>NC_055976.1:21517033-21524533 GCF_018492685.1 Alosa sapidissima | reverse complement strand
ACACCACCCCCACCATCACACCACTACACCACCCCCACCACTACACCACCCCCACCACTACACCACTACACCACCCCCACCATCACACCACTACACCACTCCCACCACTATACCACCCCCACCACTACACCACTACACCACCCCCACCATCACACCACTACACCACTCCCACCACTACACCACCCCCACCACTACACCACCCCCACCACTACACCATCACACCACTACACCACCCCCACCATCACACCACTACACCACCCCCACCACTACACCACCCCCACCATCACACCACTACACCACCCCCACCACTACACCACCCCCACCATCACACCACTACACCACCCCCACCATCACACCACTACACCACCACCACCACTACACCACCCCCACCACTACACCACCCCCACCATCACACCACTACACCACCCCCACCACTACACCACCCCCACCATCACACCACTACACCACCCCCACCATCACACCACTACACCACCCCCACCACTACACCACCCCCACCACTACACCATCACACCACTACACCACCCCCACCATCACACCACTACACCACCCCCACCACTACACCACCCCCACCACTACACCACTACACCACCCCCACCATCACACCACTACACCACTCCCACCACTACACCACCCCCACCACTACACCATCACACCACTACACCACCCCCACCATCACACCACTACACCACCCCCACCACTACACCACCCCCACCATTACACCACTACACCACCCCCACCACTACACCACCCCCACCATCACACCACTACACCACCCCCACCATCACACCACTACACCACCCCCACCACTACACCACCCCCACCACTACACCATCACACCACTACACCACCCCCACCATCACACCACTACACCACCCCCACCACTACACCACCCCCACCATCACACCACTACACCACCCCCACCACTACACCACTACACCACCCCCACCATCACACCACTACACCACCCCCACCACTACACCACCCCCACCATCACACCACTACACCACCCCCACCACTACACCACTACACCACCCCCACCATCACACCACTACACCACTCCCACCACTATACCACCCCCACCACTATACCACTACACCACTCCCACCACTATACCACCCCCACCATCACACCACTACACCACCCCCACCACTATACCACTACACCACCCCCACGCTGAACAGAGAGCACACCAGGAGAAAGAGAAATTAAGAGAACTTTGTGTGTGTGTGTACATGAAAGAGAGAGAAAGTGTCAATCTGTGAGTTTGTAACAATCTGTGAGTTTGGCCTCCATAACGATCTACACTCACATAGGGACGAGAGAAGCCAGCAGCCAACTAAAGAGGAGGAAAGTACCCGTGCCCCCACCACCCCCACCACTACACCACCCCCATCACCCCCACCACCACTACACCACTACACCACCCCCACCACTACACCACCCCCACCACTACACCACCCCCACCATCACACCACTACACCACCCCCACCACTACACCACCCCCACCACTACACCACTACACCACCCCCACCATCACACCACTACACCACTCCCACCACTATACCACCCCCACCACTACACCACTACACCACCCCCACCATCACACCACTACACCACTCCCACCACTACACCACCCCCACCACTACACCACCCCCACCACTACACCATCACACCACTACACCACCCCCACCATCACACCACTACACCACCCCCACCACTACACCACCCCCACCATCACACCACTACACCACCCCCACCACTACACCACCCCCCACCATCACACCACTACACCACCACCACCACTACACCACCCCCACCACTACACCCCCACCACTACACCACCCCCACCATCACACCACTACACCACCCCCACCATCACACCACTACACCACCCCCACCACTACACCACCCCCACCACTACACCACTACACCACCCCCACCATCACACCACTACACCACTCCCACCACTACACCACCCCCACCACTACACCACCCCCACCACTACACCATCACACCACTACACCACCCCCACCATCACACCACTACACCACCCCCACCACTACACCACCCCCACCATCACACCACTACACCACCCCCACCACTACACCACCCCCACCATCACACCACTACACCAACCCCACCATCACACCACTACACCACCACCACCACTACACCACCCCCACCACTACACCACCCCCACCATCACACCACTACACCACCCCCACCATCACACCACTACACCACCCCCACCACTACACCACCCCCACCACTACACCATCACACCACTACACCACCCCCACCATCACACCACTACACCACCCCCACCATCACACCACTACACCACCCCCACCATCACACCACTACACCACCCCCACCACTACACCACCCCCACCATCACACCACTACACCACCCCCACCACTACACCACCCCCACCACTACACCACTACACCACCCCCACCATCACACCACTACACCACTCCCACCACTATACCACCCCCACCACTACACCACTACACCACCCCCACCATCACACCACTACACCACTCCCACCACTACACCACCCCCACCACTACACCACTACACCACCCCCACCATCACACCACTACACCACCCCCACCACTACACCACCCCCACCACTACACCACCCCCACCATCACACCACTACACCACCCCCACCACTACACCACCCCCACCACTACACCACCCCCACCATCACACCACTACACCACCCCCACCACTACACCACCCCCACCACTACACCACCCCCACCATCACACCACTACACCACCCCCACCACTACACCACCCCCACCATCACACCACTACACCACTCCCACCACTATACCACCCCCACCACTATACCACTCCCACCACTATACCACCCCCACCATCACACCACTACACCACCCCCACCACTATACCACTACACCACCCCCACGCTGAACAGAGAGCACACCAGGAGAAAGAGAAATTAAGAGAACTTTGTGTGTGTGTGTACATGAAAGAGAGAGAAAGTGTGTGTGTGTGTGTGTGTGTGAGAGAGAGAGAGAGGGAGAGAGTAAAAAGTAAAAGAATAAAAAAGTAAACAGGTGAAAATGTTGCCAGCAGTGGCACCATTGCCATGGCCAACTTTTGATTCTTTGATTTGGAAAGCAAGTTCATTATTTTGGGCTGCTATTAGAATTTCAGCCCAAAGTTGGATAACATGTAGAATTTTGTTGCAATTTCAAAACCGGATGACTCGGGATCCGCTTACTGTACAGATATATTGTTGATATAGACCCTTTCAAGAGAGTTCCATTATCAGCATCATAGTGGACCCTTTCAAGAGAGTTCCATTATCAGCATCATAGTGGACCCTTTCAAGAGAGTTCCATTATCAGCATCATAGTTGGCCCCACAAGACTTCCGTTTTAACATTCCATATGTTATCTTAATGCAGAGGAAGTAGATTGGGGCCCAAATAGAACGTTCAAGCATTGTTTTTGTTTACCTTGTTGAAAGGGTCTATATGGTTTGCTATGTTTTGACAAAAGTGTTTGTGAGGTATACCACCAAGAGTAATGGATGTGGATATAAACGAAGCGATGCGTGCACAATGGAAATATGATTAAATGCCATTTATATCCAACGTTATACTCACGAACCGTTTATCACAACACCTAGCCGCTAACATCATGGGAAGTCTCAGGTTCTGCTCTTTCACGTGATATCTGTGTAATTTATGTGTGATAAGTACTTTATTTGTGATTTATGTGTGATAAGTAGTGGCCACAGGGGTGGCCAGAGTTTATGTTGTGGGTGGCCGCGGCCACCTCTGGCCACCCCTTGGTGGCGCCCCTGGTTGCCAGGGTTGCTGAATTTCCACAGTGTACATTTTTCAATACAAAAAACCCAACCAAATGAGTGCTTAACTCAGAGCCACACTCAGTTACTGACTGACTCAGAGAGTTTGACACAGACATAATAAACGGATATTTTTAATAAAAGCACAATATCAGATGGACTTTATATAATACATGAGTGTGTGAGTGAGTGAAGTGAATCCACATGACCCACTTCTGCTAGCTCTGTGGTTGTGGCTGAGTGAGGAGTGCAGGGGCAAGGCTGAGACGCTTCCTGCTACACGTGCTAAATGCATTGTGGGACTCTGGAGGACTCAGTGCCGCAGTGGTCCAAACCAAACCTGGGAACAGGACAAAAGCAACTTTGCAGATACTCTTGGACTGTGTTTCTGACAACAATGAGGGAGGCTGTGTGATGGTGAGCGAGCAACTCCGGTTCCCAAGCTTGCTTTTCACTTCTTTTTTTTATTCTCTGGGCTCCGTCTGAATTATGCTTTGTGACAAGGACATATTGAGAGCTAGTGAGATGTGAAAAGATGTGGTGGGTGCCAACCTGATCCACTAAACCCCAGACATACTGTAGGGTGAGAGGGGTGTGTGTGGGGGGGGGGTCAGAGCTGCCGTGTGTGTGCCAGGGAGTGATTACTGGTTGGAGTGATGTGCCCTCATCCTCTCTCTCTCTCTCTCTCTCTCTCTCTCTCTCTCTCTCTCTCTCTGCCTCCCTCTCTGCGTATGTATGTTGGGGTTCAAAGATGTCCGCAACGGTTGGCAGTTGTGTGTGTGTTTATGTATGTGTTTGTTTATGGATTTTGAATGTGCATCTGTAGAGTACAGTATGCTTGGGTGTGTGTGTGTGTGTGTGTGTGTGTAGGTTCAGTCCAGCTTTGTGCTAATCCAGAGCGCCGCTGTGCCCTGGCATCTGAGCAGCAGGCACTGGCGTCATCCGCATTCCTCACACCCAGTGCCCGCACCCATGCCAGTGCCAATCATACCACTCATAACCCCTCCCAAAGGGCACCCCCTGGGCCTGGTCCTCTGATAGTCATGCCATTAACCCCCAGTAAGTACTGCATGTTGTGTAACAAAACACACTTTTATTAAAAAGTGACGTCAGACTTGACCTTATTTACTTTATTCAACAATCCATTAATTTATTACGTCATCTACATATTACATTTCTTACATATCAAAAGATATTTGGACCATTTACAGTAGAAAATGTCTTAGGTTAAAAATAACTAGCTGTGCAAGCACCAGTCATTCCTCACAGGGTACACAGTCCTACCTCTGCAGCTGCAGACAACTCAGCCAGCCAAGCGTACGCCGTACAGCCACGGTGACCTTCTGACCTCTGCTCTGTGACATTAGTTTGAAAACAGGAGCTTCGTCTGGCCCAGAAAACGACCGCTGGGGATCTGATGCTAATTTAATGGCAACATTTCATGCTTGAGAGTCATTGCGTCTTCAAGCACAGTGCAGTGATATTTCGCCGACTCGGTTGGGGGGAAAGAACAAGGTCAGGGTGTACTGTTCAGGCAGGTTGCGATAAAAATAGCCTTATTCAATAATTGATTTTAAAAATGAAAAACATTGGGATGATTAGATCAAGAGTCGTAGTGTAGTGTCCAATCAAACTCTCTCTCTGTGACACACACACACACACACACACACACACACACACACACACACACACACACACACCAGACCCAGAACCCATCCACATGGCCCAAATCACAGGAAACCACAGCTATTCACACGCCTGCCAGAGCCCACCGCCACCTCTGATTGGCCCAGAGGAAACCAGCTGCAACAACACCAGACTGGGCCCGCCTGTCAGTACTCTCCCCTCTCTCTCTCTCCCTCTCTCTCTCTCTCTCTCTCTCTCTCTTTCTTTTGCACTAGCACATTTATTCTTATTCCCTCTCTCATTCAAACTCTTTCTCTTTTTCATCTTGTGTCATTCTCTCTTTCATTCCGCCAGCTCCATATATCTATAATTTACCAATTCCCTCTTTCTCACTGCCACTCTTCATTACGCTCCCTCCATCTCTCATTCACTCACTCTCTATCTCTCCCTCTGTCTCTCATTCACTCACTCTCTATCTCTCCCTCTGTCTCTCATTCACTCACTCTCTATCTCTCCCTCTGTCTCTCATTCACTCACTCTAACTCTCTATCTCTCCCTCTGTCTCTCATTCACTCACTCTCTATCTCTCCCTCTGTCTCTCATTCACTCACTCTGTCTCTCATTCACTCACTCTCTTTCTCTCCCTCTGTCTCTCATTCACTCACTCTCTCTCCCTCTGTCTCTCATTCACTCACTCTCTATCTCTCCCTCTGTCTCTCATTCACTCACTCTCTATCTCTCCCTCTGTCTGTGTGCCATCTCTCTCTACATCACACATTTCCTTTGACCCCCCTCTTTTTCCCAGGCTGCTGGTGTGTGTGTGTGTGTGTGTGTGTGTGTGTGTGTGTGTGTGTGTGTGTGTGTGCGCTCTCTGCAGTATATATTCACCGCACCAGCCAAGACCACCAGCTCCCAACGCTGCACACTGCAGGCAGACTAGTTTCTTTCTCCTCAACACACTAATAAACACACAATATCTGTCTGGTGAAAACACACAGCGTGCTCTTAATGCAATGTACACTCACAACACACAGCATGCAGTGACACAAACCCATATTCTCACCGAAACCATGATATAAAGACACACAACATAACAGATGCCCTGTGCATATACACACACACACAGACACATGGACACACACACACACACACACACACACACACACACACACACACACACACACACACTAAAGAACTGTGAATAACGGAATCATTTATGCAAACATGAACACAAACAAACATTCAGTTATGCAAAAAAATGAGCTCTGGTGTACAATGAGGCCGTTTGGACTAACATGAACCTCCACACCCCCCTACACCAGCTATACCCTCAGGGAAATAATGATGTGTGTGTGTGTGTGTGTGTGTGTGTGTGTGTGTAGGCCACAAGCAGGTGCTGTCCGCTAGGGAAGTGAGTGACTATTTGTTTCACATCTCTATTTTTTTGATTGACTGAAATATGACACATACACACACACACATGCACACACAGACACACACACACGCACGCACACACAGACGCACACACACATGCATACACACGCACGCACACACACACAAAGAGCCCAGCCCATACTCTCTTTATCCATGTAGCCATCTCTTTATCTTTCTCACTTCTCGTCTCTTACTGACACACAGGGCCCTATCATGACATTCCAAAGTGCATCGTCACTCGTCAAAAGTCTATTAAAATTTAGTAGGATGTCCAGTTCACATTGGGAGGGGTTTCGTTATCAAACGTGGAGCGCATGGCGCAACAAGGTGTTCCTAGGTTTTTTAATCAGTCATATGGGTGTCATCTGTCATTCCCTTTAACGGCGCAACGTGCGATATGTCAAATAAATGCATCGGTATTTTGGCATTCAACGGCACATTTTAAGGAGGCTGCTTGCGAGACCGTATGGAATAGTCATTCTTAAACCATGCTTTACTAAAACCTGCAGTAACATAGCCTTCACGCATTTGCACTCGTCTATTATTTGAACTCATTGGCAAAGTGAAACGATA
>NC_055976.1:21512033-21514533 GCF_018492685.1 Alosa sapidissima | reverse complement strand
GTCTTTGACTAACACAAAATTAAATCATAACACACAATCTCATGCACAGAGAGAACAGAGCCAATACATCATCAGATGAGTCATGCAAGCACTTGTCTGGATTGGAGTAAGGAGAGAAGCAGAGGGAGAGAAGCAGAGGAGTGAATCAAATCAAAAAAAGATGAATGTGAGCGCGCAAGAGAAAGTTAATGTTGCTATTGGAGACGTCAGGTAAGTTATACCCCTCTCTAATTAAAGATTTTCCAGCTCGGTTAATGGGGTCATTAATTATTGGGCTCCCGTGTTTCAACTTCAAAAGGAGGCACAGCCTTCCACTGCAACCTTCTCTCAGTCACCTTGGTGTGTGTCTGCTTCCAAATGATCTCATCACGGCTTGAACTCCACTCTTAATTAAATAACCCGAAGGAAAGCGTCTTTAAAAGGGACTTCACAGATGCCGGAGGTTAGGCAGAGGAGAGGGATAAAAATGGTTAATTAGTTGTAGACTGAAACCAAACATTTCCTCAAACGTTCATGTACACTAATGGAGGTGGAAGAAGCCACAGTGCAAGGCTCAAGGGGTCATCCATACAGTCTCAGGAAGAAGCTGTGGGGCGAAGAGCCAAAATGGTGGACAAAGGGCTCAAAACACACTTACTGCAGGTCACTATGGCGATGCAAAGCCTCTGTGCTAATGCATTAGAACTGCTAGAAGAAGCTTTGGGAGGCTGAGCCAAAATGGCCACCACAGGTCTCAAAACACCAGCCATTAAGCTCACAGTAATGACTCGTAAGAGCAAGCATTACAGTTGTCAGTGAGATTTAGGGTTTGGGGAGGGATTGAGAGAGCTGCTCCTATTAAAAAAAATAGGACAGGTTATTCCCAGACAGCAATTAAAGCTACCCTTTCTGGAAACCCAATTTATTTGGATGTAAAAACCTGCTCTGGGCTTTGGGGCGCTGTTGAAAAACAAAAGACCCTCACACAATACCCACGCACGGGCGTGTGATCGGGAGGCACTTGGGAGGAGAGGCGCGGGTGGACACAAATCATCTTGAATAACAGGCTTGTTGGGTGGATGTGCGTCGTGATAGATCCCAGAGCAGTGGGTGTCAGTGATGTTAGCCGCAGGTGCAGCTGAGTGGATCACCAAGAGTTTATTCTGAGATAAGATCTTTGCATGGTTTCCTCAACCTCACTGCATGCAAAATGATGCAAACCTCAGTGAGAAAAGAGAGGCCCTGAGGCAACAGATCACATCAAACTATGTGTGCTGATTAAATGAGCTCTTGAAGATTTAGACTTTTAAACCCCTTTATTCAACCACCATATGTCATAAAATCATAACGACACCTTAAAAAATGAATACTACGTAGGCCCATACCTCAACAACACCAAGCCCATTGCACAAGAACACAATCACCAATAAAAAAATACTACTATCATCTACTTTGTTTACATGCCAGCACTCGTCCTGGAGTGGAGTAATGAGAGAAGCAGAGGGAGAGAAGCAGAGGAGTGAATCAAATAAAAAAAAGATGAATGTGAGCGCGCAAGAGAAAGTTAATGTCTACTACTATCATCTACTTTGTTTATTCACCATTTATCTGCAGGCGGATTATATCAGTTAGTTGAAAGAAAGCATATTCAGCACTGAAGAAGAAATGACAGCAGAGATACAGAGAAACAAAGAAACCTCGTGTCAGCAAGCAAGTGAGTCTTTCTCTCTCTCAGCATCTTATTGGCAGGCATTTTTGAGATCCTCACTAACTAACGATCTCCCTCGAGTGCCTGCTCACTCACCCTCTCTCTCTCTCTGGTCTCCGAAGAGCAAGCGAGGCTGAATACTCTGGCACTCCGCAGTAGCGAGGGCAACGTAGCATTACAGTGCTGAGATTCCATTTCCATTTGCAGCGGCGCTAATTAGCATTTTAGCGTCCAAGACCTCTTTAAAACCGGACTTTTGGACTTGTTGCGCTATTTTTATAGGAGGAAATGTTTGTGCGTTATCAAAGAATGCAGCGAGAGTTTTCAGAGAAGGAAGAAATGAGTAAGAGAGAGAGGTGAAGTGTAGTGTGTGTGTGTGTGTGTGGGGGGGGGGGGCATGGAAGAAAAATATTATGTTTTTCTGCCTCATTGCACTGGTGGGCTGAGAGATTCTGCTGCTGATGTTCAGTACAAAAATGTTATTTTTACTGTGGTCTGACTATATGTATGTATGTGTGTGTGTGTGTGTGTGGGGGGGGGGGGGGGGGGGGGTGAACGAGAGAGAAAGTGGTTTGAGCCCTGAAGGTCTCAAAGGCTATATTATGATGCTGCTTTCACTATGTACAAGAAGGCCAGACATGAAAGAGTCAAAAGGAAAAATAAAGGGAGAGAAAGCGAGAGTGTGTGTTTGTGTATATGAGAGAGTGTATGAGAGAAGTGTGTGTTTGATGTATATGAGAGAGTGCATTAGAGAAGTGTGTGTTTGTGTATATGAGAGAGTGTATGAGAGAAGTGTGTGTTTGTGTATATGAT
>NC_055976.1:21493285-21495785 GCF_018492685.1 Alosa sapidissima | reverse complement strand
GAGAGAGGAAGAGAAATAGAGAGGAAGAGAGAGAGAGAGGGAGAGAGAGAGAGAGAGAGAGAGAGAGAGAGAGAGAGAGAGAGAGAGAGAGAGAGATGGGGACATAAAGCATTCTCACATGCCAGCCACAGAGACTCATTACTTCCCAGTGAGCCCACTGAGGGCGCTTATTGATTTTCATGTACGGCAAGAGTGCGGGCCACGCGCACAAAGCGCTTCCCAGAGGGCCGTATGCCACAGGCCTAACTCAACTGCACCGGCACTCAAGGGACACTCATGTGTCATCCCTCAATGCACATGAGCCAGAGAGAGACAGAGCCTGTGGGGAACATGTCATGCAGCATAGCAGCCCATGAAGATGTTATGTAGCATACCAGCCCATGAAGATGTTATGTAGCATACCAGCCCATGAAGATGTTATGTACCATACCAGCCCATGAGACTGGGGCCATTATTTGTTATGTGTATATTGTGACAACAGTGGGCTTGTATGGAGCTAAAGCAAGGAGTCTATAAGTGCGGCCAAGTATAGAACATACCATATCATATTACGGTAAATGTTGGTGGTTGTATGCGTCAGCGTGCGCAAGAGAGTGAGAGAGTAAGATAGACAGACAGAGAGAGAGAGAGTACTAAGTATTTCCTCTTTGAGACTGAGGCAAAACCAGTGCCAAACAGACAGACACACCGACAGACAGACACACACAGACACACACAGACACACACACACACACCCGTCAAGCCCTGGCGTGACAGTCCTCAGACAGGAAAAGTCCTCAGAGGCCAATCACAGTAGACAGCTAAAGCCGCACTGCGGGACCAATCGCAGCTTGGCTTCGGCTGTAGGCATGGCGACAGGGGTCAAGCAAGCCAATCCAATCTGTCAGGGATGACATATATGAAGGCTGAGGGGTTAATTGAACGGCCGCACTGAGCGAAGTGGCAACAGGAAGAGAGGGGCTGTGTAAACACAAGCGGCCGGCGTATGACGGGGTCTCATACATCACTGTCCCTTCTGCTGGGCGGGTAAAGGAGCCGCCTAAGGGCCTCAAAGAGCGCACCTCTGACACCCATCACATCCCGCACCTCTGACACCCCATCACATCCCGCACCATCACATCCCGCACCTCTGACACCCCATCACATCCCGCACCATCACATCCCGCACCTCTGACAGCCCATCACATCCCGCACCATCACATCCCGCACCTCTGACAGCCCATCACATCCCGCACCATCACATCCCGCACCTCTGACACCCCATCACATCCCGCACCATCACATCACGCACCTCTGACACCCCATTACATCCCGCACCTCTGACACCCCATCACATCCCGCACCATCACATCCCATACCATCACATCCCGCACCTCTGACACCCCATTACATCCCGCACCTCTGACACCCCATCACATCCTGCACCATCACATCCCATACCATCACATCCCGCACCTCTGACACCCCATTACATCCCGCACCTCTGACACCCCATCACATCCCGCACCATCACATCCCATACCATCACATCCCGCACCTCTGACACCCCATCACATCCCGCACCTCTGACACCCCATTACATCCCGCACCTCTGACACCCCATTACATCCCGCACCATCACATCCTGCACCTCTGACACCCCATCACATCCCCATGTCTGAATGTGGCTGCGGGTATTTGTGAAATCCAGTCACTGCTTGCTGCTATCAATTAGCAACCCACAATGGCTGCCTTGCACTACTCCACTTGCACTACTCCACTTGTACACTTGCACACTTTGCAACTTATTGTTGTCCTGTTGTCCTGAAAACACTTCTGAACACACCTTTGCTGCTCTTACACCACTATGCCACTTGCATACTTAGGTCAAACAGAACTACCTCAGCCATTTATTGGCCTGACTTTTGCACTATTATATTGACTGTCTACTGCATGCACAATCTCAACCCAAATTTTGCTGCTCTTATTTCTTCATTGTATGTGCCTTCTTATTTACTTTTTATATTGTTTACTTGAATGTTATGTTTGTCTGTAGACTTAATTGGTAAAATATGTCTTGTCTCCACCGTGGGATAGTGGGAAATGTAATTTCGATCTCTTTGTATGTTTTGACATGTAAAGAAATGGACAATAAAGCAGACTTTGACTTGTGTCTGTTTTTGAAGAAAAAAAAAGATCTTTTAAGTCATTTCTTATACATTTCAAATGCACTGCACACATTGTGCATGTCACAGTAGCAGACACACAAGTGAGAGACCCCCCACTCATACATAGCAAACACACAGAGCACAGACACTACTCATACATTATGTATGTGCGTATATTATGCATGCAGGTTATGAGTTTATATATGGTTTCACATATAAAAAAATAAAGGGCTTAAAGGGTTATAAAGACAGATATGAATACCCCTCCCCCCCCACACACACACACACACACATCCTCTCTATCACACACAGAGAATACAGAGAGAAAGAGACAAGGCACAGAAGAGGTGTTT
>NC_055976.1:21475785-21488285 GCF_018492685.1 Alosa sapidissima | reverse complement strand
AGAGAGAGAGAGAGAGAGAGAGAGAGAGAGAGAGAGAGAGAGAGAGAAAGAGAAAGAGAGGGAGACAGAGAAAGAGAGACTGAGGGAGAGAATGCTCTGGTGGTGAGATGCCTATCGCCAAGCAACCTATCAGATCTCCGGGGACAGCTGCAATGTTTATTGCACGCTGGCAAACCGTAACTCTTAGTAAGAAATGGCAGTGGGCCTTCCGGCAGCCAATAGACGCTCTGTGAAGAGAGAAATGTCGGTGGGAAAACCGAAACCCTCGTCCTCCTCAACCACGACCTGGAGTAACCTGTCTCAGGTGGCCGGCTTCTGAATGGAACAGCCTGTCTCTGAAGAGAAGCGTTCTTTTTAGTCCCCTTTTCCCCTATACCTCTGCTTCGCCCCTTCACTCTTTCCACCCTTTCTTTCCCTCCGATACCCCCCTCCCTTCCTCCCTCGCTCCTCTCGTCTGCCCTGAACCCCTTCAGGAGGCCCGGAGTGTTTGCACAAAGCAGCCATTTAGCAGCACTCTGTGTCTGGAGAGTTTAAACACCCGGCAATTAACCAGTTCCACCTTCAGGGGTGAGGGGGGTGGGCGCCCACAGTGGGGGCTTTCTGGTCCTGGGCTGAAACATGGAGGTTTTATAGCTCTCGAACTCCCAAACACAGACAATGAGAGGGAAAGCTGGGAGAAGAAGAAGAAGAAGAAGAAGAGAGAGAAGGAGGGAGGGATGGAAAGAGGAGGGGTGGGATTTAGCAGGTAAACCCAAGGATTGAGCTTTTCATTGAATCTTGTAGCAGCTTCCTTTCAAGGTAAGGCAAGCGAGCAGGAGCGATAGTGGTGGACGAGCGAGAGAGCAAGAGAGAGCGAGCGAGAGAGACATGGAGAATGAGATAAAGAGAAGGAAAGAGAGGAGGAAAGAGAAAGAAGGAAAGAGAGCGAGAGGGAGAAAAGGGGGGAGCTACAGGGCGAGTGCAAATGGTTGCTCTTGGCCAGGCATGAAAGCGCCTGACTACCGTGCTCTCAGCATTGTTCAGAATGTGTTCGGGCCTGTGCCTGTGTGTGTGTGTGTGAGTGAGTGAGTGAATGACAGGTTTCCAGGATGTAGTAAAAGTGTACAAGCAGCTATTATGGCAGCACCGTGGGACAAGTAACAGTAACAGAGAAGGTCCGCACACTTGCTCACCGTTTATTTTCTTTTATTTGACTTCAATCCCCACACACATGACGTTTCGAGCCCTTCGGCTCTTCATGGGACAAAACACACTCACACACTCACACACAGAGGAGACTCGGTGAGCAGAGCTTTGTAATTAGAGAGGTAATTGACCAGACTAACATCTGGTCAGGGTTGAGTCTGGGTGTGCGTAGCTACCGCTAGGATGGGAGCCTATTACCCTGCTGTCATGCAGTGAGCTACTCTAGCCAGGCCCTAGAGCCAGCTTGATGAAAGGTAGTTGCCTGTGTGGCTGTGGGAACAGTCTAACGGCTTGATTGCCTATGGCCCCATGGTCTAAATGGAGGCTTTAAAAAGTAAAGATCATAATAAAAAAAGAAAACATAAAACAGGTAAAGGTAAAATCATTTAAAAATAAAGAATGATTAAGAAGACAAAATAAAAGACACAAGGTAGAGTAATTTAAAGAGAGATTCAGAATTTGTAACTCAGTGCAGTAAGCAGAAAGCATCTGAGAACCGTTTGGTCTTAAGTCTAGATTTAAAAAATGGCTACAGTTGGAGACTTTTTGATGTCATCTGAAAGTTGGTTCCAGAGCTGAACTGCATAGCAGCTGTTTGGTTCCAACAGCAGGTTTTACTAACAGGTTTTTCTCTTGAGACCTGAGAGGTCGAGAAGTCGTGTACTGCTGAAGCATGTCTGATAAGTCCTGCTCCATTTACTGATTTATAAACAAGCAGTAGTGCTTTAAAGTCAATTCTATGACTTAGGGCTGTTTCACACCGGGTGTGTGGTGTGAGCGTGTCAGCTGTGTTCTGTGTCTGTTTTTATTTCGGCTCCCATGTTAACAGGTTAGAGCTTGCGCACCGCCTGCGTGACCCACACGTCTCAGGCGCTGCTCGAGACGCACCGAAAACGCATGCATGCTAGAAATAGACCCTTTCAACAATAAAAACAAAAACAATGCTTGAACGTTCTATTTCGTTCCCAATCTACTTCCTCTGCATTAAGATAACATATGGAATGTTAAAACGGAAGCCTTGTGGGGCCAACTATGATAATGGAACTCTCTTGAAAGGGTCTATAGGACCGACGCCTATTTTTCACGCGACACACAAGCGTGTTGGAAGCGTTTCCATTCAAAACTGTGAAGAAACAAAATGGCAAAAATAGGCAGAGGCCGTTGCAGGCTGCGTCAGACAAGTTTCTGGTAAGCAAAGACATAGAAAACCGCACACAGCCGCCACCGCAACTGACATGCAACATACGCGCGACGTTCACGCCACACACCCGATCTAAACAGCCCTTACAGGGAGCCAGTGCAGGGACCTAAGAATTGGAGTAATGTGGTCAGTTCTTTAGTTTTCATGAGAACACTAGCTGCTGCGTTTTGTATCACCTGAAGCTGTTTGATAGTCTTTTTTAGGAAAAAGCCAAGCAGGCCATAAAGGCATGCATTAGCATCATGTTTTGACATCAGCCCTCTAAGTTTGCCAATGTTTTTGATATGGTAAAACACTGATTTAGTTATTGCTTTCATGTGGCTGTTGAAATTTAGATCACTGTCAATTAATACACCAAGATTTTTAAAAGTATCCTTTGCCTTCAACCCTTTTGTGTCAAAGAGAGTGGCAACCGCAAGTCTTTCCTCCTTTTTACCAAATATACTTCAGCTTTGTCTTTGTTCATCTGAAGAACATTTTGAGACATCCGGTTGTTGATTTGGTGAATACACTGACAAAGAGACTTAAAATAGTCAAATGAGCACACAATTTTGTAAAATGAGTGTATGTTCTCTCAATATACAAAAATAAACTTGCAATGACACCTCTCAGGCTCTATGCAGAAGCATTAAAGCAATCGAGAAAAACTGTAAAGCGCTAAAAAAAAATCATCATTATAGCTATTTCTGTGAGTGTTTGCCATTTTAGTTCACATGCAAGGTTTTTGCATTCGATGTTCTCATCCCTCTGTGGTCAGAAAAGCTTAACTCATCTGAAGCTCAATTACAGATATGATACCCTTTTGTGTCAAGGAGAGTGGCAACCCTAAGTCTTTCCTTACTTCAGTTTTTTCTTTGTTCAGCTGAAGAACATTTTGAGACTTATTTGGGTGTCATCTGCATAACTATGATATGAAATCAAATATTTTTTTATGATTTGTCCAAGTGGGAGCATATAGAGGTTGAATAATAGTGGCCCCAAGACCACTGGGGAACAGGTCAAGGACGTTGGTGTTGAGGTTTTAGATTAGATTAGATTAGATTCAACTTTATTGTCGTTGTGCAGAGTACAAGTACAAAGTCCAACAACAACAAAATCCAATTTGTGTCTAACCAGAAGTGCAAAAAAGCTGAAAAGTGCAATGCGATAAATAAAGACAGGTGGTGCATAGACAGGACAGGATATATAGTGCAGTGTAGATAGTAGTACAGGTACAGTTGCCGATGGCAACAAAAAGCTCCTGTCTTGTAGATATAATTTGAGCCAGTTGATAACTATAACTGTAAATCCAACCCAGTGTTCTAGTCTGTGTAATATGTTGTGATCAACTGTGTCAAATGCTGCACTAAGGTCCAGTAGCACTAGGACTGATGTTTTGTCTGCATCTGTATTGAGGCGTATGCCATTTAAAACCTTAATAAGAGCTGTTTCAGTGCTGTGATTTGCCCGAAAACCAGACTGAAAGTAATCAAAATACCCATTTGATGTTAGGAAGGTGGTTAGTTGATTAAAGAGTACATTTTTTTTTTACATTTTGCCAATAAAAGGCAGATTGGATATGGGCCGGTAATTGTTTAGCAGGAGGCATCCAGGTTATTCGTCTTGAGAAGGGGCTTTACAACAGCTGTTTTCAGTGACTTAGGAAAAGTGCCAGACAGCAATGATACATTTACAATGTGAAGGACATCTGCCGCTGTAAGGTGAAAAACAGTTTTCAAGAAATTGGTAGGCAGTGTCTAAGCAACATGTGGAAGAGCTGAGATTCTGTACCATTTTTTTAAGAGTTTGTTGTCTATCAATCTGAACTCTGTCTTGAAGTTAAAGCAATACTAAAACACTCATCAACTTATACTAGCTGGTGATTGTAACTGTGTAATTAACCCCTTATTAGATAGATCTTCCACTCGCATAGTTGCTAGATCAAAAATGGCAGAATGCATAGAGGACTTTTTACAATGTTGTGCAATGTCTGACCCATGGAGATCCCTTTCCCCCACAAAGAAGGAATTTTCTTTTTTTTCACCTGTGCACCACACCTATTCACGCATAGATTATTTCTTCATACATAAAACCCTACTGCCTCTGGTAAATGCCTGTGACTACAATAGTATAGTGATATCTGACCATGCCCCTGTTACATTAGTTTTGACTCTCCCCATCCATAGACTTAATAGATTCAGATGGAGGCTCAATTCACTTCTTTTGTCCGACGAGTCATTTATTGCCTGTGTTAATACCCTTAAGGCCTACCTGAGGGGGATGATTATCTCCTTCAATGGCAGTATCCACAAAGCGCGAATTTATCTCTGAGGTGGACAAAGTGTATGCTACTGCCCCAACAAACAACGTATGTTGCACCAGGCTGAGTTTGATATGCTTTCAACTGGACAGGCTGAACGGGCTGTCAGGGCACGCAGACCAAAGTGGATTTATAAAAAATAGACATTTATTTTTTAATGTCAGGCGTGTATTCAATATCCTTTATACGTCGTCCACCTCGCAGCACCAAGAAACACTTTTAGCTTTGGACGCTGAGAAAGCTTTTGATCGTGTCGAGTGGAATTATTTGTTTTATGTTCTTAAGCGGTTTGGTTTTGGAGAAACTTTTATTTCTTGGGTCAAACTGTTGTACACTTCACCTCTAGCTTCCGTCAGAACTAATGACACTTATTCACCATACTTTCCTCTTCAGCGCGGGACTAGACAGGGTTGTCCACTCTCTCCTCTGCTTTTTGCACTGGTAATGGAGCCCCTTGCAGCCACCATTAGGCAGTGTACAGATATCAAAGGGATTTTCAGAGCAAATCAGGAACACAAAATTTCATTGTATGCTGATGATGTCCTTCTCTATATATCTGACCCTCTTGTATCTATTCCGCATATCATCACTGTCCTTAAAGACTTTGGCAGTTTCTCAGGGTACAAGCTGAATCTTGGAAAAAGCGAGCTCTTACCAATTACTACAGCTGCCACTCAGACCTCACTTCATTCACTACCTTTCAAAGTGACTAATAATAGATTTAATTACCTTGGTGTGTGTGTTACAAAGTCCCACTCTCAGCTTCTGAGCATACCAAACAGGATCTTGCACGCTGGTCCACTATGCCCTTGTCTTTGGCTGGGCGAATCAGTATAATTAAAATGAATATCCTTCCGAAATTCTTATTTTTGTTTCAGTGCATCCCATATCCCATATATCCCATATTTGGCTCTACCAAATTTTCAAATCTATTACTGGGCTGCTAATATCAAAAGCTTATTGTGCTGGCGGTGGGATATATCACCCCTGGATTTGCCTGGCTGGTTACAAATTGAGTCTAATTCTTGCAGTCCAATCTCACTTTCAGCTCTTTTGTGTTCATCTGTTCCCCTGCCTTCACCCCAGACCTGTCAGAACCCAGTAGTTCTTCACTCCTTAAAAATCTGGTCTCAGTTCCAAAAACATTATGGGCTAGTTTCTATGTCAGTTTATTCTCCTATTACAGGCAACCACTTATTCCCAGCCTCTTTAGATAATACTTTTACGAGGTGGCTTAAAAACGGTGTTTTAAATATCAAGATGCTATATAAGGATGGTGTTCTCATGTCATTCGATCAGGTTAGACAGGAGTTTTCCTTACCAACTAGTAACTTTTTCAGATACCTACAAGTGAGACATTTTATACAGAATCCCCTCACTCAATTTCCCTCACTCCCACCAAAATCTAGACTTGATTCAATCCTTGAAACCCCACCTGAGGCAAAGGGGACAGTGTCAAGGTTATATACAGCGATATTTGAAATGGAGGGTTCCTCACTGTCAATAATAAAAGAAAACTGGGAAAAGGATATGGATGCCAACATAACTGAAAATCAATGGTCTGCCATCATTCAAAGAATTCACTCTTCCTCCATTTGTGCAAGGCATAGTCTTATTCAGTTTAAGATTGTACATAGGCTTCATATGTCCAAGGTTAAACTATCTAAAATATTTCCAGGGGTTGACCCTATTTGTGACAGATGTAAGCAGGCACCTGCCACTCTATAACACATGTTTTGGTCATGTTCTAGTTTAACAGCTTTTTGGTCCTCAATATTTGAAGTATACTCAGCGGTTTCAGGTTTAACTGTTGACCCCTGCCCTTTCATTGGACTTTTTGGCGTTCCATCAGAGGACTTTCCTTTTCAAAAGTCACAACTAAACTGTATAGCCTACTCCTCCCTCTTAGCTCGGCGACTCATTCTTTTAAATTGGAAGAATAACAAACCCCCTTCCTTTGGCAGATGGATCTGTGATAGTCATGTTTTTCCTTAAGATAGAAAAAATCAGATACACACTGAATGGATCAATGGGGAAATTTGATGTAGTATGGCAACCTTTTATCTCACATGTGGAACAACTTACAATGCACCCTGGCTCTGAATAGCGGTTGCACAAGATGACTTTGTAACTACTATTTGGACTTTTTTTTGTGCAATGTATGTTTTTTTTTATTTTTATATTTTAATTATTATTTATTTATGTGTTTGTTTGTTTCTGGAGTTTTTGTGTTTACTGTCTTTGTGTATTTGTCTGAAACCACAATAAAAATACATTGACCAAAAAAAAAGCAACACCAAAACACTTTTCCTCTGTCACACGGACGCCATTTGTTTATCCACCACTGTCTTTGGAAACAACTATGTCCACAGACAAGGTAGAGTATGTTGCATGATTTTATGAAAGTATGATGCATTGCGACATCAGAAGCAAGTCAAATTTGTAGTTTCTTCTCATTCCATCGAACTACAGATCTACCCAATCTGGCAAACTTGCATAGTGCGGTTATAGCTGATAGAAGGTCGCAAAGCGAATGCAGAAGTGCCGTTCACCCTGTTACTTGTTGATGAACCACTAAAACGATTTTGGAAACATTATTTTAAGGTACAAAAAACTCTTTGGTGTTGCTTTTTCCCTTTTTTTGTAGCTGGAAGTTCCGGATGTTGAGTTAGTAATTCTCGCACCTTCTCAGATTCATGGCTTCTCTAATCTCTACATCACACACACACAAACACATTCACAGATTCAAGGCCACACTAATTACTGACCCATACACACATGCAATCAGACACTCTCGCAGAGAGAGAGTGAATAACTACCACTACACACACACACACACACACACACACACACACACACACACACACACCCTGGTTTCTCTGCGGCCTCTCTGCAGACTGTATAATTCACTGCTATTTGGCCGCTGTCTGTAGTCATGCGAGTGCATTACGGCGCAGGACAAGCCCCTCAACACTGACTACATTACGGCCCCACTCTCCACAGCGGAGCGGATCGGCCACATGAGTCCGGCTGACCGCATGAGATGGGGGGGTGGACTGCACTAGTGGGCTGTGGATATGAAACTGTGTTTGGGAGTGTCAGGAGGGGAGATTTACACACTGGACTGCGGGGGTTGTGAAGAGAGGAGAGGAGAGGAGAGGCCATTACGGCTTCGCAAGCGCGTGGAAGGTCCATTATGAAGCAAGTGCTGCAGGAACATAATCCAGGGTTTAGCTTCAAAGTTTAATGGAGAATTGGGACACATGGAAATTTAGATCATTGATCTAAATTGGTTGGGAGGGGAAAAGCACATCTGTTTAGGCAAAGTGCTTAAAAGAGGGACTAACTGGCTGTTTTGACTGCCCACCCCTGTACCTAGCTTGGCTGAGTGACAGCAATGACGCTGACGTGAAAATTAGCCTTGTCCATGAGATCAGGGGGGATACTGTGACAGTGATGGTAAGATGATTTTATTGGAGGGGACATGGCTATGTGGCAGCAGCGGCAGCATTGATCCTGTAGCCTGCGGTTGTTTCCCTCTCCAACAGATGTCGGTTAGCAGCTAACTCACATCAGGATCTTATCAGGAGCTGATGTGGTTTAAACCAGGGCCGTGATCCAAGGCCAGGTCCATTGCGCAGTCCTCGGTTATGTGGAGAATTCACATGCTTCCCAATCCCCAAAACGAATGTGAAACGAAATCACTGACGAAAACACACGGGTGATTGACAGGGAACACAAACATCCTCCATCTGCCTCTCATGCACCACAGAAGGGTCCTATGGCTGTCCTATGCACCACAGAAGGGTCCTATGTCTGTCCTATGCAACCAGTTTCAAACAGCAAGGTCATGTTTAATGCATTCATTCATTTAAAATTGCAAAACAGGCTGTTTTTCCCAAAGGATAATTAACAACAGTTGCCTGGCTCATACTAATGTCATCCACTCTGCGTGGGAAACTGTCTGTTGCCTGCCTTGTTCTGGTTCTGGACGTTCCTGGTTTGTTCCGCCATGTTGGCTACAGCTTCGCACGTGGGTGTCCGAGCTGGCCCGCTGCCAGTGAGGATGTCGAAGCCCGGCGGTAACATCATCCCGCAGGAGAGCCGGGGGTGTTGATTACACGCGAGGGACACACAGGATATAAATACCACACCACCACTGCAGGCATGTCCTCACGCGTCTACGGTGTCGCTGTCCTCAGTGAAGTACAGGGACGGCCAGCGAGGGATGGCTTTATTGAGGGCTTAACAGGTGGGTGTGTGTGTGTGTGTGTGTGTGTGTGTGTGTGTGTGTGTGTGTGTGTGTGTGTGTGTGTGTTCATGTGTGTGCAATGCATGTGTGTGTGTGTGTGTGTGTGTTCGTGTGTTCGTGTGTGTGTGTTTGTTTATGTGTGTTCATGTGTGTGTGTTTGTGTATGTGTATGTGTATGTGTGTGTGTGTGTGTGTGTGTGTGTGTGTGTGTGTGTGTGTGTGTGTGTATCCATGTGGGAGTTTTCCTGGATTAGCTGGAGACATTGTTCTTGATATGGTGATAGCATGTTTTTAAGTGTAATGTGTAATGACTGAGACTGTGCATGTGGATGTGTATGAGTGAGAGAGAGAGAGAGAGAGAGAGAGAGAGAGTGTGTGTGTTTGTGAGAGAGAGAGTGAGCATCTCTGTGTGTGTGTGTGTGTGTGTGTGTGTGTGTGTGTGTGTGTGTGTGTGTGTGTGAGTGAGAGAGTAAGAGAGTGTGCGTCTATGTGTGTGTGTGTGTGTGTGTGTGTGTGTGTGTGCGTGTGTGTGTGTGTGTATATGAGTGAGAGAGTGAGAGAGTGTGCGTCTCTCTCTGTGTGTGTGTCTGTGTGTGTCAGCTCAGCATGCACAGAATAAACTCTGATCACTGGGCTTAGCAAGTCTTTACGGTTGTCCTTGAATTCACACTTACACACATAAACACACACACACACACACACACACACACACACACACACACACACACACACACACACACACACACACCAATTCAATTTATACTTGGTCCCAGACACACATTAGCATACTCATACAAGCAGAAATGAAACAAACTGTTAAACTGAGTTAATCGCTGTTTCTTCCATTCAACAATCAGAGACAGAAACATAGACACACACACACACACACACACACACACACACACACACACACAGTTACCATCTTTGCCCCCTTAACTGTCCGAACAGGAGACAGTTTTCCGAGGGCATATGGCTGGGCACTGTGATGAAACAGCAGTAATTGAGGCTCACAAACACAGCCCGTCAGGCCTGCCAAAGAGCAAGGGAATACAGAGAGAGAGAGAGAGAGAGAGAGAGAGAGAAAGAGAGAGAGAAAGGAAAAAGGAGTTATGTGGAGACAAAGGAGAGACAAGAAAACCAGAGGAGGAAATCACATTAGCACGCTAACGTGATGAAGGGTGAGGGGTGAGGGCAAAGAGGAATAACACCAGAAAGAAAATGAGAGTGTGATTTCAGTGCTAAAGCGAGAGTAGCAGATCACAAGGAGAAGAAAGACAGAAGAAAAGTGTGAGCTTGTGTGGAAGGGGCGTGTGGCTTTGTTTAATTAAGGCAAATAAGACTTTAATTTTCAGTTATTTTTAGTGTCACTGTTGTGGGACAGCAGAAAAGATACAAAAAAATGAGACATGAAACAATTTACTGTAGCTGATTCATCTTGCCACCCTCACAGTCACACACACACACACACACACACACACACACACACACACACACACACACACACACACACACACACTGTGTGAAGCAGATGGTGTGCCCAGTATGCTCTGACAGTAACAAAGGTTCTCAGCCACTCCTGCCATCTTTGCACTCCCATCCACCTTCTCCCACTCAAATCCATGAGACAAGCACAGCCTTCCCAGCATCATCGCACCCTACCCCCTTTCAACCCAATTTTCCACTTTCCAGCGCTCACTCTCACACGCAGGCATAAACGTCTGGCCCAATCCAGAGCGGAGTTTAGCCATGGGTGGTGTGTGGTGGGGGTGAGTGGGGTTGGGTGGGGCGGGGGGGTTAATATGCCCTCAGCGACGACAGAGCCAATCAGCTCGTATTGAACTAGTGACGGATGTGTCCGACGGCGAATGAAATCGATGGGAGCGTGTCAAAGCAGCAGCGGGCTGCATTATGAGGCGAGGCGTGAACAAGCCTAAAATAAACAGAGAGAAGAGCTTCATACAGAGAGAACGACTGGGGCCGAGAGAGAAGATGAGAGAGAGAGAGGGAGGGGGGTAAGAGAGAGGGTAAGAGAGAGAGGGGGGGGGGTTGATCGATAGAGCTATATAGAGTGAGAAAAGGACTGAAACAGAGAGATGATGTGGTGTACAAGTTAGATGATAGAGACAGAGAAAGAGAAGATAGAACTCCAAAAAAGAGCAAGAATGATTTAGAGATGAAGTGAGGCAGAGAGATGATGGGGAAAGAGAGAGAAAAAGGATAGAGCTTTACTAAATACTTTACTGAAAGACAGAGATGAGATGATCAATCATGAGAGAGAAGCATGTTTCAGACTAATGGAGGTTTAACATTCTACTGTCAAACCAGTTCAGTCAGAAAAGCTCTCAGATGCTTATGAGCATCTACCTACAGTCATACACAGCATTTCAATGTAAGTTGGGTGTGGGGGGGGAGGGGGGGGGGGTGTAGAGAGCTGATTGGCTTATACACCGGAAACCAATCACTGAGTTTCCTGTCTGAACTATTCATCTCTGCTTTGGCAATACTGTAGTGCATTATGGGCACGCTAATGCAGCTCGTGAGAGAGAGAGAGAGAGAGAGAGAGAGAGAGAGCGCTTTATATCAAAACTAAGACAGAGATGTTGTGAAAAAGAGAGAAGAAGTGTGTGTGACAGAGAGATGACCACCCCTCCCCCCCCCCCCCACCCCCCACCCACCCGTCCTGCTCTGTGCTCAGCTGGACAGAGTGCTGGGGGTCAGCCGCATGTGACAGGCTGTGGGTTCAGGGGGGTCAGCCGCATGTGACAGGCTGTGGGTTCAGGGGGGGCAGGGCAGCATCGTATCGATGCCCGCTTGCGTGGGCGAGGAGCCCGCAGCCTATGTGGCATGTCAGGCTCCGTGCCAGGCCTCGTGTGGACAGCCCCCCAGGGACGCGGGGGACAGACCTGCTGGGGGGACACGTCCTTCACCATGTCGGCTGGAGTCTGGGTTAACACGGCCCTGCAAGCCAGACCTGTGGCCTGAGAGGGGTAAGGAAGAAAAGAGAGAGAGAGAGAGAGAGAGAGAGAGAGAGGAGAGGGGGAAGAGAGAGAAATAAAGGAGGGAGGGAGATGAAAGTGTTTCTAGAAGTGGAGAACAAATGCCACGAGGATGATGCAATGTAGTGAGAGGGGTGTGAGGTTTTGCAAGAGTGATGAAGTTGAGCTTCCTCATGCATACTAGAATAACCGTTTTGTTTTGGCACCACTCTTCTTTTTTCAATCGCAATGCTAGTAAAGCATATCTGAGAGGAGAGGGGGAAGAGAGAGAGAGAGAGAGAGAGAGGAGAGGGGGAAGAGAGAGAAATAAAGGAGGCAGGGAGATGAAAGTGTTTCTAGAAGTGGAGAACAAATGCCACGAGGATATCTATATCATATCTGAGTTTAGACCTGGACGAGGGGCACAGCGCAAAGAAAGAGGGGAAAGAAGAAGAGCAGTGGAAAGCAGAAGCACAACAAGTGGAAGAAAGGGATGAGAGAGACAGAGTGTGGAAGATAGAGAGTGGGGGAGAAGAAAGGGATGAGAGAGACAGAGTGTGGAAGATAGAGAGTGGGGGAGAAGAAAGG
>NC_055976.1:21235785-21470785 GCF_018492685.1 Alosa sapidissima | reverse complement strand
GAATAGAAAACAAAATACAAAGAATTCCTTCAGCGGCCATGAATGTCAAGACATAAACACATGACGAAAAAGCGCACGTCCACTGACAGCAACCTTTCAAAGGAGAGAGAGAGTAATAAAGACTGATGGATATTATTTGAGCACGCTGTCGTTGTGATGACTTGTTCGGCGCTCTGTGCAGATGCACAGGCCTGCCTTTTGTATCATGTACACACACACACACACACACACACACACACACAGGTGTTATTCTACGGTGTTTGCCGTGTGTGTTAATCCCGACCTCTGTGGGGAAATCAAGGTCACGGAGTTAAGATAACAGAGTTCCTCTGAGCTCTCTGAGCTATGCTGTTCTGGGCGAGACGAGGCGAGACGAAGACCCACAAGCGTCCCTTCAGCTAACGAGGCCAATTGAAGCAATTTTCTGCACTTCTGCCCCGACTCACTCCGGGCCATATGTCAGAGACTAGTGCCATGACAACGGCCACACACGTGCTCAGGCATCTAAAAGGGGAAGGACTAATACCACTCCCCCTTCACCCCAATTTCACTCCTTCCTTGTGTAAGCAAAAGAACTACAGCCAAGCTTTAAGACAGGCGTGTTTCGAAAAGGTCAGCACAAACTGATTCTCCAGCTTTTTGGGAAGAGGTTGAGTAAATGATTAGATTTCAAATATATTTTCATCTTCAGTTCTACATTTTGCAGTAGGTTTTATCCAAGTCAGCTTACTGCAAAGTAGGTGCATTCATTTGATGAGAGAGTGTGACCCCTGGGTAATAGATGGATGGCCTTTGTGGTCATGGTGGTAGGCACTTTGCTTTAATAGCTGAACAACAGGAAGAAGAGCATAATCATTAACAGGCATATTAACATGAGTTAACGTCTCTGTGTGTGAGCAAAACAATGTATAAGCTACTTCAATTTGACTAGATGTACAGTATTATTATATGGCAGATGGCAGCAATCTATAGATGTTACTGCATATTTGCATATATTCACACATTCTACACTGTTTTAAAAGAAACGGCATTTTGCGTACTGCCCAGGGGGTGAACTGAAGTCAAATAACCTCTATTTTTATGAGCCCTTGAGGCAAGGGAAGGAACACCACCTGTCTGTGGGAAACTCATACACTCTTCAAACGAAATAACACAACTTGTGTTTTTTTTTAACACATCTCTATGTCCAGATAGGAACAACACAACTTGTGTTGTTTTTTTAACACATCTGGTGTAAAGGTGCTTACACACTGCCCAGAGGGTGCCCAACAAATATTTTAGTTGTTGGTTGCAGTCTTTAAGAGTGTTCAGAAAACCAACTTCCAGCTCCACAAAGCCCAGACAGTAATTGAAAAAAAAAAAAAAACTTTATGGACAAAAACCAACAAACAGAGACTGGTGGTGTCTATTGACCCAACTGATGGTGTTTGCTGATTGTTTGTTGGAGCAGTGTGCCAGCACATTTAGGAGAAAGGGAAGGGAATAAACAGGGATGAAGCAAAAGCCCATTTTTTTTAAACTTCAAGCCAGAGGTGTGAAACGAGAGTGAAAGTGGAAGTAAGCTACATGCTGGCTTAGATGGTATTAAGTGCTCAACGCTATCATTAATGAAAAGTTCCAGGGATCATTAGCTCTCAATTTATTAGCGAAATCAAGCATCCCCATGGGCATGATCATGTTATGGCCCACATGATACAGCGAAACATTATTTCAGTAAACGAGCAACAATAAAACTAAGTGCCAAAGCGTACAGCCTGCTGATAGGACTGTAGATCTCTTTCCTCTTAATTGCAATTAAGAAAAATCATTAAGTTTTTCCTGAATATAATAGAATAATAACTACATTTTAAGACATGCATTAGATCAAATAATCTGTATTGATTCATTCTGTAAACACATTAAGTAAGGCAGGCTTGTCTGCCCCCTTTATTTTGCAGCTTGACACCTTGCAGGTGGGAGGGAGATTGCAACTCGTCCACAAAGAACCACTTGCGTAACCTAGGCAACGCAGCCGGTTTGAAACAGGTGAGAGCTGACCTATCTCATTAGCCCGGTTGGTCACGCTCAGCCCAGCACGATAATTTTTTTACCGGCATGGGAACTTGCGTTCTTGTTAGCCCGCTCCCTTTCTGAGCTCCTCCAGACAATGCGTCCCGGGCGACGGCGTTTGTGTTTTATTCATGTCGTCCGGTGCCAAGGAATCCCAAGTCCTTTATTCATCTGAAACCGTTCTGCTTTTTGTATCCCGTCTTCAAAGGAATCGCTGCGTGGCATAGAGAGCCCAACATGACAAATCGGATTAATGGAAAACATAATGTGTGAAAATAGCATCAGAGCGCATTTGACTACCAACGGTTTAGGACACAGACTGACTTTTCAATTAAAGGCACTTCTATGTTCTGAGGGACAAAGATATGTCTTTCATGTTTTCTTCTAGTAGGCTATACCTCTGTATGCTTTGAGACAATTAAACTGGGACTAGCCTATTTAAAACACCCACCCCCTCTCCTTTCTCTATGTAAATAGTGCACATAGGCACACTAGGCCCACCACTTTACTAGTTAGGCTATTTCCTCTAGGCCTACTGTGCTACTGGCTCTCAAAAGAGTTTCAGAGAAAGCTCTTACACACACACCAATCTAGTTTCTCTTTGGCCCTCAATGGGAGCACTGAGTCTGGGATGTATCTGTGCAAGTAGAAACATTCATTCACTTCCTTACAGAGAGAGAGAGTTAGAGAGAGAGAGAGAAAGAGAGAGACAGGGGCAGAGAGAGAGAAAGAGCCTGGCCAGAGTGTATCCTCTTTGGCTCAGAAAGGGATCAGGCCATGTGATATCAGCCTCTGTTCTGCCACTCGAAACAGATGGGTAAGGAGGCAAATAACACTGGTTCAACCTAGACCTCCATCTCTTTCAGGACATGAAGAAAAAAAGAGTCACTACGTCCTTTCCAAACCACACCATCGCAAAAAAACACTTAAAAACTTAGCTCTATCATGCACTTAAAGTTAACAAAATAACAGGCTTTGATTGGAAAACGGACAATGTGCACACTGTGCGCGGCGCGCTAAATCGTATCAAATTGAATTGCCTTTCATTACTTTCTGCGTGCTGCTTTTAAAACACTCCTCGACCTCGTTCACTGAGCACAGAGGCCTTTTTCAGTCCACCTAATCACATTGGCAAAGCTGGAAGCCAAAGCAATGGGTCTTTCCCGGCATGGATAAACACCAAGTGCAAACATCCCTGATACACATGTGAGATAACACATGCACAAACATACACATACACACACACACACACACACACACACACACCAATATCCACAGACATGTTCCAACTGGTCAGGAACATTCCTGTCTTTTCTGTCAGCAAGTCACCACTTTGCATCAGCACTGAGCGATCACTATGCTGCATGTAGGGCCTCATTCAACATCCTCAGTGGTGGGTCGTGCCCTAACCCAAACCAGACCATCCTCAGTGGTAGGTTGTGCCCTAACCCAAACCAACCCATCCTCAGTGGTGGGTCGTGCTCTTACCCAAACCAACTCATCCTCAGTGGTGGGTCGTGTCATAACCCAAACCAGACCATCCTCAGTGGTGGGTCGTGTCCTAACCCAGTGGGGGGTCGTGTCCTAACCCAGTGGTGGGTCATGCCCTAACCCAAATCAACTCATCCACAACTTTTGCCAAGCCAACGTGTCACTTCAGAAGCATGGAAGGAAGGGATATACAGTAGATCGATATGCTTTACTCACCAGTGCTCCAGCAGCCATACAAACCCAGCATATAACATAACCAGCTCT
The DNA here is from genome assembly GCF_018492685.1 of Alosa sapidissima. Lineage (NCBI taxonomy): Eukaryota > Metazoa > Chordata > Actinopteri > Clupeiformes > Clupeidae > Alosa > Alosa sapidissima. The sequence goes on along the minus strand of NC_055976.1, from coordinate 21,466,981 downwards.
CAGCTCAAATATCAACAATCTCTCACCAGAATGGCAGATCTGACCTTTAAATGACTTATGTTTGTGTCTAGACATGTCTGTTGGTAAAGAACCTGCAGTAGCACCTTTAAGGGAGTGCGGTTTACTATTGGAATGACTAACACAACAAAACACATGCCTTAGGAGGCTGATCACTGAACAAATGACACACTCTAATCCCTGGTGCATGTAGTTGGGGACATGCTGGAGTAGGTCTGGTCATTTCAAGATGTTGCCTTCCCTGCCCAAAATATTGTCTTAAATAATTAATGACACTGTAATAACTTTAATTACATTTTAATAATTCAAGTACTTGGGTGTGATATCATGTATGATTAAATATACACATCTAACCACTGCAAACCGAGAATCTGTGGAGATGAGTTAGCAAGTAACTAAGGAAACCGGTGGCTCGGATCCTGTCTCATCTTTCAGCGGTTGATTGAGTCAGCCTTCAGCCCGTAGGAGAAGAGAAGCCCCCCGTGGCCCTGGGGTTCATGTTAAACCATTAGCCAGACTGAATTAATCAAACCCAGCACGCTCTCCCCTATGTGTGCACACACACACACTGCCTCTCCCTTTCCCTTTCATTAGCATCTGCAGCAGACAGGCTGTGCAGCAGAGCACCACTGCTATGGCAGCATGGGAGCAGCTCGCATGCCACACGGCAGCAAGGAGGGAACTGGAGATGTAGGCTACCATGTCCAGGAGATTGAGGAGGAGATTAGGGGATTGAACGAGTGAGTTGCAGGGAGATTATGGTGATGATAGAGATGAAGATGAACAGGAGGAGGAGGAAGATGATGATGAGTTGCTGACAAAGAAATACTGACTTTGATGTGTAAAGAGGACTGCCCTAAGGGTGCCCTATGTAGTGCAAGGCATGAATTTCAATAAGGTGACATACTTAATGGTGAGCACTGACACTCAAACCTACTGAGGATGAGTATATAATGTGTGTGTGTGTGTGTGTGTGTGTGTGTTTGTCTTAGGTCTGTTTCAAAAATAGACCTAAGCAAGCTGTTGATACTGAAACAAAGAATATCAGAGTGAGTGGGTATAATATCCCCAACTCTTGCCATATGGCTGCTTCAGAATTTAGCCTACATAAGCCTATACTTGTATAGTGAAACTGCAGGACAAGATCATGAGTTGTGGGAGGGCTTTTAAGAAATAGGTTAGAGATTTGTGCATCAAGAAGGTATGCAATACCAAGTTATTAGCGCCAATGTAAAAAACAAGACTATAGAAATTAACCCATAATAGGGCTACAACACGACAGATAATACATAGCCTATAACAACGATATACTATTAGAACAACTCTAACATTTAGTATACATAATTGCATGTGAATAATATCCAAACATTATTCTTTTTTACGCTTTAAAAAATAATAGTAAAATAAAAACGTTCCTCATGCCTTTATATCGCCTTTGTGAAGAATGACTGGCATTACAGAGCTGACAGTCATATCAGTCGTTAGGCGGATAACGTTATGATCTCCCAGCGCACAGGTAGATCTGTGTCAGCATATCGTCTAATAGATTCTCTCTCATCTTGCCCTTCCAAAAGCTGAGCTTTTACACATTCAGATCACCTCCTGTTATGCTAATGGTTTGAAGGATAGTTCGTAGAGGATGTTGAAATGCCCATGCAATGCTTTTTCAAAGCCTGTCATTCCGTGACAACCACAACAAACTTTGTGCCCAAACTTCAGCACAATCTATTGCAAGTCCTACATCTCTCACCTACTTTGGTTGCCTGCACGTGGACTTGAGCTACAAAACAATTGCAATATTTTTTAAATGAGATTTGTAGAGATCTGCAACTGCTGACAGTCGCGCTTGGAGTAGGAGAAACTCAGACAGACGGGCGAATCTCAGGAGCATGATAAACGCATTACCATGAACACTCGCCACAACTCGCCTCCTGCTACCTGTATGCTGTCCTGCCCCCAGCAAAATCAGTCAACTCAACAATAAATAAATAAAATGTAACGAGGACCAACATCTGGCCTATAATCTCAAAAACCGTATAATTTAAAACAGACCAGGGAAATGTGTCACTGTTTTCTTTCCCCCTTTTCTTCTTCTCTCTGGCTTCTGTGGGGAACGTATATTCATGTTTCCCAAATGCAATCAAAAATCCCCTTTACTTTGTGTACAGGAGTTAACACCGCAGAGCCTCCTGTATCGCTAATTTAGAAGACAGACTACACGACAAAGGTAGACTCAGACACCGAGCCAGTGAATGCCTTATCGGTCCTGTGATTCAGTGTACAGTTCAGCAGAGAGCGCAAATCAAAGGAAATCTACCACAGACGATGTGCATAGTATGAACCCTTAATGTTCTTCATGCGAAAATATGAGGACACTATAGCTATATCATCGTGCCCCCGCCCCGTACCCCCGTGGTGAGGATACCTTACCTTTGGAATTGCTGAATGCGGTGTACCAGGACAGCGATATAAGTCCGCATAGTCCAAACAATAAGACCGTTAGGAAGGTGCCATTTCTGAGCCTCATCTCCGGATCACCGGGATCATGTCCGAGCCGAACGCGGGGCTGGTGGCTGTTACGCGGCGGCCGTTTTATGATGCGACCAGGAGCGAGTACTTCACGCCAGGCGCTGTGTTTGTTATTGCGCGGAGATCGCGGCTCTCATTCGCGCACAGGCTGAGAGGAGGAGGTAAGTGGAGGTAACCAGGGAGGGAGGGGAGGGGTGCTTTTCCCCTTCTCTTGGGTAGTCTGCGAGTGAGGAACTGCTTAAAGAGAGAGGCATGCATTAAGCGTGTGGGCGGTGGAAACGTGAGCCAGCAGCATAGAGCTCATGTTCATATTCATATTCATTCAATGGGTTGCCTGATTGAGCCGTGGTGCAGATGCTCCTCTATCCGGTCGGACGTGAAGCACATGGAACGGTCTCATCCCAGCATCCGCACGTCATTAAGCAATCACAAACAGACTTGGGTTCAATTTCATTTATTTTCAACCCTATCCTTTTTATTATTTTAAAAATCAAGTATCCACTTAAAACAAAGTTTCAGGGGCTATAGTGACTGACATATCGCCCGATATAAATAGCCTTTAAAACGGCTTAACTCTCAAAAAGAATTTCAAGTTTTTGCCTGAAATTGCACTGTGCCTATTTACAAGGGCATTGTTCCCACCTCTTCTGGGGCCTACCATCAAATGTTGGACCTTTATAGAAAGCTGAGAACCTCTAGTTTTCGTAGGAAACAGTCAAAATAAATGTGTGATGTACTCACAAAGAGTTACAGAGGCTAGAATATAGTTTTTTCTTTCTGCCGGATTACAAGCATCTCTGAACTGACCACATTTCAGCCCTCTAGGTCTCTTGATATCCCTTAGAAACACAACTGAGCCCTAGCACCGGGTCTTGTGAAGTTGTGTGCAAAAGTAGATCAATATAGAATGAAAATATGAGTGCTTTAGACTATTATTTGCCAAGGTATGCCCATGCGTTTTGTAAAATGCCTATGGATACTCCCCATAGGACTTTTTGTTATCCAAAATGCATACTGACAATCAAATGCTTACTGCACATGAACCCCTTTGTGTAGAAGCATAATCCTGGTCTCAAATGAAAGGTAACACTTTGAGGTGTCATGGTTGTATTTGGATTATACTTCAGGGGTTCTGATATGGAATGACTACACTAAATATGGAATGATTACAAAAATGTCTATTTTTGCATTTACTTTGTTGGTTCAATGAGTGTGTATAAGATAGACTATACATCTGTACAACTAATATTGGATAACACAACATGAAGATTCAATTTCTATGGATTCTTGTGAATATTTCAGTACCCAATATGTTGCATCTACTTATTGTGCTGCAGCTACACTGCAGCCAGAAGTCAGGGTAGCACCAAAAGCGGAAGGGGGGCAGGGCGGCATTTTGGATCAAATTTAATTGAGACATAATAAGATTAATCTGAGAATGTAAAGCACTATACAGATTGTACATGACAAAAGTTGTCATTTTTGGATTCCCAAGAGTCAAAGCTTTGAAATGGTGTATAACATTACTATGCTACATAGCAATATGGTGCATACAATTAATTTAGAATTTTGGGGGGAGGTGGGTAACCGTCCCGCCGGCGGGACACTGAAAATTATTTAAAACCACAAGACTCCCATAAATTCGATCTTTTATGTCAAGCAGGTCATTTGACTTCTTTAGGTTGCAGAAATCACATTGCCATATGCTATTCTACATGATAAAACAACTTTCAGCTGTTTCAGCAGGTGTTAACTTAGTGGTTTCATACAGACACTGCATTTTACAATGGTTCAAACAGCCTTAACTTGAGGACAGGTAGGGGGCAGCCTCAGGGGAATAACATGATATTCTATTCCTGAGTCCCCAATACATTCATCTTATAGTTTGCGTTCAAACATATACATTTAGACACTCCACAAGCTCTGACTAAGCTATAAGACAGCTTTTAAAACGTTGCGGTTCCTGGTGGTGGAATCTCCTTCAAAAAGAACTTAAGTTATCTGTTAGGCTACTCAAGTAGGCCATCTTAGATCTGACAGTTGTAAATGCTTTCACTAACTAACCATTCAGTTATTTTGTGTTGTGCGTTATCTGTCTTACTCTTCCCAGTGTTATGTTTTTGTGGAACCGGTCTTTTCTGTGATTATTCTTCATGTTTCAGCTTTTTTTGTGCGATGTATGTCTCTATGTCAGGGCTCCCTTGCAAAAGAGGCTGAAGGTCTCAATGGGTTTCACCTGGTTAAATATAGGTCAAATAAGTAAAAGAAAAAAATATTTTATGTGTGCGCATTACACACATAGTCTACTCCCCACCTGCTGTCTGTCGGCATGTCACAAACGTGCAGATGTTCTCAGGTGTCCCTTATCACAGCACAGTCTGCATCATTGCCAGACCCTTGGCCATCCTGAGGTTCCCTTCATCAATCACCAGCTGACTGAGTGGAGCTGACCCTCCACACTCACAGCTTCAAATTGGACCTCCAGGTTTCCATTCCACACAGACAATGGAAGGTCAAGATTGTCTGTCTGTCTGTAGCTCTCCAATGCCATACTTATTCTTCTACACCACCTTCTATATAGGTATATAGGCTACAGGAGCATCTCGGACACAACTGCTCATCAAAACTGACACTTCCCTAACCAAAAAATAATGTTTTTTTTTTTCTGACCAAATTTTGTCTAAAACTTTTTTTCTAATACCAAATTAACCGAATAGCTATGATGCAGCTACACATACGTTCACAAAAGAACAGGGAAAACAGCCTACTATTACCTGCTATAGCCTACAAGAAATACAATGTCAGCAGGCAAGGTCAGGTTGGTTTCTTTGGATATACAGCCCCATCAACATAAGATCAACATAAATCTTAAATAATTCTACTATTTAGTCCCTCTTGTTCTGTGTACGTGTGCTTTTGGTGGTTATAAAATGTCAATATAGGCTACAAAGTTGTGTACATTATTATGTAGCTTAATGGGCCTTGTAGCACTTAACAATAGGATTACTGTCAAATTTATTTATTTATTTGAGAGACTTTGGTGGACATACTGATACACTAAAGCATACCTGTCAACATTTAGCTTTCCAAAAATTGGAAATTGGGATTTTTTTTTTCGGGGGGGGTGTAATTGTTTATACCGGATCTGTGTTTGCATATTTAATACGTTTCATACACGTGTTTCAACAGTGCATTCGGTCGTTGCTTTTACCTTACGCATGCCAGTTATGTATCCGCCAGCTGCCTGCCTGCAGTCTACTTCCAAAACTCCAAAGCTGCTTGCTGTCAGATTTGGTTCCGAGGGCACAAGTTCAGTGTATCAACAACACTCAATAACAGTTTATTTGATGTGTTAATCTATTAAATTCCCAACAATTTCACAACAGCTAGTTCTGGAGTAGGCCATTCAACTAGCCCGCTTGCTTACGAGAGACTCAGGCTGCACAGTCGCTTTCTTATTTGGGTTTTGGGTTGCCAGGTTTTAGCCTATGACAAAACGGTTGAATTGAAACTAAGTGATCGTGTATGTAGGGTGTATTTCATACACAATCTGGCAACCTGAATGGATCAATGATTTTAAAATGAAGTTTGATGGCCATGCAAATTACGGGAGTTTCCCGGGAAAAACGGGAGTGTTGACAGGTATGCACTAAAGTCCCTCCCATAACCCTCTGTAACATGCAAATACTCTGCGGTCCCTATACACCCACGGATTTGTGTACAGAGTCTGCCATCTGCCGGTGAAGCTTTTTTGGCGCTGTTGTTGAAAAACTGATCAAGAATGTGGGGGTAGCCGTTAAGGGTTTAGTAGCCTACCCCTGGGACATGTAGCGTAAAAACTTACTTTCGGAATAAGATGGGGAGGGTGGCCTAATGATTATGGCATGGCAGCGATTTACTTGCAGGTGGACAGATCTTGCAGGTAAAAAGTGTGGTGGGTGAGGGTTGAGGGTAGGCAACAAGAGAAAGATGATGCCAGACATACTCACAGGCCACCTCGTCGTCTGGATTTATACGGCCCCAAAGACAAGGCTAAATCTAAATGATTGTATGGATTGACCAAACGTGTAACTCAGCTCTTTTGTCAGCTGTAGCCTACATTATACGTATGTTCTGGAACTTCTCCGAGTTTGTTATATCAATATATGTCGCGGGCTGGCTGTAGCCTATACACCTCCTTCCAAAATACTTGTAGTATAGTATGCTAGCCCTATATAGTGTAACGCCTCTTGCATTACATTATTAATACATTCATGTGGATCCTTGATAACGTATATCTATCGATCGATCATTTAAGCGCTTCTTATGCGTTATGGTTTGTATATTGTTTTATTTTCATTAGGCTGTTGATTAATTTGACATTATTGTTTATTATTGATATTCTCCTTATTATAGTTTGACCAACATTCTAATCTGTTCCCTGTTCAATTTTAAATATTATGTTGTTTTTGTATTTGTGTGTCGCTTTGGACAAGCCAAATCCCATAACCATATCGTTATTATCGGACTTTTATTTCCATGATTCCATGTGACGCACGAAAATGCGGAATCATTATTACCTCTGCAAAGTCCCATCAGCGTTGTGTTAATTTCAGGAGGGAAAGAAGTAGGCTATGTTGTCAAAAAAAGTAGGTTGGGCTTGGTTTACATCATTCAGGAAGACGGACCTTTGTCACCTGATAGTGACTCATGTTGATCATGCGGTCTTTTAAATAATTTGTTTTCGTAGCCACTTCAGTTTTCGCGAAAGTTATGGAAGGGCCTCGAAAGTTCTGGGGGTGTTTTTTTTTTGTTTTGCTCGAGACATGCTTGAGTCATGCAGTATTTAACCTTTAATCCAGCAATTAAACTCAAGATTAAAAACCTTAAGAAAAGACCAAATAGTTGTATTATATTAGTTAAATGAGAAAGATATAGGCTACATAATAAGTAAAGTAAAGAAAATCAGGTTTCTCGGCCAAGGAATTTGGTCTCTGCATGTATCCCATCCGTGAATTAGTGAACACACAGAGAGCACACAGTGAGGTGAAGCACACACTAGAGCAGTGAGCTGCCTATACAGCGGCGCTCGAGCAGTGTTAAGCAGTGAGGGGTTAGGTGCCTTGCTCAAGGGCACTTCAGCCGTTCCTGGTCGGGGATCGAACCGGCAACCCTCCGGATACAAGCCCGAAGCCCTATCAGTAGGCCACGGCTGACCCATGATGCAGTCTTTTAAGCAGAGTTGTTCTTCGCTCAAGTCAAAAGTGCAAATCCGATGCCGCCAAACCTTTAATTATTACGCGCATAGAATACTTCACAGATACAGTCGCTTAGTGGAGTTTGACATATTGTGGCAATACTTAGTAATATCAGTAACACGGCTTACTCAAAGAGAAAAGGACTCGCTAAACTAGTCTAAGGTAGGCTAATGAGAATAGCAGAGGCCTACTACTTTGATGACGTTTGGCAAAACCCACTACACTTAGTAAGCTATCATTCTATATTATTGATGGTGTGACTTTCCGTCGTCTAAGATAGGCTACCCATATCAGGTTGACAACCTCTCACAGTGTGCCATCCTCACTTTACAGTTGCACTGGGTGCCCAAGGCGCTACAATTGCAGAGCGCTGGCGCGCATATAGGCTACTTACTAAAATATAGTGGGGCTCGTTTAGAAATATGGCTACAATAGGCCTAAGCCAACAAATCCAGCATGGAACCTGAAAAATAGGTGAGGGGGGAAATCCCCACGGTGGAAAGTGCTGTGTCACTGCCATGCCGTCCACGAGTCTTTCAGGACGCTCCTCCCTTATGTTTACAGTTGCCTGGTACTACTTGGTATCGTGTATGGTGAGTACAGTACAATAGCACTATGCTAGGCGTGTCCACTCAGCCAACGGACTTCCCCTTCAGTCAGAAGACGCTTACTGCCATGACTCTGAAGTAGGAGTGGCGATCGGAGTATAAATGCTCTGGCTGACGCTTGAGCTTTAGCCTACAGCCCGGATAACAAATCCAAGCTAGGAAACGTACTGCACCGCTATCGAAGGCAAAACCCCTGTATCAGACTGCGCCAAAACAGATTCCGACAAGCATCTGAGTTACCAAGACACGACAATGTCGATGACCGTGAAAGCCTACTTATTGGGCAAAGAGGAATGTCATAGGGAGATTCGACGCTTTGCCATTGACCAGGATGTGTCTACGAGTTTTGAGTACTTGAAAGGAAAGGTTGTGGATGTTTTCGGCAATCTCCGCAATGGCCCCTTTCAAATGTTCTACAAAGGTAAGCAACGCAGTTACTGCTTTAACGCACTTAAAATATGTAGTCTATGAATAAAACTCGAAAGTTTAACAGTTGCCATCGTCCACAGCTGGACATGAGCTGTCACATAACATTCGGCCCAGATTACAAGAATGAGCCAGTCTGTCACTGGATATGATGACGCAGTGAAATAAAAATGTTACCGGTCTACATTCTTGGATAACTTAAGAAGGGAGGTTGCTCACAGTGGTTGATAATGGTTTCAAACAATATGGAGTCGGTCTACGTTGTTTTGTAAAAATGACACAAGTTTTCTTTGTCGTGAGAAGTTCTTGTTTACATTTTGAGCTAGTGATCTCTGTCCGAAAAGGCTCGGAGTTGCGGAAGTGTGATCATAGCGTTGATTAATGCTGCTGTCGTCAAAACACGGGCCTATTTCAGTTTATGTTAAGAGTGTTAGAGTAAATACACTACAAATACGATTTAGAAGCTTAGTGCTTCATGTTTTAAAAATAAATAAAACATTATTCTGTATGCGAGTTTCCTCATCACTGCGCGCATGCGCCAGGCGCATACAATTCGATCATTTTAGTCTAACTTGGTGGTGTGTCTCCCAGGGAACTATTATTGAAAAGAAATAGCAACAACATTGGGTTAACATACACAGAACATTTGGGTGGTTATCCAATACATCACATATCAAATGTATAGCAAGTAGCCTAGCCTAACAAATAATTGGGAATGATATTATCAAAACAGAAGCTTTACATGGAGGCCCATAGTAAATTCATCGTTGTTTCTATTATCAGATGAGGACGGAGACCTGATCGCTTTTTCCTCTGATGATGAACTCATGATGGGGCTGTCGGGAGTGAAGGATGGTACTTTCCGTCTCTTCATCAAAGGTGAGTGTTCTAATCGCAAAGTTCAAAGGCAGAGCTTTGTGTGTCATTATGATTTCATTTCATCTTCCTGGCCCTCCTTTTATAATGTCTGCTAACTACTGCCACTTATTGTGAGTATCTCCTTAACTCATAATACTAACTGTAACCATCCATGAGTGTTTACCTTTTCGCCTCTATTTGCCTCCCCCAGAGAGAAAAGAGCACAAGAAAGACAGAGAGTTCCCTGCCCACGGCTTCCCAGGATGCGCTTTCCCCCCTCCCCCTGGACCCCCCCACATGCCCCCTGGACCCCCCCACATGGGTCCCCCAGGACCCCCTCACGGCGGCCCTCATCACCCTCCGATGGTGCACCCTGGAGTGACCTGTGATGGATGTGAGGGCCCGGTGGTGGGGACCCGCTATAAGTGCACGGTCTGCCCAGACTACGACCTGTGCACCACCTGCCAGACCAAGGGCCTCCACAGGGAGCACCCCCTGCTCCCCATGAACTGGCTCCCCATGAACAACATGTTCGAGGTGAGGCCCGCAACCTAAAGCTCCTTTGTGTCCTCATCAACGTGCGAGAGACTCATTAGGATCTTTTAAGCATAACATGTTCATATGTAGCTACATCAGCAAGATTTAAGTATTTGATTGCATTTCTCCATTAGCTTAGTTAAAAAAAGTGATGAATCTGATGATGTGTTGTTTTTTTTTTTTGTATGATGATTGAATTCAGGCCATAATTTGATTAAAATTATATAAACGCGTCAAGACCCTAATGTTAATCGGATTCATAATAAGGAAGTAATTTTCCTGACTTCACAGATTGAATCTTTCATAACTACCATTTTGAAGTGCTGACACAAATCATGTCCAAATTTGATCCAAGCCTCTCTCTCTCTTTATTCAAACCCAGTGGTTCCCTCGTGGCAAGTGGATGAGAAAGATGAGACACTGCATGTGGGCTGGTGTTCAGGCCCAGGCTCAGACTCAAGCCCAGAACCAGAACCAGCAGGGTCCATGTGGATCCAGGCCTTCCTCTCAGCAGGGCCCAGAGGCTGCGGCCGAGGACCCCACTCAGGCAGGTGGGTGTCTGTCTGTCTGTCAACAACGACCAAACTACAACTGCCATTGCAAAGCCAGAGTTCAATCAGAGTGGAATTTTACAAAGGGCAAAGTAGCAGTAAAAACACTAATGCTAAAAGTATTGTGCAAAACTGAAGGCCACTACCAGCTCTAACTTTATACCCTCCTCTTTCTCCAAAAAGGTACCTCTACTGCTAACGAGGCCAATGTGGAGTATCTGAAGAGTATTGGAGAAGGAGTTGCTGCCATGCTTAGCCCCCTGGGTAGATGCATAGTTCATGTTTTGCCTCATTCTCACCATACTGTTCCACATGCTAGTAGCACAGGCTAAGACATACAGTCTACTCCTTCACCTGCTGTGTGAAGTATTTAACGTACAGTCTACTCCTTCACCTGCTGTGTGCAGTATTTAACATACAGTCTACTCCATCACCTGCTGTGTGAAGTATTTACATATATAAAGCAAATAAAAAAAAATCAGCAATTAACACAATGGTGTGTTCAAAGAAATTTCATACAAACCACCAGTGTTTATAACAGACTGTCGGATCTATGAGCTCTTAACTGTGGCTGGTGTTTTGCAGGTATCGACGTTGACATTGATGTGGAGCACGAGGGCACGCGGACCAAAGTAAACCCCACACCCCCTGCGTCTGGGGGTCCCTCCAGCAACCAGAGCGACTACAGTTCGGGGACCAGCGGGAGACCGGTGGGCCGGGGGGCGAGTGGAGGTCCGGGCAGCCACAGCAGCGTGAGCAGCACTAGTGAGGGGGCAAAGGTATCTCGTCTTTTCCATGTCTCTCCAAAGTGTCCCTTACTGATTGTCCACTCTTGTGTAAATAGTAACTATGACCCCCTTCTGCACATTCTCTCTGTGCACAATAGCCTCACATGAGTCTGATGAAGTCAGACACCCAATCCCTAGCCGGGCTGAAACGCTCAGATTAGAATATGTGGATGAGTCACATTCCATTCATCTGTGGCTTATTGAGGGTGCATTACAATGACATGAAAGAGTTCCTTGGCTATAATTAGGATGGCTGTTCGTTTTGTAATTTGAGTAGAAACACTTCATCTGATTCAAAGAATTTAAATTGCCATGGTGCCGGTCCCCTTTCTGCTTCTTGACTTGGATATTATTACTCACACAGCTTCTCATTTCGAGAGAGAAAAAAAAAAAACTGTGAATGCTTTTTAAAAAAAAAAGGCCCAGTTTTAAATGCCAGGCTCCTGACCTTTTCTCCGTAGGCTCAGAAGGACATAGGCAGCGATGAGGAGTGGACCCACCTCAACCCCAAAGAGGTGGACCCGTCGACGGGCGAGCTCCAGTCGATGCGGCTGGACGAGGAGATGGAAGAAGGGTCGGAGGAACCTCAGGCTCTCAGCACCAGCTCCTCTTCCTCCCAGGGGCCCACGGGCCTGCGTGAGGCCGCCCTCTACCCACACCTGCCACAAGGTAGGGCTCATTAAGCAAACATGTCTAAACAGACAGACAACACAGTAATTATCGTCTGTATATGCGTTTAGTTGTTTTAACTGTCATTTATAATTTTATAACTAATGGCCTCTTTACACCAAACAACTTTGACAAGATTTGGGAAAGATTCTTGAAAGATTGGCATTAGCTAAAAGACTCTACCAATTCAAGCTTTACTCATGAATCTTTTCCAAATCTTGTCAAAGTTGTTTGGTGTAAGAAGGCCATAAGTAACATTTATCACTCTACAATCACTTACCTCTCCAACATATAATTAGTGAAACATCAAAACCGAGTGTGTTCTGTCATGTATGATGACCTGAGGTCCCTCCTGGTCTCTGCAGATGCAGACCCGCGGCTGGTGGAGTCGCTGTCTCAGATGCTCTCCATGGGCTTCACAGACGACGGAGGCTGGCTGACCAGGCTCCTGACCACCAAGAACTTCGACATCGGGTCGGCTCTGGACACCATTCAGTACGCCAAGAGTCCCCAGAAGTGAAGCATGAGGACAGCGGGGCTCAACTCAGAAGAGGACCATGGCTATAATAATCTACTGCCCAATCAGCAGCCATGAGCCATGAGCATTACTCTACAACTAGTCGACCAACTCTGCCTTCCCTTTATGTGTAGCCATTTCTCATCATATTCCTGGCAATATGAGCACCTCAGGCATAAAAGCAATCATTAACTTTGATACAAATGGCATAGCTTTGGCTTTCAAAAACTTTTAAACAAAGATGTATTCTTCTTAGACTGATATCCTGACTATGAGTACTATGTGTTACTAATATTAATGGTGTGAAGGTTATTCTTATAAATTACATTTATTGGAATTTATACAGTTTTACTCACTGCCAATACTAAAGAGGATATATTTTACATTTATTGGAAGTAAGCAAATTGGTAGTTAATGCATTTATTGGTACAAAATGTATGGAATTCTTGTTATTGGTTTGTTCAAGAAAAAAAAATCTGACCGTGTTTCTATTGTCAGTCAAATGAATGGATTTATGTCTATGCTTTGTTTGATCAGATTAAACCTAGGTTATCATTGCTGTCCTCTGTTATTACCATGAAGTTTCTGCCCTGTCTGACCAAAATAAAATTCTTCTGCAAAATAAAACATTTTGCTGTTGTTTTTCTAATATTAGAGTTAATCATGTATTTAATTTTTCCAAAGGAAACTGCATGTAGAAGTGTTTTTTTAGTAGTTTGATCATTTTATTGCTACATAAGTATTAAAGAGATTTTGTGTAATTTACCAGGATTTACAGATCATAGTAAAATTAATCATTACTACCACAAAGAAAAACAGACTGATGCTGTTGTGAAGACTAACAACCCACAAAGACATTGCAAAAACAAACTAGTGTTTAAAATGTGTCATCAAAGTCTTCATCAGTTTGAAAAAGCGAGCTCACGGCAAGGCCAGGGCAAGGTCTTTTGGCAGGCGGGGGCTGATAACAGACTGGCATTTCCTGGTCTATGGGCGAAGTGGTGAAAGTAGGGCTTGCCATCTGATTGGTGGCGCTCACAAACCCAAAGCAGGCAGCTGCAGACTTTATCTTATCTGCTACTCCGCAGCGATTGGCCAAACCTGGCACGGCGCCAAACTGGCCACTGGCGCGTGAAGTCTTTTCAAGTTTAGTCTTAAAATTGTCGTGGTCCTTACATCCTGTTGCAGAGTCCGAGTCCTGATAGCCCACAGACCACGGTTTCTCTGTGCTCTCGTCTGTGCCACTCCAATGGGGGTCTCCATCCCCATTCTCCCCCTGGTCCTCGTTAGAGGGTGAGGACAGAAACCTGGCCCACTTAGAGGACTTGTTCTCGGGCTGACTCACCTTGGTTACTGGGCGGGGTGCGAATGAGTCAGCCTCTCTATTGACGGATGTGTTTGCCAGAGGTCTCTGTGTAGCTACTGGGCCAGTCGGTCTACTGGCATTGGGCTCTGTGGACAGGCTGGTAACGTGACTGTTTCCAGGGACGTTTCGGGAAGGGACTCCACTGGGCAGGGGTTTGCTGGCTGCAGAAGGAGTTGGAGTGTTGGAGTGGAGGGAAGGGATGGAAAATCCATGATCGTCCCAAGCAGCAGACGAGTGTACTGGCCTTGAGCGGGCTGGTGGCTAAAGCAATATGGTTATAGACAATGGCAATACACCCAAGATAAAGTCTAGTACCTTTCTCAATAACACATGTTTACTGGGAAAAAAAATCACTATTATCTACTCTTGGATGTGAACAGTGTGCACACATTTGGTTTATACTTCCCATTTTGAAGATGAAGTTTAGTACCTTTCTCAATAACACGTATTTACTGAAAAAATCACTATTATCTACTCTTAGATGTGAACAGTGTGCACACATTTGGTTTATACTTTACACACCACATTAGCATGAACCGTTACATGGTTTTGAAAAAAAATAGCAAAACTGCAAATAATGTTAAAAATAAACTAAATGTAATTTAGCTCCTCTCAACTGAAATACATGAACAAGCAAGTGTAGCACTTTAGAATTCCCATGCAACCAAGAGTAGACAACAGGTTTCCTTTACCTTTATGTGGCTTTTGTCACATTTCCATGGACAGGTCCCTTCTCCCTGATCCTGGTCATCATCATCCTCATCGTCACCACGACAACCAAAGCCTCGCCTGGCAACTCTGCCTTTCTTTCTCTTTCTGTTTGACCAAGTTCAGATAGGAAGCAATATGTACTAATTTAGTTTCTGTTGGGTTTGGGACAATCAATGTTTAAATTGTTGCATACATGATCCGTCATTACAATTTATCCGATTAATACAATTTCAACCAAGCTCACTTGTCTGTAGAATTACGACATATGCCATCTTCCGAATCAATACTTAATACTTCCACAAAATCTCTAATTATAGCAAGCGAAAACTGAAAGCGAGATGTCTTATGATTTACTGACCTGACGTTACTCTGTCTGCCAAACCGCTTGCTCTCAGTGTAAATGTTTACTTCCTCTTCTTCATCACCATCAACAGTTGCCGCTGTCTCAACATACTTACTCCAGCGGCTTCCTCCATCACCCTGAAAAAGACAGTATTAAAACTCTACAATAATAGGGCATTCAAACTCTAAAAGGATTACTGAAACATCTTGACTCTGCTCTTAGTGTTAAAGACGCCTATACTTTGGGGTAACATCAAATAAAGAGATTGAAATTTGATATACTACACACCTGATGGGGTTCACTGGGGAGGCCTTCGTCCTCTCGGTTGTACTCACACTCCTCATCTTCCTCCCTCAAGAACAAAACACAGATGGCATATTCGCTATTAATGTTAATCTGTGTCGTAACCTGTGTTCAGTCTTAAGTACAAAGTTAAGTCAGATGGAATGTAATATGGCAAAAGGTTACAAGACATCCTAGTTATGCAACATGTTGTCACCAATACAAACTCAGTCCTTCACACTGGCTAATGGTGGAGATGGTAGCATAATGTTTCAACCTCAGGATAAGAAACTGTTCCTATGGCAACTAGTCATATTGGCACACTCTGATATCAGGTAGGGAGAGATGTTACCATGATGCCCAGGCATGCTCATTCTCCTCCTCCAGCAGCTCTCCTCTCAGGCTGTTGAGTTTCTGGACGTGCTGCCTGCAGTCCACCCCAGTGCCACGGCCATATTCCTGTTACAGTACCAAACTACTTAGACTACCACTTATACAGTTTGTGCTTGTTACCTTTACATAAATCACTACTAGATATTTTTGTGGGAAGTTTTTCGTATGCTTGAGATAGAGTAACTTTTTTTTTACAATAGAAGCTGGAAAAGCAAGCATGCCTCTGCAAGTACACCTCGCATAACATTATGCTGGTCTGTATAGCCACAAGTGACAGCATTTCATTAGACCAGCGGTAAACAGCCAATCATGATGGGGAGTAAGCCTATACGCAGAGGTGGATGAAGTATGCAATTCCTTTACTTAAGTGAAAGTATAGATACACCATGTGAAATATTACTCCAAAACAAGTGAAAGTTGCTAAGTCAGATTTTTTACTTAAGTTGAAATACAGAAGTATTTGCTTTTAAAAATACTTAAGTACGGCTTAAGTGCCCTTGAGCAAGGCACCTAACACCTCACTGCTCCCTGAGCGCCGCTGTAGCAGGCAGCTCAGTGCTCCGGGTTATATTAGTGTGTGCTTCACCTCACTCACTGTGTGTTCACTAATTCACGGATGGGATTAATGCAGACACTAAATTCTTTGTATAAGCAGGTATACTTGGCCTAGAAACTTAATTTTTTTCTTTTTAATGTATTGTAATGTAATGTTTATTTGGTCATTAATAGGGAATACATCCTTTGGTCGATCATAGACTTGAAGGGATCTTTAGTTCCTTACATCCAACAAAAACATTTTACCTATTTTCATAACTTTGCAACTGTTCAAATGGATGCAATAATATAATTTAAAATCACTATTCATACTCTGTTCACAAATCTAAAACATTTTCACTGCCGAATACAAAACCAGATTTATGAGTAGATTATTTATTGTTTAATAATGTAGGGTAAAGATCTAGATATGTAGTGAATGTCAGGTGATTGTCTAATTTAATTCCTATTTCATTTCACAATGATCATGGAGGATAGTCTGGTTAACACCATACCACTTCTAAATTTCTAGCAGGTTCGTCTGGGTTCTCCCATGCTACATGGAAGATGTTCTGAGGAAGAATTGTCACCATCATTCATTACCATGGCCAATTTAGACAAGTTCAAATTTAACTATTGGAAAAAAAATAATAACTTCAAGACGGTCTATCGCATTATTGCATTTAAAGAATCAAATGTGGTTAAAAGTAACGAGTACTTCATGCTCATACTTCATAGTGGAGTCAAAAGTACAGTATTTGTCTTTCATATGTAGTGGAGTAAATCACGTTTCCAAACACGTTTTCAAGTAAAGTACAGATACGCAAAATCATACTTAAGTACATCAAGTAAATGTACTTACTGTACACCTCTGCTACATTAAATGCGACAGTAGCCTAGTAGAAGCTATCTGCATACTAACGAGAGCAGTGCAGTGGTTGTAAAATTAAGAATCTCACCTTGATGACTGATTGTTTCTCCCCACACATCTTGCAATTCCATTTTTTTGCTTTTTTAACCTGTCATGTGATTAAATCATGAAAATAGTACAGATGAGAAGTAAAGTAACACATTATGGTTCAACGAACTATAACATTATTAACTAAGTCTATTCCATGCACTTTCACTACTATGCTAACTTTAGCGTCAGATATGATTAGCAAAGAGGATCAAGAACAGATGATAAACCGCCTCTGCTACAAGCCTCGTAACGTTATAAACCAGTCATTTCCTACAGAAACATTTGCTCTGTTATATTAGTACATTACCTGCTGAACCTGGAATGTTTCACAAGCAAAGCATCTTAAAACGTGAAATTCTTGAACCATTTCGGCTGATGGAAGAGTTGTAAAGTGTTTGAAACTAGCGCCGTGCGTGGAAAAACTTCCGGTAATCGCTACGCCAAATTAAAAGTTGCGGGCACCTTGAAAAACAGGGAGGATTTAGGAGAGCAACATTTTCTAAATTCATCTCAAGAAACTATATCCTACATGTCTTTATTGTTGCAAACAAATGTGGTCATGAGTATTTTTTGTCACTGACTATTTTTGGTTGTCTGTGTCTGTCTGTCTTCAGTGATTTTTGCCCCAAACCCCACACAAAATACATGGAATCCTATCATGTAGTTGATTTAAAGTTAAACAGAAAACACTGATGGAATTGAATATTAACAGAAGATTTTTTTTTTTTTTAAACAAACTTTAACTACATAGTTGATATTCCATAGGGGTAGTCATGAAGCAGCTCAGACACTAAAAAGGAGTTCAGGCAGCTGAAAATATATTTATTTCACAAATATTTCATAATACATTGTCATAAACATAATAGTACAAATCAGACAAATTTGTTCTGACATTCTATGCATCAGTATCGGTGTGCTGAGTTCAGCTTCATCTTCTTCAAAACGGTCTACTGTTTGCCATGCTCATTGATCATGACATGAAACACTACTGCAGTGGTTGCTTCAAATCAAAAATCCCTGTTCCTCCTTTGACAACTTTTCCAACTACGATGCAAGCGGAGGGAGATCGCAGCTGGTCATGCGAGCCTGATAAGAAGAGAGAGATCATGATCACTCAGTAGTCACTGACAAATCTGAAAGGCCCCCATGCATAATCTTATGCAGTCATCATGACACGCTAAATATAAAGCTTAATGTCTAGCTGGCCCAGATAAGACAAGAGCTCACTTTCAACATAACAAACATGGTGGGAGCCAACATTCACATGGTGGGAGTCACATACCCAACATAGTGGCGTCCTTGAGGAACTTGTAGCTCGTTTCAAAGGTCATCTGTTGTAGGGGAGAGGAGTTTGATCTGATGCCAAATCGGTTCAGAGGTTTGTAAACACCTTCAAAGCACATGTAGTCAGCCACCAGAGACAAGTGTCTAGGGTCCACCTCAATACCTGATCAAAAAAAAAAGAAGAGGTTCGGCCATTTGCAGAAATACTCCTTAATACTGCCACATAAATATATAGGGTCTGTTCTTTTCTTTCTTTTTCTTTTTTTTTTAAAAAAAAGGAGCAGAACGGCACACACCATACACAGCAAACACGTCTTTGATTTCCTTTTCGATAACGCGCAGGGCCACCTCAATGCCATATGTATTGGCCATGGCATGGACTTCGTTAGAGTACAGCCTATTCAAATCAAGAATCTACAAAACACACACACACACACACACACACACACACACACACACACACACACACACACACACACACAAAGTGATTAAATATGGGATATGATTTGTCAATGTTGACAGAATTAAAAATGAACATGTGAGGCAAATACAAACACAAAATGATGACACCATGTTCCTTTCCTGTTACAATCCTCTGAAAAGAATCTATACCAACAAATCCATTTGTTTTTAATGAATGGAATATGTAACGGAAAAATGGCAATGTTGTTATTTAGTGTCACATTTGCCAGTGCTGTACTTGAGAGTGAGTTCAGCAAATATATCATTTCACCACATTTTACATTCCATCACTGTATGTGATGAATAAAACCCCTTGAATCCTTCAGAATGATTGACACTCACATCACCATGTTTAAAGATCTCTTGCATATTTATGCCCTCTGTGTTGAGGACGGTCTCTTTGGAACCGTCCTTTTTGGTGACCTCATTCAGAAGGCAGCGCGTGATCCCTTTCGTCTCCACAATGACGGCATTCTGAGCCTGAGTCACGATGAGTGATGTCAGGTCAAAGTGCACATTAGTGACTGGGAGAATGATGGTTGCCTGTAGGAAACAGAAAAACATACTGTATCTCTTCATGGAAACTGCATGACATGAAGCTGCCTTTTTTAATGAACAAATTCCACTTAGGAACAGGCCACTATATAAATTACAATCACTACGTTTTCATGCCGGGAATAAATGGTTTTGAATCAGTTTATTGCCCAAATTTCGTTTATGTCAATATTCCGTTTAACCTGTTTACAAGCAAGTAGAATGTCACATTTTGAGCAAATTCCTGTTTACATAGCAATAAACATTATTTTGAATAAGTCAGCGATGCAGCCTACAAATAGGCTCCCAATGTCATGACGTAAATCTTTGACTGAACAGGTGAAGGTGTAAGGCATAAGTGTATCTCCTTGTCTTTCCAAAAGTGTGTGCGTTGTTTCGCCATGATTAGGAAAGTGTGTGAGAGAAAATTGGTTAATTTTATCCTAATTCTGTGCGAATTGAGCATGAGCAACACTCTTCCTTCTGGGAGCATATTCCGTTTAAGGTGTTTTCATGATCCAATATTCCGTTTAAAACAGGCATATGCTAGGGTGTGCAAACGGTTTATTGGTAGTTTCATCTTACATGTAAGGCTTCCTAGTTTCAGACAAAACTCTACAATATCTTAAGAAGTTATTTACTACATACTTCTGAGGGATCATAACACAATACTGATCCTAACCCAGAGTGCATATACCCTGTAATGGCACAGAATTCCAGAAAAAAATACATTGTACTTACATATCAATAGTATACTATAGTATAGCATCTAAGGAAACACTGGGGTGGACCAGCCTAATTGTGCAACACAATCATATGAGTCGTAAGCTCAAGCTGATGTTAACAGACAGGACCCACCTCACACCAGAGTCCATTCACGCTGTCGTATTTGTAGCTCTCTATGGTGCTGCCAATGGCCAGGACAGCGTTCACCCTCATCTGGTCCTGACTCTCTGTCCCCTCCGGCCCGCTAGGGAGCTCTGCATGGTCTGGGGCCGGAGACTCTCGGGACTCCTCGTCTGGCGACCCCTCCTCCTCCGCAGGCTCTGCCTCTGCTTCCTCCTCCTCACCGCCCTCTTCACTGTCGTAATCCACCTGAGGTCGGAGTAGAGGGAGCGGGATTTAGCGAGCGCGTTTATCCAAAGCGACCCGAGCCAAGTGTGAGTGACGCAAATGCTGCCCCCCCACACCTGCCGCCGCAAAGCAATCAGGGATTTGGAGCCAATGTGTTGGTCTAGAACAAACAAACACTCAAGAGGTGGGGAATGGAAAACTCCCTACAATACACACAAGCAAGACCTATTCAAGTCCAACATTTGAGAGCATGACTCTGAACATCCCACCAGAGAGACAATTCTAGAGAAGTGGCGTTATACTACAGGTTTACGATGGCAAAAGGACAGGGCGGTCGAAGGAAAGACTGCTCTGGTCAGCACCTCCTCCTCCTGTTTCTCTCTCCTCTTGGCATCGGAGGCGTCAGCATCTCCTTCTTCTGCTTCGTCGTCGACGATCCTCATCTCTTGCTCTACGTTTGCCTCTCCATCGTCCTGCAGATGTAGACGCAGAACTTTGCTTCAGAACCAAAATTCATAAAACACTTCATCAATCCATCAAACACTTGGTATTTGTGCCGCATCATTATTTATTAACTAGACCTTGGGCACATACAGTACTGACAGAATTGTAGAATAGTTTTGTAAAAGTCAAAAATTCAAGTACCGGTAAAAAAACTAAATCGCGTTGCCATGGAGATCCTTACAGATTATTAATCTTGTTTCATGTCATATTGGTTAGTTGTCTACAATTCATCAAAGATCAACCATAGTGATGATTCAGTGATGATTCCCTTCATGTTGAAAGCATGAGAGTACCTCAGCAGGAGCAGCAGGAGCAGCCGTCTCCCCGTGCTGGTCCTCATCCCTCCGCGTGGCTTTGCGTGAGTCAACAGCGGTGAGGGAGGCCAGCTTGATACTCAGCTTCTTGATAGCTTCCAGCAGTATTCTGAAGAACCTGGAAATTGAAGAATGGTAGGAAACTCAATTGGACAAGCAGGGGGTACTCCCACTAGACAAAATGTCTTAAAAAAAACATCTATCTATAAAGTAAGAAGTGTCTGTGTGTCTGTCCTAATGTCTGTGGCACGCATATCTCGCTGACCGTTTGTCAGACTGACCTCAGATTTCGTATGTGGCTTGCACGTGGCACAAAGGTGTGCAATCTCGATTTTGAAGATTTTTGAATGCATATTTCAAAATATGCTTATTTACGTAAGAGATTTATTGCTGCACTGCACTGTTTCCAAGAGGACCAGTTTCAGGGGAGCTCCACCCCATGTCTAGGTCTCACTTTGATGATAGTACGCAGATTTTGCAACAACATGCCAACAAACCCGGGTATACAAGTATGTGCAATAAACTGAGGCTTTGAATAGCCCAGGCTACTTTGGACTTCAGACTTTGACTAAACAAACGACAATTCCGACTGCAAGGTCCCAAATTAAAACGAGCGATAGGCTAATGCCACATAGCTAGACAACAAGTGGCAGACTGAGCGACGTAACTTATGCTAAAGACTCTGACTGAGTCACATTGTTGCAAATTTCGAAAAATGATGCATCATTCCACTAAATGGTTTGTCTTCAGTATTAGGAAGTTATTCAGTAAGCTTAATACACATTTAGCCTTAACTCTTTGTTAGGCTTATGTCATTCTGATCTGTAGAAATGTCACATGCAGCCATGCCTAAATTTATTACACATTTATTAGAGGCCACATTAATTATAGGCTAATATATTATAATATTCAGTATTCATTATTGAATGCTTAGCTGGAATGATGTTTCCCTGTCATCCTACTTTTAAAGCAGGCATACCTGTGGGCATGTAATTGGGCTACGGGTTTTCTTCAAGAATGGCATGTTTGAACGGGCCCTGCACTAGTTTACAAAAATGATGTGAGCAGGGAACCTATGGAAACTTCCAGAAAAATTAGGAAATTAATGAATGTCAAAAAATGGTGCCGTCGTCCACACCCCATGCTAAAAGTGGAGTAAAAGTTAGAAGACAGGCAATACCTGTTCTCCATGTAGCGCAGGATCTGCTGCGGGGTGAGCATCTTGTCCTGCTGGTAGCGCTCTGGTGGCAGGAAGTGGAAAGCCACGTTGAACACTCTGTTCTTCTGCTGGGCCTTTTTGCCATCAAACCGCAGTGTCTCCACCACATCCACCTTGTGAAGGACCTGGGACCAGGCGTCAAGAGGAACCATAGCATTCTTAATAATAGCTATCTGGAATCTGTCTGAATAGGCTACTTATGCTAACCTGCTACACTGCTTAAGTCCTCATTAAGAACTGCTAAACTGTGAACTGGTACCTGCTAAAAGTCCTAATTAATACCAACAATACCAGTTCCACCAAGATTTCATAATGGTAAATGACAGAAATTATATGCTTTGAGATATTAATTTCTGTACACTCAGAGTTGGTGAAGTCTGAGGTTCAGTATCTTGTTCAAGGACATGTTTGCATATAGGTCAAAGGAGCCAAATGTGAAGCAAGTGGTTCAGTAGTTAAACCATACAGTACCTCAGCCAAGCACACTCTAGTGGTTTAGTAGTTAAACCATACAGTACCTCAGCCAAGCACACTCTAGTGGTTTAGTAGTTAAACCATACAGTACCTCAGCCAAGCACACTCTGTTGAGTTTTTTCTTGAGGACCTTCACCCTCTTCAGGGCTTTCTTGGTGTTCAGAACAGGGATACTCATCATGGGAGTCTTGATTTTGGAGCTGGCGATCATCAGGATCTCACGCAACCTGTAATATGACCGAAAACACCACCAAAAGTCAAGTAAGCTGCCACTTGAACTTGAATTTACATAATTTGTCACAGTAGGTTTGACAGGGAATAAAACACCCACATTACAAGTGTTTTCAGAAATCATACTATCAGTAAATATTTGTTTATTTTTACTGCCATTCAGCAATTGTTGCTACCAAAACCTTGCACCTTTCAGGTCTTAGCTGAGATTAGCTAAATGGCTGAGGTAGACCAGGCTTTTGCCAACTGATCTGTGTTGGGTAAACAGTGCAGGAGAAGGACAGGTCACCTGGGGATACCGAGGGTGACGTTCATCTCTCCTCTGCCGGCGAAGTGGAAGGTGTTCAGGGTCATCTGGGTGGACGGCTCCCCAATGCTCTGGGCAGCCAGCAGCCCTACAGCCTCCCCGGGGTCACACAGTGCCCTCTGCCACTTCATCTGCAGCAGATCCCTCAGCCTGAACTCACACGAGCACACACACACACACACGCGCACACACACACACACACACACACGCACACGCACACGCACACGCACACGCACACGCACACACACGCACACGCACGCACGCACGCACGCGCACACACACGCACGCACACACGCGCACACACACAGTGTTTTTCAATCACTGTTTTGCATCAATATCATGCACACCTACAAGTCTGCTTACATTTGCTTTTTTGAGCACAGGAAGTTCACAATTAAAACAGGCACATACATAATTGCACTGCACGAGCACTGACCATGAAAAGCCTTTCTGCATAGCTAAAGTGTGGACAGGTTGGACTGGTCCTATTGTTTGCTTATGTGAGAGTTTGTCTGGATTCCTTTTGGCATTTCAAAACAAATAAACGCTCACCTGTCGGCATCAAGGTCCTTGGTATCGTTGCGGTTTGGACTATTCTCTAACTTGCTGAGGTAGGACTCCACGATAGATTCGAATGTCTCGGACACGGAGCCGAAGGAGATGTCGGGTCGGTGCACAGCTAGGCAGGGGTCGGGGCAACGGGACGTCTTCTTCAGATACTTCATCCGGTTGGGCTCATCCAAACCGGCCCACCGCTCAACCAGCTGATGAGATCAGAGGACAGTCTGATTACCATTGTGTTACGAGTTGTTCACTATATACAGATTTTACAACAACCGTAGTATGTAAGTGTAGTGTCAATAAGCAAACACATACTAAATAAAGATACAAATTCACATTCATCACTCATATCTCATAAAAAATCTACACACATAATTTGGCTATGTGAGAAACTTAATTAGGAAATGGGAAATAAATTACAGTATAGATATCTTTGTGTAGTTTACAGTTGGAAGACATCCATCACTTTCCCGACATATTTCGTCATTTAGCAGAGTCGGTAGTTGGTAGGAAAAAAAAACTTCTAAAAATTCGGTTCTACCTACCTGGAGTTGCTGCAGCCAACAGCTAGAGCTTCCAGGCAGCTCTGGTGCTACACTCTGGGGGCATGTTCATGAGTCCCCATGTTATAGTGCTACACTCTGGGGGCATGTTCACGAGTGCTACACTCTGGGGGCATGTTCATGAGTCCCCATGTTATAGTGCTACACTCTGGGGGCATATTCATGAGTGCTACACGCTGGGGGCATGTTCAAGAGTCCCCATGTTATGGTGCCACACTCTGGGGGCATGTTTATGAGTGTTACACGCTGGGGGCATGTTTATGAGTCCCCATGTTCAGATATGGTGTTACACTCTGGGGGCATGTTTACGAGTCCCCATATTATGGTGCTACACTCTAGGGGCATATTCATGAGTGCTACACGCTGGGGGCATGTTCATGAGTGCTACACGCTGGGGGCATGTTCATGAGTCCCCATGTTATGGTGCTACACTCTGGGGGCATGTTAATGTAACAGTCTGGGGGCATGTTATGGTGCTACACTCTGGGGGCATGTTCATGAGTCCCCATGTTATGGTGCCACACTCTGGGGGCATGTTATGGTGCTACACTCTGGGGGCATGTTCATGAGTGCTACACGCTGGGGGCATGTTCACGAGTGCTACACGCTGGGGGCATGTTCACGAGTGCTACACTCTGGGGGCATGTTCATGAGTGCTACACGCTGGGGGCATGTTCACGAGTGCTACACGCTGGGGGCATGTTCACGAGTGCTACACTCTGGGGGCATGTTCATGAGTCCCCCATGTTTGTGCTCCCAGAGTGTAGCGCTGTTGGCTGCAGGCAGCAACTCGAGAGTCGTTTTGTTCCGTACCGATATCTCCTTTAACCCTAAAGCCATGTACCGGGTTGTATAGAACTTGTCTGCCTGTACCAAACCCCTGAGGTATTGTGAGCATCTTACTCAATTGAAACACAATCCAAGTTATCTAAACTGTCTCTACCAGAGTCTGAGCACTGCTAGCTAAAGGGTGAACACGCAGTACCTGCAGAGTGGCCATCTCTCGGCCGTTGGTCATCGCAGCATTTGCAGCCTGGGCCTTCATCTTGGCCAGCTTCTTCTGCGAGAAGAGCAGGAAGGCTCCCTCTCGGGGGGATACGTGCTCTCGCTTGGCCCTCCACTTCCTGATGGCCTTCTGATGATTGGCTGAGACGCTGGAGTCCATCTTGGACAGCACTTCATCCAGGCACTTGGACTTCCTGATGACCTGCAAGGACGTCATGTGATATTTACTCAAACATTTATTTGATGATATCCACGTATTCAACACAGACACATTCACAAACACAGACACAACACATTCAACACAGATTTAAAGTAGACCATTACAGGATTAGACCAAAGAGGTCTAATTTCAGCAGCCTGACTCAGATGACTCCCACTGTATCGCATTACAGAGCACCGTATTCCCTGGCGTGCCGTACCTCGTAGTTGTCCTTGATGAAGGGGAACTGGCGCGGCAGGAGGAACTGGGTCTTGGGAATGTCCAGGCCATCCTCCCCATAAAGGAACTGCACCACGCTACCGTCACTGTCCCTCACGGTCAGGTCATACTGAACCACCAGACCCTCCAGGTGCTTGATCACACATCTGTGAGAAACATTTTCCAGTCAACAAGGTGGAAACCACAACTAAAATGCATTGTGCAACTGCGAAGTGTGCTTGCTCAGGTGCATTTCACCAACGTGAGAGGACAGTGGAATATGCTACGTTGACCTTGGCTTGATCCAAGGATTCTAACCGTGCCTTTCAGAGTTGGAGCAACATTTTTCAGTCAACAAGGTGGAAACCACAACTAGCAGTGGTGGAGCTGGTGTGTCAGTAAGTGAGGTGTTTGGGGGCACTTTCTACAACCAGGCCAGAGGTGCGTGTGGTAGCATGTTAAATACGCCTACACACAAGGCTAGTGGAGAGTTTAGTTGGGTACTCGAGAAAAAACACAGGGCTATTTTGAGTTTCGAGTTATTCCATATAAATTCAGCTGTGTAGAAGTCCAAACCCACCTTTGCAGGTAGCCTGATCGACTGGTCTTTACAGCTGTGTCGACAAGACCTTCGCGGCCAGCCATGCAATGGAAGAAGAACTCCTGAAACATGGACAGAAAACCAATCAAAGATCAGTTCATTGACTTATACCCAGGGGGCAAAACCTAGCCTAGAAATCTAGACGCACCCTAGCGTCTACATTTGCTGCCGTCTAGCTAGTCTAACAACTCTCCGTTGGCTTGTGAGCTCGAAAAATTAAACTTCTATCAGGCCAATCAAATCGTGTATAGAGTCGTTAGGCGGGCTTAACATAATGATTGATGGCAGAGTTGCAACGGTTTGGCTTGAATTTCCTGCTACTTGAAAACAAATAAAATAATGTTGCAATGGAAGAAGAACTCCTGAAACATGGACAGAAAACCAATCAAAGATCAGTTCATTGACTTATACCCAGGGGGCAAAACCTAGCCTAGAAATCTAGACGCACCCTAGCGTCTACATTTGCTGCCGTCTAGCTAGTCTAGCAACTCTCCGTTGGCTTGTGAGCTCGAAAAATTAAACTTCTATCAGGCCAATCAAATCGTGTATAGAGTCGTTAGGCGGGCTTAACATAATGATTGATGGCAGAGTTGCAACGGTTTGGCTTGAATTTCCTGCTACTTGAAAACAAATAAAATAATGTTGCTACAAAACAAATAAAATAATTGTTGCGACATGGGATGTTGTAAAAGGTTAATGTGCAAAAATGAAATCTAGGATGTCCAAGGATCATAACCTGGATGCACAACCTGGCCAACGAGCTACTAGAAACCCACAGGATATGTTCAAACGATGTGTGTCCCTACTGCAAAAAGTTGTGGACAGTTTGTTTCTAGCCTAAACTATCGTGGAGATATTGTACAGATTTCCACAATTCGACCATGCTGGTATGATTGCGTGCCCTTAAGCTGGGAGAATGTTGGAAATTGAACATTCTAAAGAATATCTGGACGCACTGAATTCAACCAAAGATGGTAACTAAACAATCTATGATTCAACCAGAGCCTTAGGCCCTGTTTACACGTATCTATATAATAAAAAAACTGATATTTTTCTGCGTTAGCACTGATTTTTTTATGCGTTTATATGTTTATGTAGAGTAAACTCATCTACTCATCGGTGTTGTCCCCCCCTCAATGAAAAGCAGGAGACATAAGACCAGTGTGTTAGTTTACCAGTCTGGCGGAAATAACAACTTGGTCGGTTGCTCCTGCAGGTGTACAACTTTGTATACTCTTTTTACATGGACCCCTAGAATCAGCGTTTTAAGAAATCTTCACTTTAGAGTGCATTTATAAAATATCCGTTTGGGGGAGTTAAAAACAAAAGGCCCAAACGCAAAACAAATATGCGTTTATACAAAAATCTAGATACGTGTAAATTACCCCTTACAGATAGAAAGTTGCGACAACTCCCATGGGTTAAAAAGCAGCATTAGGGCTTGCATTGTTTAAACCCTCCATGTAGGTTTCCAGTAGTTAGTTGACCAGGTTGTGCACCCAGGTTGTGATCCTTGAAGGTCCTAGATATCATTTCTGGGTCACAACCTTTTACAACATTCCATGTCTGTAAAACCCCTTTTACCCCCTGGGTATTAGGTTACAAACTAAATGCAAAACCACCACGCAGAGTTGCCATGTCAGAACTGAAAATACTGTTTCACTGTAAACCATATGATGTTAAATCTGTAAACAGATAATCAAAATACAGTGGGCAACAGGCTTCATTGTCCCAACATTTCTAAAAATGGCATAACATCAAGTAGGCCAGTGAACAGAGAGCTGGGGAAAATCCTCAGCACGTGTCGATCATGAGGGGAGCCAGAAGAGCTCTACTCACCGGTGGCTTAATCCCGGTCAAGAACCTTCCAGAAACAAAGCCACCTGAGCGAGGAGCGCTGTCATAAGGCTGGAAACAGGGCAGGGATTTCCCAGAGGGCATCAGTGGTGGACGTCTGCCCTCCAACTCAATCTGACCCAGCAGGCAGGAGATCTGAGAGGGGGAAAGCCCAAAGGGTGAATAGTTAGGACTCAGTGTGTGTTAACACTTTTGGTGCCACTGTGTGTTAACACTTTTAGTTTTGAGTGAACAGAAATCTACTCAACGGGGACAAAGTCATTAGCAGAATTGTTCTTAAGTGAAAAAAGCAAAACAAACATGACGATGTAAAACGAAACGATGTCTCATACACACCTGCATGGTGTTGACAGTGGAGCCCTTAGCTCCAGACTGCACCATCAGCTGCAGGTTGTTCTCAGGGAAGGACCTATGGAGGCCCATAGGCATACACACCTGCCCCAGGGGAAACACACACACACACACACACACACACAAACACACACACACACGCGCACACACACAGTCAAGCACTCCAGCAACATTCTTTCAGTCTTTGTCATCAGGGTGGTATGTTTATGTGTGTGTTGTTGGTTTGGAAAAAAGGTGACAGTGGAAAAGACATCTTGTGACTATGACAATGTGTGTACATGATTTCACACATGATTTCTGATTGCATTCATTCAGTCAATGCCGATTATAATTTGTTTGTATGTAAACTGGTCTCTCCCTGTTCCCATGACAATATCACCTCACATACCAATAAAAGCAATGAATAAATCAAAGAGTTTGATTCCCAAACGCTATATCACCATTTCAATGAATTTTCATAAATACTTTTTTTACATTTTGTTTTTCCAAGTAATTTCAGTGGAACTTTCTATTTTATTTTGATTCATCTTTACTCAATGAAAACAACACAACAGCAATTTGACTGATATTACCTGAACTACACAATTAAATAGCCTGACTTTTTAATGTTTTTAAAAAACGGATATATTGCGTTTTGGAACCACACTCTTCGAATATAAAAATAACTACCGCACTCATATTAATTTCTGCTTGAGAGAGAGTGAGAGAGAGCAAGAGAGAGACAGAGAGAGAGAGAGAGAAAGAAAGAGAGATTGGTTCAAACTGAACACCAATAAGATCATTCAAGAATCTAAAGAAAAATATTTAGAACATTGGCAAAAGGAGACAAAAAATCTGAATACCAATTAATAAAAAATCTGATAAAATGATAAAAAAAATCTGAATACCAATTGGAGGAATATCTCTTTACTGTTAGAGATATAAAGCAGACACATCCTGACCAAATACAGACTCAGTGACCACAGTCTAGCCATAGAAAAGGGCAGACTGAGAAAATCCTGGTTGCCAAGAGCGCAAAGAATATGTGGTCACTGCGTAACAGGTGAAGTTGAGACTGAGGTGTACTTTCTTCTTCACTGTGAGAAATATACAACTATACGTAAGTCATACTTTGACAGGCTTACAAGCCTAATCCCAGGGTTCAGAAATCTAGAAGAACAAGAAATAATGGCTTACTCGGACAGCAGGGACAGACAGCAAATCTTGCTGCCAAATACGTCACCGAATGCCATAAGGCAAGGGACAGTGGTTAAATAATTAAATAATTATTACTTTTATATGGCACCTATCCATATAATTACACAAACACCGTACATGCACACAGGCAGGCACGCACACGCGCGCGCGAGCACACACACACACACACACACACACACACCAGTTTGTTTGTTAATCTTGGATGTGTGTCTATTTGACAAATATTTGTCATGCTAATAAAGCTCACTTGAATTGAATTGAATTGAGAGAAAGAGAGAGAGAGAGAGAGAGAGAGAGAGAGAGAGAGAGAGAGAGAGAGAGAGAGAGAGAGAGAGAGAGGGAGGGAGGGAGGGAGAGAGAAAGGGTAACTCCTTGTTAGGAAAGGCAGAGGAAGTGTGAGCAGTATAAAACCTCCACACCCACCTTATTAATGTTGTTGTTGACCTGGTTGACCTCTTCCTTGAACTTGAGGTCCACCATGTTGAAGTCTCTCTGGTCTGGGTTGAGATGGGCATTCTGCCAGTGGTCCCGGGCCTCCGCCTCCGCAGCACTGGCAGGGAGGTTGAAGGCCGCTTTCAGAGCCTGGGTGGCGGACACAATTTATGGTCAAACACAATAATAAAATTCAAATGTATTCTCCTGTCTGTTTTTGGTTTTATGAGCCCCTTGAGATATTTTGAGGAAGACGGCGGACACTTTACCTTGGCTCCACATGTAATAGACTCTTCGATGATCTTTGTCCTCTCTGTGTTGGCGGCAGGCTGTACTAGAATATCCTCCACTCCTAACGAATAAAGATAAGCAGTGATATTAAACTTCTCTACCGTTTGAAACAAACATTGTGTAGAATTATGTCTGTAAGGTAACATCATATAAACGGATAATGTAGACTTTTTGTAAGAAATCCCAAAATTTTTGCTTTGATGGTAATTACTGCTATTGGCATATATCTATTATATTAGATTAGATTACATTAGATTACATTTTATTGTCATTGTGCAGAGTACAAGTACAAAGACAGCAAAATGCAGTCTTTGTACTTGGTACATTTACTTACTTTGAACACAAACATTTCAATTAAAAGTGACTGTATGTGGCTGGGATGGATCCTGGGAAATAAAATCCATATCCATGTTGTTAAAACTCAATAGAGAAGCTGATATCTCATATCAGCCTCATCTGACCACCCCATGCTCCTCACCCATGGTGAAGCCGCGGTACAGCTGTAAGTAGGCGGTGAAGAGGCGCGCCAGACAGGTCAGCAGTTTCCCACTGGTCTGTCCGCCATACAGCTCGTAGCAGCAGTGCACCAGGCCGTAGGCCGAGCTGCCGTAGTGAGCCTTGTCCAGAACCCCAAGCAACAGCTCCCCCTGGCGAATGACCACCTGAACAACAGCAAGTGGACAAGTCCTGACATGTCCTCAATGTGAATATATATGTACAGTACTAAACACCTTGATATGACCTGACTATAATCTGTTTTCAAGTGCTGCTGTAAGGAATTATTGAAACATTGTTTTTATAGCAGGGTTAAGGGTTACTAAAGGTACTAAGGGTACTAAAACAGATGCTCTGAGGGGAAATGACTACGTTTTTAATGGCCGCAGTAGTAATGTAATGGGAAATTTGACCTCAGTGCAACAGTATCAGCCATTGTATTGAGGCAAAGGTACCATTGAAGACTAATTGAGTTTAATGTTGGAGGGCTGCTGCACAGTTACCCGGGAGTAGACTAATTGAGTTTAATGTTGGAGGTCTGCTGCACAGTTACCCGAGAGTCACACATGCTATCAGGCTGGTATCCAGGCACAGCACGGGGGGCCACTTTGATCCAGGCCTTGCTGGGGATCTTGGCCCCGCCATTCAAATTCAGGGCAATGTGGTTTTCGGGGATGACGTTCAAGAGAAGGGTGGACACAACCTGCAGGACAACAGGAGATGATAGGATCATGAGTGACCAGCTTGTTGGAAAGTAAAACAACCTAAGAATCTAAGAACAACCTAGAACCGAAAAACAGCTGGAAAACTCTAAAATATGTTGGGTTGCCTGATCCATTAGGCCAGGGACATGACATGATAAAATTATGGGTGTTTTCTAGGAACAAGGAGTTTTTGCAGCAATAGAAATGACAAACAACATCTGGATTTTAATGTACCCGGAAATCACAACTGTACAATATGTATTATGTCTGCCTGTTATTGCGTGGTTTGGTTTGGTTTCACGAGTTACCTGCTTGCCAGTCCACAGGGGACAGGGCTTGAGGATGGCGGGGTGGAGCAGTTTCACTCGGCCCACTTTGTCTGTGAGGCCCCTGTAGACCAGCGCTGTGTACTGCTCCCTGGTGAAGAAGCAGCCTCGGATGGTCATGCTGGTGCCGGACACCATGTGGTCCTGGATAAGGCCAGCCAGAGGCTTTCCGTCCTACAGCAGAGAGAGAGAGGGCAAACGCTAAGAATGTGGTAGACACTGACATTAACAGTGAAGAAAACTTTATATCCACATTATATAGTGAATCCTTAAGAACGGTCAAAGACATATTAATCTAAAGTTGATATTTATCAGATGTTTTGATCCAAAGTGTCACTGACTCACAATAGCGGGAATCAAAATTGGGTCAACTGACTGTCAGTCGGGGACGTTACCACTGTTCCACATGTTCCGCATATGGTATACAGCATGATGAGGACAGACTACATGCTCTGAATACTACCTCACAGTAAACAAAGGTGTGAATGGATGGATGGATGGATGGATGGATGGATGGATGGATGGATGGGTGGGTGGGTGTGTCGAGAGTGTTCCTGACCTTGGGGACGAGGTACTGCTGGTCAGTGCTAACAAGCGTGTAGGCCTCTGCCCTGCTCAGCTCGCTCTGAGGGAAGTGGGCGTTCATCTCATCGCCGTCAAAGTCTGCATTGTAGGCCTTACAGTTGGCGTAGTGAAGCCGCAGGACCTTCTCGCCGGGCAGGATGCGGGCCGTGTGGGCCTGGATGGACGGCCTGTGGAGAGTGGGCTGCCGGTTCAAGAGCAGGACATCGCCGTTCTTTATGTGCCGGTTCACCTGAGGGAGGGCAAGTGACAGGAGAGAGGTTTGGGAGATGATCATGCCTACTGAGTGGTTGGATATGGAAGAAGGTGGCATGTGACAGGCTAAAGGGAAAAGGTAGCTTTGTAGACATTACTATAAAACTTTGGTTCTCCGTATAAAAACATTAAGAGAACCAGACATGAAGGGTTTGAAGCACCACGACAATTGATTCTTTTTCAGTAGCATCAAGTACTGCTAATCATAATTACATACTAATAACATTATTTAACTTCATTAACTACAAAAATAAGGTAATGTTATGTAATCGTTGAGCTATCATTTTGGATTAATGGAACATTCACGTCGGAGTGATTACTAGGGGCGAACAGTCCAAGTGGGAACAACCTGGGACTCTCCAACCAGACATGAATAAGCT
The DNA here is from genome assembly GCF_018492685.1 of Alosa sapidissima. Classification (NCBI taxonomy): domain Eukaryota; kingdom Metazoa; phylum Chordata; class Actinopteri; order Clupeiformes; family Clupeidae; genus Alosa; species Alosa sapidissima. The sequence goes on along the minus strand of NC_055976.1, from coordinate 21,433,232 downwards.
GTTTGACCGGACCGAACTGTTGTGTAAGGCACTACTCACGATCTTCATGGGGATCCGCTGTGTTCCGGTGCTGGGCGTGAGCAGCTGCTTGGCGATGGCCTCGCGCTGGGTTAGGCTGGTGCTGCTCAGGATGGTGCGGGAGCCGTCCTCGTTGATCACCATGGCGGCGCCCGGGTGCACGTTGGGCCCGTTGAGCACCGCCTGCCGAAGCTCCTTTACGTTCCATGGCGTCACCGGCTGCGGGTACGTCAGCTTGGTGGCAAACACCTGGCGCACACACATGGAGAGAGTGGGCATCTCACAATGGAAAAGAGCTCATCGATATGAGAGTAAACTACAAGCAATCAGTTTTCTATTACTGACATGCAAACAAGAGAAAAACGATGGGTGGTAAAACCGGTAAAAATGACAGATACACCAGTTTTTGAGGCAACAGTAGAGAAGTATTGCATTTACATGCATTTCATATCAAAAAGAAACATGTCATGCTTTACTTTAGGGAATTGGCTTTGAAAAGAACACATGGTCTACTAATTGAATATAGATACATTACGGCCAATACACATTATTTATCATGAAACCATGTACAATATAAATACATTAAGATAAAATACACTGGAGAGATTTGTTTCAAAGATGTGCTCTGTTACCATTGGGATGCCAATCTCACTGGTGCTGATGTACATGTCTGGACAGATGACAGAACGAGCAGCAAAGTCCACGCGCTTCCCCATCATGTGCTTCCTGAACAGACCGTCCTTCTTCTCCAGAAGCTGGGCCAGAAACACAGCATGTCACCAAACACTCAAAAACCTGGATGTTGACCTTTCAACTTATCATCTGTTGTTATCCGTTGACCTTTCAATTCGAATGAGATGACATCAATCAAATGTAAACTGAGAATGCTCTAGTTTAATTTAAGAACCTTGTGCAGTCACACAGTCATTTTAAAAGCGGATACAATAACTTTAGTAGCAGACAAGAAGACGTTAGTAACAAACACACCAACCTGCCGAACGCCAGGAAACTTCTCAGACATCAGCTTGTCCATGTCGCTGTCAAACACGATGTTGACGTGGCTCTGCAGCCGGACCCAGATGTTGTACAGCTTGTCTGTGGGGGTCTGACCAGGCATGCCAGACAGAAACGTCTGGTCTATCTGTCTGGCCTCCATTGTCTCCTTAAGCGAGAGGAACGAGACTGGATCAGAGCTGTGGTCATTTCACTGACAGGTAATGACCTTCACAAACTACCACTAATGACACCAACTCCATGTAACCATGTAATTACCATCCATGTAACCATGTGAAGTTGAATACAGTGGTAACCTTCAATACTTAACAACAGAGTAATTAAACTTTCATGTGTTCATTTTTGCAATACTGCCAGACAACTCTGAGCTGCCTTCTGACATAAATAAACTGGACTGAACTGCATTTCAAGTTGGCTCTTTTACGAAATATGTCTCAAATTTATATGTGTACTGTACATGTTTACAAGAATGAGGATGTGTGGTACACGGTTTGTGTTGTAAGTGTCTCCTCACCTTCTCCATCTCCATCTCAGTGTCTTCGATCGCCTTTGCCTTCTCTGTGGCCATGAGAGCCAGTAGCTTTTGAATCAGGACGTTGTCCTTCATCACAGCCTGCATGTTTACTGTCTGACCGTTGGTGAACATCTGGTCTCCCAGGCGGTTGATAGGCCGGTACCTACACAAAAAAACCATGCGAGTCAATAATAAAATGAGTCTGATGCCAACAGCCAACACTAGAGACTCAAGTGGATGGTGTGCATTTAGGATACTGGTATACTGTCTTTGATAACATTTGTATTGTAATTAATTGTTTTAAATGTAAAGATAAATATGCATTATGCATTATACAAATCTAATCTGGAGGTAAATTTCAGACCTGCTCGGTGGAACCAGGAGAATGTCAAGGAAGAACAGATCTGGTTTGAAGACGTTTTGTATGCCTTCAGAATCCAGTCCAGAGAACAGGTGCTTCAGGAAGAACCCTGTGATGGAGAAAGAAGTCTATGTATGTCTATGTATATCTAGAAGTATGTATGACCGTTGTGCCTAGTTTGCATCATTTACCCTCAGCTCTTTAAAAATAGTCTAATTACCACATACAACATTATCTCTTACGTCTGTCTATTTTTCTGTCACACTGTGATCAGCTACACACACAATATACAAACTACATAAATCAGCGCAAGATTGTAGTGAAAGTGCAGTGCATCAGATTGATTAATGATAACTTCAGCTAAATCCTGTGGGTAAAAATGGGTGTGCACAATGTCTACACACAAAGTATCTGCATTATGGAAGAAGTTGCCTTACCTTCCTTTTCCCAAAGATTTAGGATATGCTCCTTAGCCAAACTGGGCGTCAGGTATCCCCGCTTGGAAATCTGAGCTTCCTCTGCAAGAAAACAATAAAAAACACCATCCATCAGTCAAGCAAAACTCTCTCTACGAACTCCGCAGAGTCAACACTCTATGGACAGGTCAAAACTCTAGAACTCCGCAGAGTCAACACTCCATGAACAGGTCAAAACTCTATACGAACTCCGTAGAGCAAACACTCCATGGACAGGTCTTTCAAGGGGTGAGAAAGCACGTCAGGAACGGGTAAGGACGTGAAAGTGAGACTCTAAACTGAATAAAAGAAAAGTGAATTGATCCATGTCCGACATAACAAGGTCTTATATGCTCACCTTCTGCATCGGTCTTCTTGGACGGGGCACTTGTGATGATGAGTTTGCTGTTGTGCTCTCTCCGCACTATTGCTCTGGCTGCCCTGGTTAGATGGAATCAGGAAATAAATCCATCACGACAATCTGACAATAACATAGCTTACAGTAATAAATAACACTACATCACAATATCAGTTCTTCTTACTTGCAGTTCGGGCATCGCCTTGGAGTCATGTGAGCTCTCCAGAAATTTGTGATGAGGCTGCCTTTCTTTTCACACACATGCTTGATCTAGAAACGAACAACCACAAGGGCGAACTCAATATCAAACCTTTTTGAAGAAAACCCTTTCCCTTAATCCCTAATGGGCCACCATACTGTAGAAAAGAAAGTATCATCCTGCATCCCGAGTTCACCACCTTGTGTACCATACACAATTACAAAACGTTCCATCAAGCACACAAGAGAATTTCCACATCCACTGTCCTTACAGCATGCAGTACTACTGTCACGGGAAATGTCAAATAATGGGACTCACTGGAGTGTGATGCGCCGTTTGACCTCTTTCTGCTTGTAGAATCGGTGCGCAGTGTTCCTCTAAGACCTCTTGAATCTCGGTACCAGTAGCTTGACGATTGGTTTCCAAAAACTTACAAAAGACAAGCACCAGATCAAAAGGTTTAACCCAAGCAGTGTTAACAGTGTTGGAACGTTTGTGTGACTAGCAAGTTTATTATCGCTTTACTGCTAACTTGACAGACAGTGTGAAGCCTAGTGTATGTGTAGGTGTCTTTTCATCAACTTATAAGTCAGAGTCTCAAATTGCTGACCCTCACCTGATTGAGAACATTCTCTAGCTCATAGACTTCTTTCAGTGCACCAACATCCAGCAGCTTCAACTGGCAAAGCAAGAGATGAATGGTAGCCCTAGTGCAGCTGAGGGTGTGGCAAACTAAACAGGATCCTCGGATGAGCAGGTAAAGTTTCTGAGAACAAAAAAAAAATACATATCATATTCTGCAAGTCTAAGCTGTGTAACAGATAGTACATCTGTATGATGCCAACGCACTTACATCAAAAAATAAAGGGTTGAAGACAGGCAAAGGCAATTCAACGTGTCCAAAGTGGCCAGGGCAGTTATTATAGTCCTGCATACAGGTTGAGCACACTTCTTTGTTATCAGAGGGCCCAAGTGATAGATCATACAGGCCATTACACGCAGGGTTGCCAACGTTGTCCAGAATCTGGGGATTCGTGATGGTTTTTACACTCAATTTTCTGCAACAAAATAAAACCATGACAGTTTGATACATTCACAGCTTTCATAGTCTCTTGAGTTCCGGGATGCTGATCATCTGAGGATCTTGTTCAATGACTGCCTAACTTAACTTCAATCCTATGAAACTTCATCCTACGTTTATGACGCGGACAACAAATTGCAACATGTTAGGTTGAGTGCCTACAACTATTTTTCTGTATAATATTCGGTAACTCACTCTAACTGTATTACATAAATAGTAAGAGCTACAAGTAAAAGAGCAAACTGGTTATCTTAGCTCTACCATAGACTGTATAATAAAAACTCCAAGAATTAACATACAGTAGGCAATAATAGCTAACGTTATGCTTGCTAGCCATATCTGCAAGTTAGAAGTGTAACGTTAACCAGTGCAACTTTGAAAATATTGACCTTATTTCATCTGAAGAGTACAAGCCAAACGACATGCCCTCGAGCCGCCTCCATGGTAGTTCCTTTGCAAAAAGCATGTTTATGGGGGGAACGGTAGGAGATAAATAAACTTAAAATAAATTCATGTTTTCATCCGCTTCCATGCGTGAGGCAGGAGAAGTGACACACGTGGGAGACTAAGGGACTAAACCAAAAGAAAGGGTGATCACTAAATTGAGAAAGAACGTCTTCTAATGTTGTTTAGGACCAACAAATAAAACGTTGTGTAAATACTAATAGTTAAATAAACATAATGAATAAATCAACACATAATTTAAAGATGTTAATGACTTTCAAGCAAGCACAAAGTCATGTCCACCCTTCAATACAACTAAAGTAGTATCATCCTTACCAACAATGCATTTCGCATATGTCAAAATGGCGTCCCCCAGTATGCACGCAGGGCGTCATATTCTTAATAACAGTTTAAGGTTTCTGAATAATTTGGAGCAAACATGTCTTCGAAGGTAAGTAACTTATACCTAAGCAACCATTTCATCTTTCGGTTGATGGCTTACCATGATGCATTTGTTTTATAACGCCATCTGACACCCTAGCTACATAATATGAATTGGAGGTCAGCATCTACACAGGGTCATAGTTTAATTGTCAAAATAACTTGACTGACATTGTAATATCTTTAGCACGCGTCAGTGTTATATACTATTTTCTTCCTTAGAAATATTGCATGGACGGCATCTGCACTCCAGAAAATTGCAGTTGCATCAGAGGGTACGTGTTGAAGTAGCCTAGAAGTAGCCTTTCAATAGAATAAACTAGCCTGTGTATTCCCTTGTTGACCTATCGTTTCTACTCCTACAGGATCTTCAGACGAAATTGTCATTCCTAGAAAGAAAACATGGTATGTATGGTACAAGTTGTAAAAAAAACAATCAGTGGAAGATAATATAATATGATAATGTCAAAATCAGAAATGGGTTTGTCATGGGCTTACACTTGCAAGGAAGTTGGCTTGGTTGTGTGATTCAAAATATGTTTTGGCATACTGAATGTTGAAAACAAGTTAAACTGCCTGTTTTTGTTTTTGTTTACAATAGGAGTAAAGAAGCTGTGTTGCAGGCACTTGCATCTACAGTAAAAAGGGTATGTAGTTTTGAGGCGTTGCCTTTTACCATTTTGTTTGTTTGTTGTGCTTGTTGTTAGAAGTAAAATAAAACATATAATTTGTTTTCCCCAGGACCCTACAGCAGCGCATTACATGTTCCAGGATGACCCATACCTCACCCCAAGAACTTCCGGAGAATTTGTGAGCAATTATATTATGTAGTATGCATTTGGACCCTTAATCTCTGGTTCCTAGTCCTTTGATCTGAATCAAGGCAAAGTCTGGGTGGAGTTGTTTGTGGGGAAACATGTTTTGTCTTCTTCTTTTGGTGCTAGTTTTTCATAGCATGTTTGTGCTTTTCTCTACAGAAACTATACTCTCTCTCGCAAGAGTCTGGTAAAGGTGCCGCCAAATACTTTATCAACTCAAACCCCAAGTTTTTCCAGAAGGACTTTGCGGAACCGCATATTCCAGTGAGTGATCATGGGTGTCTTGGACAAAGCCTTTACTGCTATAGAGCCCAGGCCATTTCTAGAGTGATTTGTATCCATAACTCCAGTTGTTTCTAAACGGTTGTTCTTACATCGATTTCAACATGACCATTGTGCTGTCTGGTTGGCAGTGTCTGATGCCAGAGACCTTCCAGCTCCAGATTGAGGAAGTATCTGAGGCTGCACTGGTGGAGCGCATCCTACTGAGGAAGGTCAAGGCTGCTGTGGACATGTACGATCAGCTAGTGCAGTCTGGTAAGGAAAGCAAAGCACACATAAGCATGCATGGTTTTAGATGGATTCTTTATAGCATTACTGATCACTTCTTTCACAGCTCTCTCACAACATACAGCTTGGGTTAATATAGTTACTAGATGTTAGTAAAGAGAGTTTTTTTTATTGGATTGGTAACTTCAAACAAGTGATAGCTAGTCCGACAGGCATTTTATCTTAGAAAATATATTGTAGGAATAAATATCTAAACTCAAACAGTGTGTATTGACAATTTACTCTAGCTTGTGTTAGCTGTATCACTACAACATTTTGGAACTGACGGTACATTTCTACATATGTTTTGAGACTGTCCCATGATTCAACTATTCTGGAAGTATATGATTGCTTGGTATGTTACATGATCTTACAGGTCTATATTTGGACCCTTGTTTACTATTATAGAAGGATGATTCAAAGTACCAATTTTCTTTATGTGACAAAAAGTGTTGATGCGTCACAGCTGCAAAAAAAAGCTATTTTACAGCAGTGGTAGATACAAACTTGAAGCAACTTTGGATAGGCTCATTTTATTACATAGTTTTTCTTGGGTGTATGACTGCAAAGACAGTGTGTCTGTCTTTCACTTTATTTTATTTTTATTCCCATCTGTATGCTCTATCTGTATGATATCTGTTGTTTATTGATTGAAAATAAAAGGCACAATCACAAAATAACATTTTGGAACTGAGCTGATTGGATCGGTGCCTGTGTAATCCCCACCCAGGCACTACATTGCCACTGGATCTCACCAATGACCTGTTGGACCTGATCTGTCTCTATGGTGACCAGGACCCAAAGACAGATGACAGTGATCCTGAACAAAAAACAGAGGAAGTGGTAGGTGATGGACCACTTTTATACTATATGTACTCACAGTTAAATGGATAGGGTGTATTTTTGGTAGCAGAATGTAATTATACACACGTAATGTGCGCACACACACACACACACACGCACACACACACACACACACGCACATACATACATATATGTTTACCATGAAGAGCAAAATCTCAGATTTGACATCTCCATGTTTTGTTTCAGGAGGAGGTCCAAGATGACCCCAGGAAGAGGAAAGGGAGATTACGCAGAGCATCAGACTTCATAAAGGTCATTTGGAGGTTAGTTCCATCACACCTGCATTTAATGGCCCTGCTGCTGAAAATGATGAATTGTAACAAGATTCATATCGTTTCTTGAAACCTTAAAAACCTTCTCCTCATGTAGTGAAACTTGCTTTGTATCTTATGCGCAGAGAGAATAACAATGCTGAAAGGATATTTAACCTCATGCCAGAGCGGGACAGTAGATCATATGGGGCACTGGTTCAAGGAATGGTTAAGGTATGTTTAACAGCAGCCCTATCAGTATTTTCACTCCAGTAATTTCAGTCAAGCTGTATATTGCTAAGTGTGCATTCTGAATTTGCAGCATGGGGCCTACAGCAAGGCATTCAATGTCTACACAGACTTGCAGAATAATCGGTTGACAGGTGAGTGAGTGATGGTTTTAGCTTTTAGCTTCTGTTTAAATCATGAGGCTTTTGGTTCGTTGTTGCTGACCAAAACAGTTATGCTGATTTCTTGTGTGTGATCGTTTCTTGCAGCTGATGTGAACACCTTCAACGCCCTGATTTCAGCTGCCCCTGAGCTAAGGGAGAAGTACGCTGAGAAATGGGAGCTGATTTTGGTACGTCCTCCAGTGCTTTTAAATATAGTATAGTATAGTATAGTATAAGTATATATACTCTTTTGATCCGTGAGGCAAATGTGGTCTCTGCATTTATCCCAATCCGTGAATTAGTGAAACACACACAGCACACAGTGAACACACAGTGAAGTGAAGTACACACTAACCCGGAGCAGTGAGCTGCCTACAGCGGTGCTCGGGGAGCAGTGAGGGGTTAGGTGCCTTGCTCAAGGGCACTTCAGCCGTGGATGTGGGCATATAGGAGAGCAGTGCTCAACCACTTCCCCCGCCCACATTTTTCCTACTGGTCGGGGATCGAACCGGCAACCCTTTGGTTACAAGCCTGAAGCCCTAACCAGTAGGCCACGGGTGCCCCAATTTTATTCCATCCTACTCAAGTGAAAAGATTAAGTAGCATGAAAGTGTCTTATTTTGCAGTTGTAGCCAGCATGATGCTTGGCACAGACATAATCTGTAAAGCAATATTGTGTGTGTGTGTGTGTGTGTGTGTGTGTGTGTGCGCGCGCACGTGCGTGCACGTGCTCGCATGCATATGTGTGTGTGTGTGTGTGTAGGAGCTGCTGAAGCAGATGGCGGAACAGAAGGTGCGGCCGAACCTGCTGACGTTCAACGCCGTGCTGAAGGCCCTGAGACGCTGCGGCTCCATGGCCAGATCACAGTCCCTCCTCATCATCGGAGAGATGAAGGCCCTCGGCATCAGTCAGTTCATGCCTACTGTGCTCTGTTATTTGTTTAATAATGACATTAGAGGTGCTTTTTTTTGTGTCTTTTTAAAAGAAGTACCGGTATTGAACCAAATTGACACAACTTCAGTAAACAAAATACTTTATTTGTGTGTGTGTGTTCAATTTTATTTGTTTTGTCTAACCATTTTTTCTTCTGCATCTCCAGCACCAAGTTTGGCTTCATATGACCACATCCTAGGCATTTTCTTTAAAGCAGGTGTGTGTGTGTGTGTACAGACATGTCTGGTCAACATAATACAAATAATACAAAAAAACACAAATAAAACTTTAAAACTTTTGTCTAAGCATGTAAGGCAATGTTATTGGAAGTCTTCCTGAAAATATATAGCTAGGTCAAGGTATTGGCTTAGAAAAATAGCTTTAGACGTCTGACATTTGCTTTCCCTCTCAGCTGCCTCTTCTCAAGGTCATACGGAGATCCTACAGGATGTGCTGAATGAAATTTCTGGAAAAAGCTTTGAGCCCCAGGACCCAGATGATGGTATGATTTCAACTCCATATTTAGAACACTTCTGTAATGTTGTGGCGATATTATACAACCCTTTTTTATGCCCTTTCCAAAATACAAGCTATAAAAATGTGAGTATACATCTAAATATAATGTACCACCAACCCAAGTCATCCACCAACCCAAGTAAAAAAAAAAAAACTCTCTTCAATTCACAGTGATGTTCTTCCTGAACGCCATGAGAGTTGTAAGTGTTGATTATTGAAGCAGTGCACAACTTTCACAGCATGTTGTTAGTACATCTTACAGTCCAGTGTGAGTGGGGCCAAGTTAGTGAAGCACATCTCTCTCTCCTCAGTGTCTGGACCATAAGGACTTGGAGCAGGCCTACAGGGTCCACAGCCTACTGCAGGTGGGAGACAACTGGAGACTGATGGGAGATTCCTACCAACAGAGTGTGTACTAGTGAGTGCATTTCATCAATCAACTGTCATCAATTACATTAATCACTGTCAGCAAGCTGTAATTATTATGCTTTTACTGTGTAGTGTTCCTGATGTGTGGGAGATTTCAATTGATGAAGTTATCTGACGAATAGTAAGGAAGGTTCTTAAGTTTTCTCATTTTCTTTGTATAGTGGCAGATTTTTCAACCTGCTGTGCATGATGGAGCAAATAGATGTGGTCCTGAAGTGGTACAAGGAGCTGATCCCATCTGTAAGTGCAGTGCTTGGGTGGAATAAAATCAGGCCTACAATACATGACTGTAATAAAATCACAAACACACAGCAAATTTATCACCTGACGGAAAACTCTTCTTTTGTATCAAATTCAGCTGTATTATCCAAACTCTCAAGGAATGCGAGATCTACTTCAAGCACTTGACACAGACGGCAGACTTGATCTCATCCCACAGATATGGAAAGGTATTGATTGGCAACACTTCAAACACCTGCTTTGAATGTTACCGTTTAGAATACTAATAACTTGGTGTGGTGTTCCGTGCTCCAAGAGGGCTTTCTTGCAGATGAAAACATCTCTCTATTCTCATCCAACACAGATATCAAACAGCTGGGTCATGATAACAAGGTGGATTTAGTGGAGGAGATGCTGTCTCTGATGGCCAGGGAGAAGCAAAGTCCTGAGGTAAAGAGGTCACAGGAAGTAGTGGCATTACAGTGGTATGTAGAGGCATAGAAACTACTGTATATCTATGTGGAGAAGTACAAAAGTACTTCATGTTTGCTCAGGCACTGTGCCTCAATTTCAATATAGGCGTGTGCAGGGCTGTTTTAAGATTTTAAAATTGATATTTTGTATGTATGTAACAACTTTGAACTTTTGTAAAACTTCAGGCACAGAAAATTGGCCCTGACAACAAGATAATGAAAAACCATAGTCAGATTTCAAAGACGACGTCAAGGTTGTAATTTGCGACTAACTGAAGTCTTGTGCTGGTAGCCAACTGGAGTTCTCTTTCCCCTGCACTCCTTAAGGTTCAGCAGTCCTTTGCACAGTGTGCCCTGGATGTGAAGAGGCGCTACATTCCTAATGACTTTGGCAAATCAGTTCTGGAGTGGACAGCCAATTCTCTGGGCAGCATCACATCTGTACTGTTAGCAGCCCAGGAAAGGCAACAAGCATGGTAAGTTGTGGTCAATATAATATATATATCATACATCTTATTGTTAATAAGCATACGTTTCCTTGTGTTTGTGTTTACTTAGGAGACATTTTTATCAATTATTATTTTATCAATAATTATTTTAATAATAAACATGACATTAGTATAAAATTCATATTTTAAAGTCAAATCAATTTAAATTCATAATTACACATTTCATATTAAGTCTAGTAATACATGAGAAATATCGAGCTAATTGCTACAAGCTCTTCTAGTCCCTCAGGACTGTTAGTTTAGTAGTTCTCCTGACCATGGCCTTCTCCTAATGGAGACGCTCACTCTTGCTTTGTTTGTTTGTGTGACACCAGGGAGATGCTGAAGCTCTTCAAGGCTAGTAACAGAGTCCCAACGTGAGTACATTGCAGTCATTAAACGAAATAAAAAAACAATCAGGATTCCCACTCTAAGTGAAATGTAAAATTCCATGACTTCCCTGAAAAAAAACTGAATTTCCATGACCTACTATATAATGAAGGGTACAATTTACCGGTACTGACCAAAGATTTCAGAAGAGTCGCATAGCCTTCAAAAATATTTTACCTTTTTAGAATGGAAGATGAATAAATGGCCATTATATAAACAAAATCGGACTAACCACAACTCAAGCAACCAGTAATGCTAATAACCAGATATACACCAATTCTGAGTGGAAATATATTTGTATTAATCTATTTTGGCAAGTAAATTTTAAACTGCTACAACAAAGCCGTGGGAACCCTGCATAATACATCACATGTTATGCCCTGAGGTAAAGGGACTGTGTTACAAATGACTGCTCTACAGAGTAGATATATCTAGGAAGACGGAATATATTAATTCCCTAAAGTGTGAAAAAGTGTTTACCCAACTGTAGGTTTAGGGTAGAATACACATGGAAAAGATGAGTTATTTCCTTGTATGTGTCCGATATGACCTCATGAACTTTCCCCTCTCTGCATGTTCAGTACGTGTCTGATATGACCTCATGAACTCTCCTCTCTCGTCATATCAGACACATACTGAACATGCAATCATGAACTCTCCCCTCTCTGCATGTCCAGCGATGCCCTGATGGAGGACTTCCTGTCGAGTATAAAGGAGGTTCAGGACGCTGACCAAGCTGTGGAGCTGGTGCAGCTGGCGGCCACCTACTGCCTCCCCGTCACCCCAACGCTCATAGAGCGGGTCGAGCAGGAGTTTGAGCTGACCAAGGATCACAAGTAAGCAACTTCTCTCTTGCCAAGGTGTCCTACTGAAGCTGGTGGTGCACCGTTTACAGTCAATTTGTCAATTTTGTGAACTGTTTCAAATTTCAACAGTAACCGTTCTAAAATGGACTTTCTCTCTCTTTTTCAGGGCAACTCTGTCATCACTGGAGTTTTCTTCTGACGATAGCAAATGAGGAAGCAGTCCCCCGTTTCCAAGTGATTTAACTGTTACCAGTGCACGATCATTTAATGATGTATGTTGAGAGCTCTGTATAATAAAGAAATTGATTAATACCAATCCCATGATTGGTGTTTCAGCACGTTTTTGTTTTAAAGAAGGCAATAAGAATCACGATTTTCACAACATCCATGATTTATTATTAGTATCCAATATTACTAGGGAGAATTGTAGCATGACAAACATGGACAATCAGGATCCTTACTGAATATCGAGCCAGTTGCTTGACCAGAAAGAACATCAAATTGAACAACAACCTTACATTTGTGGGCTTGAAACGGTGAACATAGCTAGTGTCAAGTCATACGCGTTAAACCTAGCTCGTGTGAGAGGGACGGCCCATCTATCTGCTAAGCTCACACTCCAAAGTTAATCGGTGAATGGGTGCTTTCTTATACAGAGGGAGTGGTTTTCTTTTGTTCTCTCCGTACAATGGCTAACTCTTGAGAAATTCATTTATGCATATGAGGTACACTTAAACATTCAGAACACTTTGTTCTCATTCCGAGAGTTTCGAGTGATAGGTAGGCCATTGACGTTACCAATTTTTTAGATTTGCAGGCTAATGCCACTTTGTTGGAAAACATGAAAACAAAACAACAACAAAAAAGTGCTTCGGGACTTCTGACTGATATCGTTCCGTTGACTCTTAAAAAAAAAAAAAAAAAATCTCAGGAGAGCAGGAGGGGCACAGATGCATCAAGGCGTTTCCCGTGGCGACCTGGGGCCAGAGTCTCGGCACTTGTAAAATATACAGCTCACGTCGTCTCCCGTTGGACACTCTCTCCCCGTCTACCCGGCTAGCTCTGGTGCCTTCCGGCGTGGCGTTCTCAGGGAGCCTGGGTGGTTCCCAGGCCGACGGCGTTGGCGTAGGCCGAGAGCAGGCTGACGGCCTGCCGCGTCTCCAGCGTGAGCCGGGCCTCGTTGAGCCAGTCCTGGGCCACGCGCCTCGGCTCGCCCCGCAGCTGGTTGAGCAGCTTGGCGGCCAGCTCCAGGTCGCCGCGCTCCATGCTGTAGCAGGCGTAGGACAGCAGCTTGAACGTGTCCAGGTCGTCTGCGTTCAGGCTGGCAGGGGGCGCCACCTGCTGGGGCTCCATGAGCAGCACAGCCTGCAAGTAGGACAGGAAGTACTGGTACAGGCTGTTGCGCGTCTCGTCGATGAGGGCCACGCGGCGGGCCAGGTGGCGCACGTCGCTGAAGCGCGCGCGCAGGGACGCCTCACTGTAGACGCCGCGCTTCAGCGACTCGGCGGGGAGAGCCGACGCCAGCGCCTGGGCGAACTCGTTGTCGGAGCAGCTCTCGCGCACGGCGGCCGCGGCTGACTCCAGGGGCTCGGTGGGCGCGTCGGCGCCGGCCGTGCGGAGGGTGTAGTTGAGGGCCTCCACGGACAGCCACAGCTGGTGCGCCTTGCGAGCCTCCTCCTCAGCGATCACATGACCTAGAGGCAGTGGGAGAGAGAAAGCTCACGAACAAGCGGGGGACCCAAGGCCAATGAAGCTTATGAACATGCAGGGGACCCATTGCCCTAAGGCCAATGAAAATAAGGTGCCATTGCCCTAAGGCCTATGAAAATAGGGTGCCTACACTGTTATGCAGAATCCACTAATCTGCTCCAGGGTGGTCCCATCATACTTAACTTACAAATTTGGAAACTGAGAATTAACATGGTCCTTTGGAAAAAAAAAAAAAAAAAAAATTTAAATTCAAATAACCATTACATTTCTATTATTTTATATTAGTTTTATGAAGATGTTTTGATATAATATAAGATATAATATATGTTATATGTAAGATATAATATGTGTTATATTATCTGGTGGCCAGATAGACTTTTATTAGTTAATCCCCCTTCCCTCCCTAATGCACTCCACTTGACACTATCCCTGACACTAGATCACCGGTCCAGTCTGACCATCTATCAGGGCAGAGCTGCATGCGTGTGGGTGTGGGGGTGTGTGTGTGAGACTCACTGTCGATGGACTCCTCCATGCCCTTGAGTCTGGCGTAGGCTGCGTTCATGTCCAGGGTGAAGGCGTCCAGTTGCTCCTGGGTCATTCGCCGGTAGTGTGTCTCCTGCTCCTGCATCTTATTCTTCAGGGTCTGAGCGAGAGCCAGAAACAAACAAGCAGGTGAAATAACAGAAATACTACAGAGGGTGGTGTACTGTATATGAGTGGCGCTTTTGTGAACGTTTGAGGCTTTGGATGTTTGAGTAACTTTGTGTTACCAGATTCTATGACAAATTATGTACATATATACATTTGTAAATTATGGAGCATAAGGGTTATAGAGAATTAGTGGAAGACTGTGTGTGCGTCTCCTCACCTCATCAGCCTCCGAGCGCAGCTCCTGTTCCTGCACCTTGAGCACGTCGCGCAGGTGGTCTGTGTGTGCGGCCGCTTGCCTACGCAGCTGCGTGCGCATCTCTGCCTCCATCACCTCACGCACCTCCTCCACCTGACAGGTACATCAACACACACACACTCAGCTACAGTAGCCTATACCACCTGACAGGTACATCAACACACACACACACACACTCAGCTACAGCAGCCTATACCACCTGACAGGTACATCAACACACACACACACACACACACACACACTCAGCTACAGCAGCCTATACCACCTGACAGGTACAACACACACACTCAGCTACAGCAGCCTATACCACCTGACAGGTACATCAACACACACACACACACACACACACACACACTCAGCTACAGCAGCCTATATACCACCTGACAGGTACATCAACACACACTGAGCTACAGCAGCCTATATACCACCTGACAGGTACATCAACACACACACACACACACACTCAGCTACAGCAGCCTATACCACCTGACAGGTACATCAACACACACACACACACTGAGCTACAGCAGCCTACAGTATATACCACCCGACAGGTACATCAACACACACACACACACACTCAGCTACAGCAGCCTATTTACCACCTGACAGGTACAACACACACACACACACTCAGCTACAGCAGCCTATTTACCACCTGACAGGTACAACACACACACACACACACACACACACACACACACAGCTACAGCAGCTTAAACCACAGTCACCGTTTTACTACTACAAATACTATGAATATTACAAGTGATAAGAATGATAATATTCCATGACTTTTCATGGACATTGCCTGACAAAAAACCTGAATTTCCATGACTAACTTTATATCATAAATTGTACAATATACTGACCAATGATTTCAGAGTAGCAGCATAGCGTTCAAGAATCTTTTACTTTTTTAGAGTGGGCGATGAATAAATGGGCATTGAATAAATAAATTTGGGCTACTCAAGCAAGCAGTGAAGCGAATAACCAGATATACTCCAATTCTGCGGGGAAATATTCAAATTAATGTATTATTTTCGGCAAGTACATTTTAAACTGCTACAACAAAATTCCCTGATATTCCATGACTTTGTCCCAAAAATGATACAATTCCCTGACTTTCCATGTCTGGAATAGACTTTCCAAAATTCCATGACCCGTGGGAACCCTGATGGCACCTTCGTTATATTTATACAAGGCACTTGAAAGCTGAAGGAAAGTTCCAGCACAATGTAGGCAAAAGCCGTAAAGCAGCTGCTGCTGCTGCCGCACCTTCTTCTGCTGCTCCAGGCGCATCTCCTCGCGGTTGTGCTCGAGGGCGGTGACCACGGCCTGCTCCAGGGCCTTCTGGTGCTCCAGCTTCTGCTGCTCCAGCGCCGTCTCGATGTGGATCTGCTCGCGCACGCGCTGCTCCGCCAGCTCGCGGTTCAGCTGGTCGATGCGGCGGTGCGCGTGCGCGATCAGAGAGTTCAGGTCGTCCGTGCTCAGCTTGCCTGCTGAGGGCAGTGGGAGGAGGGGGAGGAGGGGAGGGGGAGGAGGAGGAAGGTCGGAAGGAGGGTCAGAGGTTAACTGTAGAGGTTCATGGGAAACTGGAAGGGCTTTCAAAAGGAAGGACACAAATTTCAGCTGGACCCAGTCTCCTCTTCCCCACTATATACACACACACACACACACACACACACACACATACATACATACATACATACATACATGATATACAACATAATACTTAGTTTAAAATATATAGTATTTGTATATAATATATACAGTTTATGTCCTGCATTTCAGCATACGGCTTAACATGACTTGAGCCTACAACCAGACATTTTACAAACCCTGGCACGCCAGAGAGATCTACGTCATTTTGACGTCACATTGTCGCACTACCGGTCGGGTGCGTCAGGTATGTAGAAGCCTTAACACCCATGTGCAGTTTCCTCTTCAGGCCCAGCAGCCCAGCAGCCCAGCCTCCTGTCATGGCCAACGCGTCTCGTTCCAATTACTTTAATTTAATTATCAACTTAAAGCGCATGCTAGCATGTGATATGAAACCCCTGATAAACGCTTGCCAAGACTACCTGTGTATTACAATATGAGGAGCTCTTGACAGCTGTCGTCTGTGTGTGTGTGTGTGTGTGTGTGTGTGTTTACCAAGTCCTTTCCAGCTGGCTTTAATCTCTGGTGTGATGCTGTCCAGCTCCTTCTGGAACTGCTCCTTGGCTTCGTTCACCAGCTCGCTGTACTGGGAGACGATCTTTGCCTCCGACTGGGCAGCCTGGACCTGCGGATTACAACAGCACGTGTAGATATAGAATATACTTAGTGTACAGTTTAGACAATAGTCTTGTGCAACATGAGCTATGAAGCATGACGTGCAGTTGAAACCTCACAAATGACTAGGCATTCTTTGTTACACAACACAGAAGACCAGGGTAGCAGGCCAAGCATTTTACACTTTTGCCTTTAATAGGAGAATAGGTGTCTCTTCTGGCTGTGCATGCACCTTCTGCTTGATAAGGTATCAACTGTAAATCCATCAATGTTAATAGGAGGGATTAACATCCCTGGATAGAAATTGGAGCTCATTACTTAAACAAGCTTTTTTAGGTGAGAGAGAGAGTCAGCGCGAGCGTGAGAGAGAGAGAAAGGGAAAGAGGAGCACAAGGTGAGGAGAGAAGTGGTCAGGAAAAAGAGAAAGAGAGAGCATGAAGGAAAGAGGTGAAGAGAGTGAGCAAGCCAGGGAGATGGTGGGGATGAAAGGATGGCCTACGGCAGGGGTTCCCAAACTTTTCCACCAAATACCACTAGGTTCTGGCCAGGGACCCCCTTGATGTTTTATTAATGAAACCCATCGACAATACTACAGCAAATGTAAAAATACATAATAAGCTAATCCTAATAATTATTTTAGCCACAACCACATCGCGATGGAGCATACAGTGTGTAAAAATGTTATTTGGGGCTTTCTGCTATATGAGAGCCATCACTCTACTATTATTCCCAGTCATTATCATGGGAAATATGTTCAGATATGAGTCATTTATTAATAGTCAGTTTATTTTTCCCTCCAACTTGCTGAGGCCCCCTTGGTATCCCCTCGCGGCCCCCACTTTGAAAACCACTGGCCTACGGTACCTTGCCCACCACTTTGTCCAGGTCTACAATCATGTTGTGCAGATTCTCCTCCGCGGCCAACACCTGGGGTCGTGCTGCGTCGATTTTGGAGTCCTTGGCAGCATTGATCACTGCTTTCAGCTTCTCCAGCTCATCTCTATCACACACACACACACAGTGATGGCACATTACCCTCATTTATTACACTGCTCTTGACAAGGCAAGTAGAACGCTCCATTGGCTTGAATGGGATTTCCCAAAGTTCTACGGTAAAATATTTTCATGTAATTACCGCTGCAAACATATAATTACCGCTGTCAATGGCAACGGGTTTTGTGCTTCTGATACGTCTTTCATATCACTACGCACGGACTGGAACTTCATTCAAAAGTGAAAGCAGACTGAAGGTTGATCAGCTGTGTTCTAAAGAATGTTTGATTCAAGTTCAGTGTGTGTTGTTGCAAACTATTTGTTTCTCAGCAAATGCCACGATGAACGGTAACAAATAGGCTAGGCTATGTAGGCTAAAGTCATATCGTGGGGAGTTTATTATTTCGTTTTGAAAAGTAGCCGTGTTATAAGCAGGATAATGTCTAGAACGCCGGTCATTATTGGGAAAATAAGTCCCGACAGGGCGAACCGGACCCCGGGGTCTTGTTCCGCCCTGAAGGGACTTATTTTCCGAATAATGACCGGCGTTCTATACATTATCCCTTACATAACATCTCATTAATAAACCACTGCATCAACCTCTTGCAAAGCTGAACTTTCCAAACAATGGGCTTTAGATATCTGAGCCCCACTACTACATGGCTTTGCTTCAGTTTGGCATCTCCCAACAGAGAAACTGTTTGTTTCCTACGGTGTGCGAGATAAGACCAGTGTGTGGTGTGGCATCTCTGTGACTCACTTGGCTCTGAGGAGGGCGGCTCCTGCCTCGTCCACAGACCGGCTGCGTTGGTCCAGGGCCTCCTCTAGCGCCCTCCACTGGGCAGACTTCTTATCCGGGGCCCCCTGACAAAGACAACACACACACACACACCACACACACACACACACACACACACACACACACACACACACGCACACGCACGAAGACACGTCTCATTCCAGGCACATAAAACCTCTCCCACTAGCTAAACGTTAGCATCTTTATGAAGGGTTATGAGTTTTTTCAAACATGTGCTGTGAGAATGTGACACTTGTGACATTTGACATTTTAGACAGGAACACTTGCCACTGCCTGGAAACACTCCACACAGAGAGAACAGCACAAGACTCTTTTTAGGACTAGCGCAGAAGCTCTGGGGACTTCCTGAAAGGAGCCTGATAAGCGAGGACATTATCTGGACTGCGCTGGCTTTGTACAGATGGCTGCCCTGTTGACTTGCCCTCTCACTCAGCACCCTCTGAGCACTTAAAGGGCCAGTTGGACACCATATCTTCAGTCCCCCCCAACTGTCCACTGCAGGACTTCTAAAAATACCCCAACAACCCCTCACCACCTCCACTACCACCCCACAACTACCCTCAGCATTGGTCTGTTCTCAGCAGCAACACAAAAAAGGATGAATATAACCCCCCCCCCCCTCTTATTTAATACGGAATGCTAAGGTCTCATCAGGACACTGTGTGGTGGCTGTTCAGTGCCGGGCCTCACCTCTGCATCCATGGCCTCCTTCAGCTTCTGGGTGTGGACGGCGATTGCCGAGAGAGCCGCCTCCTGGGCTCCGATGGCGGCCATCGTGACATTAGCGGAGCTGCCCAGAGTCTCGTCCAGAGTGCTGGAGAGAGCTGGACATGGAGGGTTGGGGGGGCACACAGACAGATAAGACCACGGAGCAAGGCTGCAAAACTGAGGCTACTTCAGCACCAGGCTAAGAGGCCATGCAGAGGCACAGAGCAGAGGGCCAGTTCAGCAGCAGAGTCCAAAGAGGACACAGGAAGTTAGAGATCACTCAGAGACTGATCAGAGAGGGTGAGTAGAGGGAGGCTTGAACACAAATGCAGAATTACAAAACCACCAATGCAGTGGACGCAACGCCATCACCTGTGATATGTGAAGGTGTGTGTGTGTGTGTGTGTGTGTGTGTGTACTGGGACACCCAAAAATAGTATATGCAGAAAAGTGGCATGTATTGTGCATCTCTGAGTGTGTAGGCTTTGAGTATATGTGCATAAGTGTAATATTGTACATATGCTGGTGCATGTGTGCTCAGCTACTGAACAGCCAATGGCGTATGTGAGTGTGTGTGCGTGTGTATGAGAGTGTGTGTGTGTATGAGAGTGTGAGTGTGTATGAGAGTGTGTGTATGAGAGTGTGTGTGTGTGTGTGTGTGTGTGTGTGTGTGTGTGTGTATGAGAGTGTGTGTGTGTATGAGAGAGTATATTGGACACATACAGGCCAGGGTGTCTTGCTCTGCCTTATCCTTTGCAGCCAGGAGTGCGGTCACCTCCTCTGCTGGCCGTTCTTTCAGTGCAGGCTCATGATGTGCACACTCGTGACATTCCCCTGCTACGGACACACACACAGACACTCAGTTCATCCTCCTGTTTCACACACCCTACCTGTGAGAGTGTAAGCCAGGACACTGAGTACGGACAAACACTAGTATGCTTTATCCACATGCTTTCACAAACACACACAACCACTTGCGGTTGCAGTCAAATCACTGGTACACACCCATATCCAGTGTTCCCAGCATAAAGCCAGTGCCATCCGTGTCCCATGACCACTTATACATTACAATACACACACACACAATCGAAAATGAACTGACATAATGCACACTTAGATACGATGCACACTGTGTGAGATGTGTGTTAATGCGTGAACTTGCAGGCACTTCCATGTTAGTGATGGTGGGGAATGAGCAGAGGGTGTTGTGTAGTGTTGTTTCTCCAAGCACAGTGAAGGGCAATCACACCCATGCACCAGACCAGACAAAACACAGAGGAGGGTGAGCTGACGTGTCCCGGGAAGAGACACAAGGAGCGCATGCGACAGGACAGAGTTGTGCAGGGAGTGAGAAATCCGGCTAGCTGATGACCGTGATGAGGATGGATTTGAGGCCACATGCTGAGAGCGAGCGAGAGCGAGAGCGAGAGAGAGAGAGAAAGAGACGCAGCTAAGTGCGCAACACAGTGAGTGCCATTTGCAGTTCAGCAACTCCAGATCAGACGAGATTAATCTTGTCACAACCCAAAACACGCTTGTGCTGGTATCCACAGATAAGGATTCAAGCTCCATTTCAGAGCAGTAACAACGTGCCAATTTAGCCCACAAGTTCATATTTCATGTAGTCCATGAAGACTATACAATGATACAATGTAATGATAACATTTCAAGCTAATTTGACTGTGTAGTAAAGATGTAATGTTGAACCTGAGGGACTTCACATCCTTGTCTGTGAAGCCGGTTTTTAAGACGTGTTTGGAGCTGGAGGCTGTCCTGCAAAGGGTAGTGAGTGGCGAAGGGCAAAAGTGAAAGGTCGAGAAGAGGTCAGCGTGCGGTCAGAGGTCGCATCACAGACCTGCAGCCTCTGCTGGAGGGGCAGCGGGTGGCGCTGCCTCGGCCGGAGTCTGGTCGCTGGTGCCCGGGGCGGGCACAGAGGGCACCTCGCCGATGGCAGAGAGGATGTGGGCCGCCTCGGCGGAGGCCTCTGCAACACAGCGGGAGCGTCAAGAGCGGAACGGAACCTTGCGCACGCTGACACAGGTTGCAGTGGGGAAGGCTAAAACTGACGTGCACGACGGCAGAACCACTGCAAAATGTTATCTGAGGTGTGAACTGAACCCCACCCTTTTGAAAAGCAACATATCAGTCTCCAGGTTCCTGTTGTGTTTGAATGTCTTTTTTATCACTTCTTTATCACTCAGTTAGCTGACTCATTATTAGAGCCACAGACTTCAACACCACTGAATGAAAGGGTGAAAGAATGCCTTTCATGAGGCAGCAATTTGGCCTATCTTCGTACGAACATGGCTGACCTGAAATTATAAAGAACTTCTCAACCCGATAGAAGCAGTTTTACTGAAGCACAAACTCGTGGTAGAAAAAAATAATCATGCAGATTAATAAAATACAGCTGGGGACAAGTATGAGGAATTAATAGGATAGGCTGATTTCAAGGAAGAACTTATAATCTGTATAAAACAAGATTTAAAGAGTGAAGAATGGCTCAAGCCTTGTTATACATTGGCTTGCATGAATTTCATAAGATCACTGTAGAGTGTATAGTGTATATTAACAGCGGTCATCATTCCCTCCTGCCTGTAGGATCTCTAGCAGAAACACCCAGCCCAGCAGAACCCATCAATCAGGAGACTTAAACAAACCAAGGGTGCGCCTGCAGCCTGACAAGCTTCAGCCAGATCAGGTTTGCCTTGTGTGTCTGGCTTCCAAGATCAGTGAGTGACAGTGAACCATTTTCTCCTGAACCTCCAGTTGAAGAAAGTCCACAAGAGTGATGTTCATTGATAATACAAAATGCTAGAAATATGAAATACAACAACCATAGTACAGCCCTAGGACATGTCACTGGATCTTCCTCGGTTTGGCTCAACAGCTAAACAAAGCCTTATCCTGCCATCACATGACTCTCCATGACCACTTCATCACTGAGGAATCAACCTACAAAACTCCCAACTATCAAACCAACTAGCCTAAATTTTCCATGACTTTTCCATGGCCCCAACCACAACAAAATCACATTGAATGACCATTGTGCATCAGTTGAAGTTGAACTTTTACAAAAATTACATTCTTTTTAACAATTGCTCTGGACATCTTTTCGTATATTTTCCAGTTCTGCGACTGACATCCCTGCAACTACGTCAACTACACTTTCACTGGCTACTAGACGTTGCTTACATGGATGACCACTGAGCGTTTCCCTAGTGTGCTCACCCTCAATTGTTTGTGGAGGTGGTGGAGGAGGAGAGGGGGCCGCGGCCTCCTCCACCGCAGGAGGCTTCTCAGGGGCGGCAGCCTCCTTGGCTTTCTTCTCCTTCTTCGGCTGCTTTGATTCCTTAGTGGCTTCAGACACCGAAGAGATCTGCAGGGGTTCTACTTTTGCCTGCCAGGACATTTGTACAAACAGTGTAAAAACCCAAGAAAACAATGTGCCCTTGTGACATACAGCTGTGTTGCTGACGCCAGGACAAGCATTAGACCTCATCCTCTATCCAATCTGACTGGTGTTGGTAGTTTGGTCAAACCATGATTTAACATACCACTAACACAATTCTTTAGGTCTGCATAATGCAATGCAGCAAATAAAATTCTTCTTTTATTCTTCTGATATTATTTTATTTTATTTTATTGGCCAAGTAAGTAAGTGTGCTAAAGCACACAAGAAATTCAGTTTCGGCTACGGTGCCTCTCTAATGGTATAGAAAAATCTAAAGACAATACACAATGCATTACAGGTATACATCAAGATACTACCTCTGTGACTGGAATCTTACCGGTTTCTTTGGAATAGGGATGACAGGTGGAGGTGGAGGGGGACCTATGGTCATCCCAAACACCTGGTCAGAATAAGGAACCGTTTTCTCCACATTGGACCGGAATTTGGGGTCCCAATTGGCATAGAGGATTGTACCACCAAGCCCACCGCCCACTGTGAGAAGGCTGGCAGCCACAATTTTGCCTGCAGATACTCTGTAAACAAAACATACAAATAATCTGTTAATTTGCGTACACCAATATCAATAACCACAAAGTTCTCCCACCTAAAAATCAAACAATGAGCATCTAACAAGACTAATTAGAAGTAACTTCACCTTACTCAGCCAACACAATCACATACAGTAACCTTTAAAAACACGCTGTTAACAGCTTTAAAGTACAAGCTGTTCCCGTCCCCATCCTTGAGGGTCTCCCGTTTGCACATAGCTTACCCGGAGTCTCCTGCTGAGGTGTACCGACGACAGTGCTGCAAGGGGTGGGCGGCCACTTTCCCACAGAGACATTGCTAGGAGGGAAACACAGAGGACGTGTCATTACCAACAGACAACCGTCATTACATTTCCATAGGACCATGAGAAATATTAAATATTTCCCAATCAGGTTTCAGTGGGCTGCATGCTAAGGCTACAAGGCTTCCAGTGCTCCTATGTTATTCTGACAAAACGGATATTATATGGCAATAAATTAAATTGTATCCATGTTACATTTGTCGAGATGTCATCAGTAAAAGATTATAGTTTCCCAATGAGATTTGGGAGCCCCGAAAATGATGCTGTTCACGATGGTTAGATGTGATAAGGTAACGTTAGATAGCCTTGTAGGTTTATTTAGACAGTTAGTGATAACTTATCTTGAGTATCAACGTAAAAAACGGACAACAGAATGCAGACCGAGCATAATTCTAACATTGGCTAACGTTACCCGTGGCATATGCTAATGTTAGCTTTGCTAGGCGTTCGGCCCTTGACAAAAACCGCCGTCCAGAGTAAAGAAAAAATATCAAAAATGTTTACATAATGCCTAGGTCGGGCCACATTTATGGGAAAGGTTAGCTTCGAAAGGAACTTCGCGAACTTTTTCACCGACAAGGTCACGTCCTCCTCATGGGAACTATACAAACATCCTGCTCTCTTTAAAAAATCACAAATCTGGTTGGTATGAAATGTTATGTATATTCTGCAAACTGTGCATATATGCAATCAGAAAAAAGGAATGCTTGGTTGTTAACTCAGAAACCAAGTGTTAAAGGCATGAGTGAATGACAGAAAATATGAATCACGCACAAACCGCTGCATTTTACGTAGCTATTCTTTCTATCAGGACAGACATTGGAGCAATATCATGCCGCTCATGAGAGATCCGTCTTTTCATTTGCTAACCCTTTTATACCACCTGAGGGATCCGCCTCTTTCCACTACGAAAGTAGCTTCTACGCACTTTACGTAAGGTGGCAATAGATAACAGCAAGCCGCTTAACCTCAAACAAATACAATATTACACGAGTACAACCTTTTACTTATAACTTGCATGCAATGTTGTCCCACAACTAATTATTAACGACCTTTAGCGACAATAACAGCTTCCCTTGACTGACAACAGGTAACTAAATTAGGCCTGTGAATGGGTCACTGGATGACCGTTCCCAGTGTGGCTAGTAACGTTTGGTTAGCATGCTAGTCAGTGCTTGCCACACAGTTCTTACCCGAGCTGCTGCATTTGCCCCTTTCAAACAGACACGCAGCATTGTGGTCGTTACTCCCTTAGCGTCGTAGTTTCAAGGAACTGAAGGAGGTTCCGATCACTATAACATTATAAGATAATACACCTCATATGCTGTCGTGCCCCCAACACAGTAGATTTCCCCTACCACCGTTTAGCCGAGTGACAGAAAAGGAGCGCATGCGTCCTAGGCACGCCCAACTGCGAAAAATTACGTCACAAGTTCATAGTTTAAGATGTACGTGATGAACATTGTGATGAACGCCGAAGGTCTTGTAGGCTATGTTATTTCAAAGTAGCCTAGGCCTACTGTAGTTTTGAGATAGTGGCCTTTAACCCCTAATGTGATATTATTAATTTTATTGCGTCTATTCTAGATTAGAAACGTTGTTAAGATAAAACCATTATGTTGACAAGCAGGGTGCGATTTGTAGGGGGGGATGGTGAGGATTTCCCCCCCTCTGCCCTTCATATTGATTAATGCTACTTCATATAAGTAAAGCGCTGCAACGTGAGAACAGTCTAGTAGGCTAGCCTACATAATAATCTGACATCAGAAACGCACCGTCACCGTCAGCACTCATGCCAGAGAGGGTTAAAGCGGAGGATCTTTGCTCATGCTGCTGTGCTGACACAGTGGCTGCGTGATAACTTAATTTGGCCTTGATCGTGCAGGACATTTCAGAATGTCGAGTGTGTAATCCATCATAAATGGCTAGTTTCAATGGAAAAGTTAGCTGGACAAATGAAAGAATACGAGAATGATTCAGTGAAGCATATAGTCATATTTTAGAACCTTCAAAATTAGAAAACTGATGCAACTGAGATGGAGGACAACTGCACGTAGAGTAGAACGCGTAGGCCTATTGTCCGAAGGAACTTACATTAAATGAGGAGATATTTGCTGAATGTCACAAAAAGTGTTACAGAAATTGCTTGGCATCGCTTATTCAATGGCTCTCTACCGAAACACCTGTAGTTTGCGGAGGACGAACGAGAAAGCACTCGTTTGATAAATCAGCCAGAAGGCTAGGCCTAGTAGACAAATAACTAAAAAATAATCTGTACTGCAAAAACGAATGTTGGTGGGTATTTAAACTATCTAGTGTTTTAACAGCTGCAAGAAATAGAAGCTTCATGGCCTTTATGTTCTGGTTCGTAAATTATTTTCATAAAACTTTAAGTTGCCCTATAACTTTACTCTCCAAACTCTTCACTGCACTGTAGCCAATTAACTGACAGTATGATAGTAGGCTATTTATTTTCTGTAGGCTACAATAAACACATTTATTTTTTTCAACTTTTGCAATATTACGCAAATCAGCAGGAGAGAGAATGCACGTAGCCTACGCAGCGTGTAGCGCAATGTGCTATTTGGTTACCAACTAACACTGTTAGCCAATTCACTAGCTTAAGACTTCAGTGCCATCATATACAACGTTTTTTTTTGCACAACAAATACAAAAAGGATGGAGGCAGCAAAAGTAGCGGAGTAATTTCAGATGGGGCAAGAACAAGGTGAATTTGTATGTTTTTCAAAACGTAGTCCTACCCTGCATTAGAGGAGCTGATCATCATACCAAACACACTAGCTGTTTAAAGTCATACACCACGGTAAACTAAAACTAAAAAGTTGGCAAAATTAATATAGGCTATTATTAGCCATGACATTACTAGGCTATGAATCGTTCGTTCATTTTTTTTTTTGGGGGGGGGGGGGGGGGGGGGTTACAAACTTATTCAAAATCATCCCCCTTCTGGTTTTTACACAAATCGCACCCTGTTGACAAGCACAGGAGGATCCACGTTAGTATGAAGGTTACGTCATAGGATTATGCTTAGAATCATACACCAATTTATAAACCTGTGCATAACTGGCCATGGATCTTTGGGCTGGTGATATAGGTGGGCCTAATGATGGCAACAATAAAACCCACAATCTGTTATCAGCAACTTGGGGCATCAGTGTCCCCAGCTTTGTATAATAGCTATTGTAGATGAACCAAAGAGTGACAACCATACTAAAAATAACAGGCACAATAATGTATTTGGGAACATTTCCACAAAATCCAGGTGAAAATAAATTTTATTTCAATGAACATTACAGTTCTCTCTTCATAACCTATTCTGATTCAGATTACATTGGAAGTGAGCAGGACCCAGTTTTATCAGGGTTAATCCAATCCAAACTGTCCATTAATGTGTACTCCTACCAAGACAGCATCATCATTATAGGCTAGCTTATTATTCTGTAATTTGGTATTGTCTTGTGCAAGCTTTTTAAATGGAAACTTTTCAGCATCTTAAGACATGTCAAAATTGCAGTTGTTGCTTTAGAGTTTTTGCTTATCAATAAATATCAAAACAACATGCCTGGAGATAAATATCTGTTTGTATATATCCTGTTTTTTTTCTTCTCAATTTCCATTATAAACTGACCAACTACTAACCCCTTCAAGATGTCAGACAGGAATACCTTTAATCAAGTAACTTGATTTCAAATTGTAACATTTACATATTTTTGACAAACTTTTTAAACACACTTTTTAAACATTAAATTCTGCTCATCAATGGAGCATATAGGTGGACTTTTGTGAAACCTTCACCTGCATTTTTGATTCTTATGAGAAGTGGGAGGAGGATCATATCATTGTAAAGAAGGTTGCTTCATGTCAGTAATGAAGCAAGCCATTGCAAAGAGGCATTCACATGTTGACATTTTTACGATTATAGCTGCAATGCAGATCAAATCTATTATCTATTACGAACAAGGCAAATCAGATCTCAATATGGTTAAGAAGTCCTATTCCACTGTTATTTTTTTGACAATTACCAATGCTAATAATGATGTGAGGATTATATTACCCATTGCAACTCATATACCCCTAAATGTGTGTAGGCTCAAGCCAATGGAAACATAAAAGAAAACAAACAACAACAAAAGAGTAGAGACTAACAATGGACACATCAAGCACTTATATAAGTTAGGTGAGGGAAGCAGGTGATGGGAGAAGGGATGTGACCGTTACTCTTGTTCTTGCAAGTCTGCTCCATGGGCAGGTCTCGACGGCTTCTTCTTGTATGACGGCCATCTGCAGACTGGACAACAGTGCCTTCCTCCCGCAAGCCAGACCACAATGCATTGCTGGTGGAAAACATGACCACATGGCAGCCCCATGACTAGGCAGTCGACTTCGAAGTTTTCCAGACACACGACGCACTCGGTGCAGGGGAGCATGTCATCAGGCCAGGGGAGAGATCTGTCATCCTGAGCCTCTCCACCGGACCATGACTCGGCCGTCTTCCTACAGTTGTCACTGTCTGCATCACTGCCTTGTTCACCTGGGTCTCTGTTAAACCCACTCGTTTGTACCCTATTACTTTTTGAGTCCGCGTTGTTATCTGTAGTGCTGACCTGTGAGCACTTGAACCCCCAGGTGGGCAGGTGTTTGATGTAGTCGATGGGGACGAGGGGACGCAGCCAGAGGTCAGGAAAGGCGAGTCTCTCCAGGAGGAAGTTGGGGTCGTCCTCCCAGTCGGACTCGTTGGGAAACGTCTGGAAGGAGGCGATGGGGTGCACCAGGTAGCTAGTGTACCAGTCCCACAGACTGGTCAGCCACTCCAGGTTGTTGGCGTTTTGGTCTTCGCGGCCGCACCGGCGCTTCTTCTCGAAGTAGTCGATGAGGAGCCCGTGCGCCAGGTAGGTGCTGAGGAAGAGCGCCGGGTGCGAGGAGTAGAAGGTCCAGTCCGCCCTCACCCAGGAGGCAATGGTGGTGGTGTCCGCGTAGCGCAGCAGCTTCAGGCTGTACTCGTAGAAGTTCTCCAGGTACGGCAGCTGCAGGAAGCCCAGGATGGGCAGCCAGGAGATGATGAGAAGCGAGTTGTAAGTCCCTAAAGTGCTAATGAGCACCACGAAGCGCTTGATGGTTGCTCCCTGCGTGATGAAAAGGTCCATCCAGGCCATTAGGTTGACCATGACCAGGCTGAGGACAAAGAGGTCGTTGACCTCGGGCTGCACCGAGCGCAGGAAGGTGTCCATGGCGTGCAAAGACATGAACTCCCCGGTGCTGTTGCCGTACCTATAGATGCCCTCGGGTGTCTTGAGGACATAGGAGGGTGTCTGCGTCACGCCCGTCTCCTCCAGGCAGCTGGTGTTGTCCCAGTTCCGCACATCTACGAAGATGAACTCGATGCGGCCCGTGAACTTGACGCTGAGCGCTGAGAAGAAGGCCGGCGGCTGGTCGAGCTTGGCGAAGAGGAACATCTTGACCGCGTGCTTGTCCCGCTGGTACCAGTCGTCCTCCAGCTGCCGCGAGACGTGGATGGTTTTGATGCGCGAGGCCACGTGTGCCGTCATCCACTTGAAGATGTGCTCGGTCTCGATGCGGCGCCCGCTGTACTCCTTAAGCATGACCTTGCCCTTGGAGGCCGACGTCTGGGGCACAGACATGATCAGCGTGGACTTCATCCAGCCACGCTTACGGCAGTATCTGGGAGACAAACAAAGAAATGCCTTCATGTGAGTTGGTGCAATGGCTACAGTAAGAAACATATTACGCATGAACAGTCTCACTAGGGCTAAGCGATTTGAGGAAAATATCTAATTGCAATTTTTCCTATAGATATTATGATTGCGATTTCAATAGCGATAAAAGTGAAGCTTCAGTTTTCAGAATTTTTAAGATTCAGTAAATAATACATTTAAAATGTTTTGAAGCATTACCAATTGAGACAACATCAAAATATGAACTGCTCTACCTACAAATCCAATGATGAAAACAAAAAAAATACTGCAAATTACTTCCAAATATTGCTTTAAAGTTGCTCTAAGCGATGCTGGGTAACGTCACTTCTGTTGACTTTCAAACAAAACAAAGAGCTAGCTCGCTACTTCCTCCCCCTCCTTCCCATGCTGCTCCCGTGCAATTGAAACTCTCCTAAACGTGCATCTCGTCGGTGATTTGCTGGAACAGTTTGTTATGTTTTTATGGGCTAGGTTTGCCCAGGTTGTTTTTGTTGCCATTTTTGGAGCCTGGACTATCCTCAGAGATCGCGTTTTTTTACAGTGTATTCAGGACACAGACAGCTAGCGGTTGGTTAGGTGATGTTTGCAGTAAGTGACATAAAATGTGTTAGCCTGAAAAACGAGTGGTATCGCTTAGAGCGCCTTTAAGATGGGCCACATCTGATTAGTTAGCATGGAATCTCTGATTGACGATGAACATGTCTGTATGTCACACCAGGACAACACAAATTTTAAAAAAATATTATTATGTTGACTATTCATTGCAGCCTTTTTAATTTGCAAGTGGCATTAGTTCAATTCCATTAATCTTTCAGCCTCGCTCCTATTCTTGTTGACCAGGTATTTTGTGGCTCCATCTACAGGATGTGTAGCACTCTAGAATCTTTGCACTTAGACAGAGGGCAAATAGGTTTTCTATTCATGTAACTCAAATATTAAATTCTCAAAGAAAGTGTGAATTACACAAACACCAGTGTGTAAACACTTGCAAGTTAATTTGCATTATCCTGCCACAACATATTGTAATTTTAGTGGAAATTTTGAGTTGCTTTATTCATTTGATTTTGTATTTACCTACTTTGTAATGTCTGTATTTGTCGCCTTTCAAATGCTGCCATTTAAAATATTCATACAAAGACATTTTCTATCTATAACTCCGACACTAAGAATCTCTCACCTTGAGTCACTTGAGCAGTTGAAAGTGCCAGTGCGGATTCCAAATTGTGACACTTTCTGAATCATTTTACCCCAATTGGCTTTGCTCAAGAGTGGATCCCTGCCTTGAGCGATTACCTAGATGAAAAATAAAAATAAAAAACATTTTTGAGTTCTCATTTCCACACACAAAACACCACTAATGTAGTTTCTTATATTGCATAGACTAGACTGATTGTGAATGTATGTGAACTTGGAATGCAAAATAAGCTAAATTAATGACAGAAACACTTACTTGGACCAACCATATCCCATCTTTAGTATCTTCCACCAGTTCATAAAAGTGCATCTCCCCGCTGAATGTAGTGCTCGAGTCTGTCCCAGGCTGCTCTTTCTCATTTTTAAGAGCAGAATACAGTTCCCCTTGCATCAAATCACCTGCATTAAACAAACAAATTTAACACATGCACATTTGTAGCCAGATAATACCTAACATTTTTCAACAAATAATTTTGTAGAAATGTGTTCAATTTTTAAGGTTATTGTCAAGTACTCATAAAAAGGATTTATCAGTAGCCTAATAGTGAATAAACCTGTATTGAGATCAGATGCCAGTTATTTCTCAATAGCTGAAAGGACTTACCTGACTTTTCAACCAGTTCTCTGACATCCTTCTTCTCTGCCAAGCCCGAGTATCCCAATCCTCGACATTCCAGGATGGTTTTCAACTTTTTAAAACTCAACGTGACAGGGTCCACGAGTTGAGTAGCAAAAATGCCCGTTTCATACCATACTATGGCTTCAAAAAAACGTGCCAAAACAAACAGCACCAGAAAGTACAGAAGTAGGAAGAACAGTTTTAACCACATTTTAACCTTTTTGAGGAGTAGGCTACTTATTGAATATCTGGTAGGATGAATCCGTTGCGACCGAGTAGCCTAACCTCGCATTAGGTTAGTATGTCTCGACGGTTTGCCTGTCTTCTGTCACTAGCTGTGTACCTGCTGAAACTAGTCCAGCGAGTTAGCTAGGATAGCTTATTTTCTTCACGA
This sequence comes from Alosa sapidissima, assembly GCF_018492685.1. NCBI lineage: Eukaryota > Metazoa > Chordata > Actinopteri > Clupeiformes > Clupeidae > Alosa > Alosa sapidissima. The sequence goes on along the minus strand of NC_055976.1, from coordinate 21,401,557 downwards.
AGACATTCCCTTGGGGCTGATTCTATGGCGACATAGGACGCCACGGATAACTCCGGGGCCATTTGACCATTCTTTGGATATCCATCATTTTCACCAATATGTTTTAGTTGTTGTTAAGTAATGTAGCAGTCCCCCAAGGCTATTCAGCTGGCTAAGCAAACGGAAAAACGTAGTAGGCCACTTAGTTATGGCCTTGTACGCAAAACTGAATCCATGGAGGGTACGAGACCAGAATCTTCACCCAAGGGGCATGTCGCCAAAATTCAGTATTCTTCTATCTGCAGTAGGTTACCAACAAAGAGTGCAGATAATATGACAGGGCGCGGTAGCTTTCCCAGAGTTGCTGGCTGATGTTGTTAGCAAGATCGCCTTGATTGCCAGATCAGCTGGTGCACATAACAAAACGTCACATGAGTATTTCCGTTTCCGCCTTGCTGTTCCTTCCCTACATGTCACCATTATTCCCGTGCACACTAAATCATGTTGCATAATAACTTGGGGAGCAAAAATTACAAACTGTACAGATTTACTAATACTCACACACCACGTCACAATGTTGTAAGCTATCATACACCATAGACTGAACAGTCTCTCATACAAAGCCGAATTGTGCACAGAGGAGACTCCTGCAATATTTTAGGCAAATGCACAGTACAACATAATAATGTTAAGTAATATTAACTCCAGTTTCACTGATGTGTCTACATAATGGAAATAATTCGCTCTGAATAATGCCTATGATAAAATAAAATAAAAAATCTCACTCAACACAGCTGGGCTTTTATTTTATTGCGAGTGAAGAAACAGGAAACAAATGAATGACATTTAAATGTGCTTTAGGAATATTTTATCTTCGGGTCCAACAGTCAATATGACAAAGGGTATGTCTTTAAATTGTTAGTATAAACATCTATTAATACTCTAGATATTAAGTAGAACTTGTTTGTAAAATACACTTTCTTTCATGAACAACTACTTGGCAGTAGTAGGATTTTTTACCCATCAAAACATGGCAACACAAGGGTTAAATGTGATGGCAACAGAAAACTTACTGGGCCAAAAGAGTGGGACAGAATAAGCAGGAACCTTCTTGTTTAACAGTCATTGTGAGGCACCATTTATCTTTATCCAAAAATACAATACTTTTATTTGAAAAAAATCCCTGCAATTCCCAGTAGTTTCAGTCAAGGTACTAAACACAGTGGAAGGCAACCGTGATAAGGAGGTATGGTATTGAAAAAAAGGAACAGTGAAAACACAAAGTTAGCACAAGTTGTGGATTGGCATTAGGGATGAAATGAACTAGATGGATGGATGTCTTCAAATAAATGCTACTTTTTTGTTTGTAAATATTCACTGGTGCTGCTCATAGCACACAGCGTCTGTCCCATCAAATGAGGATTCCTTCAGGGCTCGTCTGTGTCTCTAGCTCATGTCATCAAAAGTTCTCCATGTTCTTCACTGTACACACATTATACTTTTGAGTTAAGAGCATGCTTGTTAAAACTCACTTCTCATGACTGGAATACTTTAGAAGAAACCGGTCGAAGGCGTCATAAATAGCTTGCCTGGAGAAAATGAAAATAACATAATCCTGTAGTTAGTCATAATAAAACAATACCGCCATGCTCTTCAACCACAATTGTAAGACAAACTGATTTTTTTTATTATTACATTCCTACAACGAAGTGGTAAAATCAGCACAAGTCGATTCTGTGAAGGTATCTGGATCTGACTTATTTACCTAAAAAGTCTCTGTTTGAAGAGATAAGCGCTGATGTGGCCACCATTGAGATAGCGAACCTCACAGTCAGGCCAGATCTCCTGCAGACTCCTCACGCCGGTGCGGGGGATATACGCATCCTCCTTGGCCAGCACAATGATGATCAGGCTGGGGTCCACAGGGACTGCAAACAGACCAAGGGTCCAATGAGCACCGGCTGCCTTAAGGTTCTAAAGAGGTACTCTAAACCAAAGATTCTAGAGCGGAGCGTAGCGTAGCTATAAGTACGAGCTGTGCATTAAAGCGAAGTGTTTAAAATACACGTTTGTGCCTTACATGCATAACACCACAGATGAGACCAAATGTGACTGTTGACCACAAATCAGAACATGGATGGCATTAATCAAAAATAATAGATGCATACACCCCTTCTAGCCTATGACCTGCTCACGACCCCACACCATCCACATCCACACATACACCCACACATATATACGCACAAACACTCAGACACAAATAGCAGAGCAAAAAAACTGTGGTTTTTTTACATAGTACTTAGCGAGCCCTACCTGAGAAGTTGGCGATGTGGGTGCACTCGTCCATGACTCCCTTCATGAAGTAGAGTGACTCCCTCTGGAGCGACTGGCGCTGGCCCACCCCCCCCTGACCCCCCCCTCCGGCTGGCAGCGCGCGAGATGCTCTTGGCGTGGAGCATCTCCAGGTGCGGCCCACTGCTGCTCACCGCCGACAGCATGTGGTCCAGGCGCTCGCGCTCCGCTGCCGCCGCCGCCTCCCCCCCTCCGGCCACGCGCTCGCTTCCTCCACCGCCACCTCCTGCCTGCGAGCGCACAGCCGAGGAGCCCAGGCCCACCTGCTGCTGCTGCGACTGCTGTTGGTGGTCCAGGCCCAGCAGCTCGTGGGAGAGGTCCAGATCAGACAGTGTGTCGAAGCTGCCCGGGGAGAACTTCACAAAGTCCTGGCCCATCCTGAATGAATCGGTCTGTTGTGGGACAAAACACAAACAACAACAACAACAACAATAACATGCTGGACTCCAGACATTTTCTCGTAAGTTAATCTTTAAAAGGATTTGGCGTTTTACAACTGGATTTAACTTAATCCCTTAATGCCGAGTGCGCAAATGTGCGTTCCAGTGGACAACACCTGCTGTAGTTGCTATAACAAAGGGCTTTGCATCAGGTCATCACTGTTCTAATTATAGATTTGCAATCCATACAACCTGGATTTGTACTGCACTCGAACTGCCTTTTTGTTCTAAATTTGTACTGACTTTCAGAGAAGTTTTCTTTAACAACATTCATGAGTAATATACAGTGCACATACCCCACAATACTCCAGCAACCTTATGATCTCTTCCTCATACACTGTGTGCATGGCATACTGCTTCTCCAGTTCTCTCCAGTTCACAGCTTTGCTTAAAACGCCCTGGAGAGGGACAGAAGGAACATCATATAAAATTAATGTTACACTCTGAAATCCCTTACCACAAACTGGTAGACATGTTCGCAATAGTATGTTCTCAATTGAACATGATAACTCAACCATTATTATGAGTCCAATATTCTGGACTAGGAGAGTATGTGTGCTCCTAGTGAGCTCACTGCTTTGAGTGTGTGTATGAATGTGTATAGATAGATAGATAGATAGATAGATACTTTATTGATCCCCAAGGGGAAATTCAAGCAGTAGTAGTACAAATTCAGTAGTATACACTACCCACGGATGGGTAAAATGCAGAGAACAAACTTCCTACTACAGGAACTTCCTACAGGACTAATAAAGTATAACTAGCTAGGTTCCCCCCAGTGCTAACAGCTTAGCTCTAGAGAGATAGATAGATAGATAGATACTTTATTGATCCCCAGGGGAAATTCAAGATCTTACTGTGGTGAAGACACTGGAGGCAGTGGTCCAAGAGAGGCATGGCACCAGGGGAATGGGCTTGGGCCAGTTAGTCACCGCCAAAGACGCCATCTGTACAGACAGGTGAAATCATGTCAGTAAAAAGTCAAATCAAAGTTAGTGTTAAACTGGGTATTTGAAAGAGCTTGACACTTGACACAGAACACATTCATTTGTTAAACAAGGCAAGGTCAGCATTTCACAATGATATCCAGGCAGCAGGGGGGGGGGCACATGGTGCAAGCAGGAAACTACAGACGGGTCAGGCCAGGCCCGACGGAGCTGAGGGGGAGGAAGCTGGGGGTGGAGTGGTCTAAGAGGCCACTGGCAGTCGTATGTAGGTCAATGGACCTTTATCCCCCCTGGATACAAGTCGACTCTTCCTCTGCAGGGCCTCCTACTGGCATTGAATCCAGCATAACCGCACACCCAGTGGCCACAGCAGCAGGCTAACTTACTTTTGCAAAGAACAACATAAAAGCTCAGCCCTGCATCATTCTCATGAAATCATCCATGCTGTCTGAATTAGATTGGTGTGGTGGCTATAAATGGCCTTCACTGTAACCAGTGGATTAAGGGGTCAGCATTGCAGACGGTCTGATCCACGCAGGGGTGTTTGTATAAATAGGACTGGGACAAAGAGGACTTACGTGGCCGCCCATGGAGATGCCCGTCATGCCCAGTGGCCAGTAGCCCTCCCTCTCCAGCCAGTGGAGAAGCACTGCCGACTCCAGGATGAGCGCTCCTCCCATGACAAACAGGTCGGACACATTCTTCAGGCTGGAGCGTCTTTTTTTTTTTTTTTTAGAGCAAACACAACTCATCAGAATGCACGTATGAGTAACGTGGCAGTTCATAGACTGATAGGCTGCAGATGGCGATTGGTCAGTAGGTTATCAGTAAATGTTGCATTTAAGCATCAGTCAACTATCTAGTGAATGAAGATACTTACAGCTGGTCCTTCGGCTTCCTGTATCCATGTGCAGTTCAAGGTTAAGGATATGTCTGACAAAACAACGTTTTGGCACAATGGAGGATGTTTAACACATACATTTCATACATTAATGATTTTAAAGTATAAATGTCATGCTCAATTTTGGCCGCTCTTCAAGAGACTCTTGAAGACAGTCATTCATTTACCTGGTAGGCAGGTACAGCTGTCTCTTTTTGACAATACCAACTGGTATAGTCTGTGCTGACATTTTTGCTGACATGCCCCCCCCCCCCCCCCCTCCAGCATAGCCACAGCTATTTTGATTAGTGGAGAAGTTCTCCAAAACAAATATGATTCACAGCAAGTACAACATAACCAACATGTACAAATGGAGAGGTTATGAAACCTCACTGATAAAGGTTCCTGAAATCAGGATGAGGGATATAGTATGGGTTCTCCAAAAGCAGAGATGCCATTCCTGCCTCCTTTATCATTGGCCGGGCCATGAGGGTGCGTCGCCTCCAGTAGAACTGCACAAGAGAAGGGGAGGGGGGGGGGGGGGTCAATCATCTGCGACCACCACTGTGAAGTCATTCTGTCATTCTAACGTATTTCATGCTGACTTTATTTTTTACTTTAAGTTTTGACTTGGAAAACTTTAATGTCCTCCGAGAGGCAATCAGTGGTACAGCGCAGAAGTAAGGCCACATGTTTTTATATAATAGCATGTTATTATTATTTTATAACTGCTACATTTAATCAGAAACAACACTGACTCAATTATCTATAGCATCATTTAAATCGAGAGGGTGTGCTCATTATGGTTCTTCTAGACATCATCCACCAACGTTGTATTTTTTACTATTTTGTTTCAATTCATTCCCTCAAGTGTGAATGGATCTGTGTTTAGGTGTCTGGTCAACGTACGTGGTCACCTGTTCCTGCCAGGTGTATGCACACGGGGTAGTGCTTTTTCCATTTCTTGGGGACTATAAACTGGAACCTTGAAATAAAAATGATCAAAGGTCAGGCATACAATCTCATAGTGAGAGCTCTACTAGAATAGTACAGTCCACATCATAGCACAGTCCACCTCATAACCCAGCTGAAACTATACCTGGCTTTTATTGACTCTGTTGGCAAGACACCGGGCACAATCTCCTCCAGGGGTGATATAAAATGGCCATTGTGAATTTTGCAGTCGGATTCATCCTCTACCTGGGAACATAAAACCCATCATAATGAGATTACCTGTGCATCCGGTGCACATAGAGAAATAATTATCCTGGGCACCTTTATCTGCATGTTTTTTTTTAATAGCATCTGACTTTTAATTATTCAAGCATGATGAGGAAGTATGCAATGATAAACATTCACATACTGCTTGCAAATGATGGCTCTAAAAAAGATTTTTAGTCATTGCTTGCAAACAAAGACTGATACAGTAAAGGGCAAAAACACATCTCACGATGCAAAGATGTCTAATGGTGCAGAAAGAACAGTTACTAGTGGTGGATTATTCAGTATGGTACAGCTATATAATAGTGCTTCAGAGTTGTGTCTTGAAGCACATAGGATATTTTTTACAATGAAAAATCATTTAAAGGAGAACTCTGGCTGTTTTTCAAATGTTTCATGATTTTAAAGACGCCGGCCCCCAGAGTGTAGCACTGTAGCTGCCTGGTTACTCTAGCTGTTGGCTGCAGCAACTTGAGCTACACAGAACCGATTTTTTTTCCCCGTACCGACAGTACTCTGTGACCTCAAGAGACAGAGATCCAAGTGACAAATGGCCAGAGTTCTCCATTAAGTACACATGCAATTTTAATACTGCAAAAGAGAAACTTTACTACAAATTCTCAGTGTACTTTACATATGTACATTATATGCACAACCTCTGTACTTGATCTGGACCACTATCTGAACAACAAGAAAACAACAAACAACAAGTAGTTTTACCTTATCAATGTAAACAGGATAGAGGGAAGTAGTTTTACCTTTTCAATGTAAACAGGATAGAGGGAAGTAGTTTTACCTTATCAATGTAAACAGGATAGTCCTTGGGCACCAGGTGCCTACACCTCTCTCGGTCACCAATAATTTTCCTGAACTCAAATATTCTTAGAGTAAAAGTGGGGGGAAAAAACATAGCATAACTTGAAGGTTACAACACTGTCACGTAGTGGCACTGAGGAGAGAGACTTAGACAGACAGATAGATAGATAGATAGATAGATAGATAGATAGATAGATAGATAGATAGATACTTTATTGATCCCCAAGGGGAAATTCAAGACTTACAACTTACCAAATATCAAACAAATATGTCAGTATACATTTTGCACGCACACTGCATTTTTGTCAGCCAGTTATGACAGTATCCCAGTAGCTTTGTTTTGATGCATAACAAGGGGGTGGGGGTCACTTTTGTAACTGACTAGCCTAATATCTATCTACCTGTCTTCACATACCTTTTTAGGTCCTCTGGCTTTCCCCATCCTTGGATGAACAGCTTGGTCAGGAGAAGCCTTCTATAAAGCACATCAAGTCGACTCACCCCCATCTGTAAGGTCTTTCATCTAGAAAAAATGAAACCCAATCATTGATACAAATAAGTTGCAGCAATTAAGGAAGCAACCTGCCAACTGTAAGGCCGGTACGCACCAGATACGGCACAAAATTACGGTGCGAAAATAAGAAAAATTCGTGTGCGCACTTAACGTGTAGGCCTACACCGCGAGTCCGATGCAATTATTTTAAAATCATCAATATTTCAAGCAAAATCATGGGACCACGCAGTTTGGCTTGAGATTTGATGGAGAAAAGAAAGTTTACGGCCATCCTTGTGCTATTATGATAATTGTGCTGTCAAACCAGGCAGGGACAGGAGTTGGTTGGGGCCATCAGTGCTACCCATCCGCTACACAACGCGCGCGCGCGCGCACACACACACATACCCACCCACCCGCGCGCACGCACACACACACACATACACACACATACACACTGGAGTTCGCGCACTGCACATTCTGCAAGACAAACAAACACCTCCATTCATGTGTAATGTGTTTCGAGAATGCTGTTGTTACTTCTGAAAGAAAATGTTTAGAAGGAAAAAGCATGAATCGCTCGAAAATTCTTTCCTTCAAAACAGTTTCGTAACTAGGGGGGGTTGTTGGGGGGGCTGTTGTAGCCTAACAACTTGTAGGGTAGGCTATGCCTAATTTAAAATGTTACATGCCAAAATGTTATATGCCAACACGACCATAACCTATATCATGTGCAACTCACGAAACCATTTCACACGCACGCACGTCAATCAAAAGTCATGTTAATTTGCTAAGGAGGGGAGCGCACAAAGACACTCGCACTGCTGCAACAAGTGGTTGAAATTGATCAGCTTGGATGAAGAGGATCAACAAACAGCAAAAGGCTGATAATGATATCAGTTACTACCTTACCTTTATAATGTCCACGGAAAGTTTTCCACGTATTAAGGAATACAATCACAAGCAACTAGGTTACACTTCATTACATAACAATATTTGTCGCAATGGAAATCAATAGCTATTTAATGACCCATGTATACACATCTATAACCTAATACGTAAACATTCAACATAGCCTCAGTGTTTACAATACAGACATTAGGGCAAGGGTTCGCACTAAGGAACTCGAAGCTTAATGTTAATCAGTCCCGAGACCACTGCCACATTGCAGTCTGCAACCAAACACCAGAGGACGCCTTTTGACTTTTGCGAAATAACGTGGAAGTAAACCTATTCATTCACATTCTGTGCAGTGCGCGAGCAAGACAAACAAACACCTCCATTCATGTGTAATGTGTTTCGAGAATGCTGTTGTTACTTCTGAAAGAAAATGTTTAGAAGGAAAAAGCATGAATCGCTCGAAAATTCTTTCCTTCAAAACAGTTTCGTAACAACGGGTACAGGGTCAATAACGAGAACACATTAGAAGCTAGCTAACAGCCAATATTACACTGCTGCCCCGAACAAATGTCTTCGCACTGGCGGCAAGGAAGCAATTTATTAAAAAGAAACCTGTCGAAAGTTTATTGACAGTTCGCTCTATCCACCAGCAGGTGTGGCCCTAAGGTTCAGCTTTGCCGTTGACTTTGAGGGTTGTTATTTTCCTCCATTGACTGCATGTATGTTTTCACTGTGTGTAAGCTAGAACATGTATTTATTGCGAGAATCAAAGACAGATTAGATATACCTCTCAGTAAAACGGAGATATGATGTCCTCAAACCTTTATTTTTCTTCCATGCTCATCACAGAGGGCGATTTCCCACCAGAAACAGAACAGTGTCCCATCATTCCCCGGTAGTAACCATGTGACGGAAGTGTTTTTTTTCATTCAATGAAATGTGGGTCGGCGTTCCTCCTTTTCTTTTACTGTCTATGGTTCCTCCCTGCCAGTAGGTGGCAATCATAGTGACTTGCTATAACGCACATTACCAACGTAAGAGATGTCATATGGCAAGCTTGTCGGAAGAGGTTTTCAGTTAGCCACGTAGCTAACAAGTTGACAGACCATACCGTTAAAAATACAAAGGTTTTACCATCAAGACAATGTATTAAGTCTGTGTGCAAGATAAGAGGTAGTGTACACATAAAGCCAGATCACATTTGGAGTACATAACTTCGAACGACTGTACACCTTTTTGAGAGGTAAATACGTTTTTAGGCTAGCAAGTGTTCCGTGTCAGCTAGCTAATGTTACTATCGATAACAGTCCACTAATTTTGTTGTTAGAACTGACATGCATTTGTATTGTTATTATATCAGTGAGATATTGGTAGACTGAAAGTTCGATGTAACTATATATATATATATATATATATATACTGACATAATTATATTGAATAGTGCTTAGTTTGCAATGTAGCATTAGCTTAGCAGAAGCTTTGTTTTGAATGTCAGCTGATATTTCCTTCCGTCTCTAGGATATGATTTTCACCTGTGAGAGCCTCAGCATTTCTCTTTCATTGTTTAACTGTTTGTCAGTCAAACCACCATGACTGTGGTGGATATATTTCGTATATTTCACAGTGAACTAACTAGAAACGTATGTAGTTGTAACATTAGCTAATCCATAACCTTTGACAAATAAGATGTTTCAGGGTGATCTCGCCCTAAACATAGTTTATCACTCATGTCTAGTTTGCATCAACAGTCATGAGGTCATGTCCTTCGCAGACCTGGCCTTTCGCTACTGTTATGATGAGCCCCACGCAGTGGGACCTGCCCCCCGAGCTATGCTGCAGGCCCATGGCTTTCGTGGCACTGACGGGTCTGGATGTGGTGTACAATGCTGTGCACCGGGCCATCTGGGACGCATTCTGTGCCAACCGGAGAGCTGACCGTGTGCCCATCTCCTTCAAAGTCCTGCCAGGAGACCATGAGTATCCAAAGTGCCGCACAAAAGTATGTCAAATGATCACTTCAGAACAGCTATCCACTCTTAGGCCTAGTTATTAAAATTATTTATTGTGGTCCTGTCCCCTCAGAGAACCTCCTATGAGTGGTACATCCCAAAAGGGATTTTGAAGACTGGCTGGATGAATAAGCACTTGAACCTTGTTCCAGCGCTGGTGGTGCTCTTTTACGAGTTGGACTGGGATGATGCCCAGTGGAAGGAGAAGCAGTCGGAATGCGCCACCAAAGTGGAGATTGTCAGGTAGCTTGTTTGTTTGAGTGTTATCAGTTCCTTTGACTGGAAAGTATTAATTGACTCAAAGAACATATATCAGTACCTCTTTCTACACTCTTCATAATACCATTAATTTAGAACAAGTTATAGCACTGTGGCACTGTGCTAGAATTCAGGATTGGACCAGGCCATTTAAGATTGGGAAATGTCTTTAAAAATGTCTGATAACTTCAGGCACATACGTTTCCCTTGCTTTAAGCCCTGCATACAGTAAAATACAGAGAATTTGAGGATATTATAAATTGATCTTTGATTATGTTTGACAAAACAGAACAAGTCTGCAAGGCAGAAACACCAAGGTCGCTGTAGTCTTAATCCAGAAGAAAACACCTCTTCCTCCAGGTAATGCTTGTCCTAATACAGTTTTAGATGCTTCTGATATTTTGGGCATTTCCATGAGTTCTATGGCTGTAATCGGTTGTTACGCTCACCTCTCGACCTCACGTTGTCGTTTAAGGGGAGGATGTAGTGGCCTCTGAGCGTGCTGCCGCCCTGTGTAATGCCTGTGACCTGTCAGGGAAGTCACTCTTTGTGCTCCCCCACACTGACCACCTTGTGGGGTACATCATCAGGTGAGACGTCACACTATGTACTTATTGTAGACTGCAAAGATGACTGTTTAGATTGTCAGGAAGGCATTAAAAGCATTTTGGGAGTATTTCTCAGTTTGGGATTTGTGTTAACCTTATGTATGTCAGTTCATCTGAATAGAATAAAATGTTATGAATGTGCTTTGATTTATCACTTAATGCATAACGTTTTTTGTAGATTAGAGAATGCCTTCTATGAACATGCCCAGACATACTACTATACAGAAATAAGAAGAGTCAAGTCTCACAAGGAGTTCCTTAACAAAACGACACACCAGGTATACTGTTTTTGACTACCTTGCTTCACCTGTTCCTAAATTACTGAAGTGGCACATAATGGTACAATTTGTGATGATATCTATTTGTCTATACATTTTGTACTATTTTTCATTACAGTTACTGTTTGTGAGGCATCAGTTTAAGATTGGGTTTTTCAGTGAGCTCAAGCAGGATACACAGAATGCACTTAAGTAAGCCTCCCCTCACATAAAACACACAATTAACATCTTGACAGCTCTTACTGCTGGGAACTAAATGTCCTCTCCATGTTGCAGGTACTACAGAACAGCATATGGCCTTGTCCATGAGCTACGTGTTCATGAAACCAACATGCTGGAGATCAAGACCATGGCTGGCTTCATCAACTACAAGGTAAACTTAAACATTTTTTTTTTTAAAAATGGTGTTTTTTAGACCTGATTGCGCAAAGAACAGGCCTGCTTGGCAAACACTAACAAAAGAACAAGAGCTGAGCTGACAGTGATGAAACCTATGGCCTATGGCATTATATACAGTATTTAGGGCTATCATCCAGTAAAAGCTCTTCCTATGTTTTTGCAGGGTTGGTAGGGACTCAAACCATAGCAGTGCATAATGAATAACCTTGGCAGCTAGAGGGAGTAATAGGAATGTATTTTGGTTTGTTCCACACATAACCATACACCGTCAAAATAAATAGGACTCAGAAATTAGCTATCTACAAAACAACCTTCAAAAACTGTAAACACTTCCATACTGTTGCTGTAAATAAGAGCAGAATTATCACTTGGCTTGTGGTGTGGAGGTGGTATTTCAACACAGTTGCATATCCTGTCTGTGGGGGTATCAAATGGCATTGTCCTAAATGTGCTGAGCGTTTCAGAAAGAGGAAGTCCAAGTCTGATGTCTTTACGTTGGCCGTCACATATGTTTGTGTCCCCTTCAGATCTGCAGGCTGTGCTTCCAGCACAACACCCCCCTGGATGCCATCGCTCAGTTCAGGAAGCACATCGACCTATGCAAGAAGAAGATAGGCAGCGCCGAGCTGGCGTTCGAGCACACCGCCTGGATGTCCAAACAGTAAGAGACCTCTGTGCTCCGGACCATTTTCATATTGGTTTGATAGCACCAAACAACTGTTAGCTAATGTAAATGAAAAGCTGCAAGATGAGAATATTAACATGAACAAGAACAAGAAACTGAAGTATGAAAACTGTGTGGTATAAATAAAGCCAGACCTGACCTGGTGGTTGGTGTGTATAGAAAGTCTGTTGTATGATGTATTTTAAAGATAAACTGTGTGGTGTTACTGGACTTGTCAAATATGCAGCACAGGAAGAATGTGTTGTTGGTCTACTGTGGAAAGTGTTGAGTGAGTATAGACCCTTTCAAGAGAGTTCCATTATCAGCATCATAGTTGGCCCCACAAGGCTTCCGTTTTAACATTCCATATGTTATCTTAATGCAGAGGAAGTAGATTGGGAACCAAATAGAACGTTCAAGCATTGTTTTTGTTTTTATTGTTGAAAGGGTCTATAGAATGTATTGTCTAGAAAAGATAAGTGCAGAAATAGTAGAGTCTTAATTTATATCAGATTTATTATAAGTGTTGAGTGGTTTTAACCCGGTAACAGAGGTTTTGATTAGTTTGGAGAAGTCGTGCACAGGACTGTGGCAAGAATGGCTTCATTGATTCTCTGCATAGTGAAATATACACTGCTCAAAAAAAATTAGGGGAACACTTACAGTTTTCCACTATTGTTTAAACACATTTTTGAAACCTTCCACCCTTTTCTCCATTGACAAACTACATTCACAGAATGTCTGACAGTTCCTGCAAAATAAAACACTCGCCTCAAAAGTTTTACTTGTCCTCAGAACCAAACAGTGTCAGAGTACCGATCAAGTGCATGATTGAAGTGTTTTTTTTTTTAGCAGTATAGACAATCCTTCATTTAATTTGAAAATAGGATGTTTTTTTATTTGTAGTTTATTAATGTTTAGAATCTATGGATACAAAATACACACATTTTTATGTGTTACAGGACTTTTTTTTTGTTTAAGTGTGATGCACTTCTAAATAGAAACCTTCAATATATATATTCCATGAATAATTAGCTGACATCTTCCAATACATTTTCAAGTCTCCTTTTGCACTTTTTCTGCACCACCTCACTCTAGGTTTCAGTCCTTTGGGGATCTCTTTGATGAGGCCATTAAGCTCGGCCTCACTGCAATCCAGACCCAGAACCCTGGCTTCTACTACCAGCAGGCGGCGTACTACGCCCAGGAACGCAAGCAGCAGGCAGGCCAGCTCTGCAGCCACGAGGTACAGCAGCAGCGGCCGACACTGGAGCGCAGCGCTCTTATTATGTTCAAATGGGAATTCTGACTCTTATTATGTTCAAATGGGAGTTCTGACTCTTATTATGTTCAAATAGGAGTTCTGACTCGTATTATGCTCAAATAGGAGTTCTGACACCTGTGTGGAGGACATTGTGTTCCACGCAGAAAATGGAAAATAAAAGACACTTGTCAAGAGATAGATCATCTATCTCACAAATTCAAATTATACCAAGCTCCTGGCAAAACAATTTTTATTATTAATTTATTATTTTTTCCCCCGTCATCTACTTCCTGAATTTTTGTTTAACGATACCCGGGACACCGAAACACCGGTGCACATGAAATTTGGTGCCGTGCCGTGGCACTGAGAATGAAGAATCTTTTATGGTATGTTGGTCTCAAGGGCCCACATCAACCTGGCCCATAATCACTCATTTGTGGGAGTATGCCAAGTTTTGTAGAATTTCATCCATGGGGGGGTATAAAAAAATGTAGGTTATGTGTACATTTAGTGACTGTACACATAACCTGTAGATGGCAGTGCACACATATACACATGCACATACACAGGCACGCACATACTATCGGTATTAGAACGGCCGATACATAATTACAAATTCAGTAGGATTAAAAGAAAGCCAAAATAAATATTCATCATCATCATCATGGCTGCATTTCCAGTATTGGCGATACGTAGTCGTTTGTCCACGAGATGGCGCATCGTTGCAGTGAGACGTAATTTTGTTGGAAGTTAAAAGTGGGTTGGAAAAACAATGGACGCTTCCTACAAGGACTGTAGTTTACCGCAGAGAACGTGTAATAAGGCTAGGACGATGTTCACATGAAATGTAATTCCCATTTCTTCTTGAAGCCAAAATAAATCTGAGAATGTTTATCGGACATGCTTGGTTTTTACTGCAGGTACGTTAATCTTATAATATTAATAAGGACCTAGGTACAATAATGTTACCGTTAGCATTGGTTGAGTGATGGAGGCCAATTTGATTGATTGCATTTGTAGAAAACTATAAATGCGGTTATACCAAGCAAATTGATAGCAGCACTGTAATTGTATCTTTCGACTGTCATTTGTTGCACGTGCTACAAAAATCATTCTGTGCAATGGAAGATTTACCAACGTTACACCGGTCTGATACAGTTTTGCCTATACATGCGTGAGACTGAGACGCCTGTTTATTTGTTTTAAGTGCGTGCAGGGTGTGAGAGGGGAATCGATGTGCTTTGATTCCAGCTTGGTAGTCTGTGAGATTAAAAAGCACGTGTGTGTGAAGTATCCAAACAATGACCCCTTCATTTCATTATGGCTGCTTTAGCAACACACCTTAAGCTACTGTGTAGTGGGTCCCATTTAGAAGTGGCTACTTCATTCGCGCTTTCCTTGACTCATGGAGCTGCGTGAATTTTATTACAACTGTTCGCCACGATATGGCAGTTTAAGTCCGCTTGATACCGTAAGGCGTAAGCCATTGGTTTCCAAAGGAGATTTTATTTGTGTCGCCAGCATAGCCTATTGACCATTTATGTTGTAAATAGGCCTACCTTATACAATAGGCCTACCTGTAGTTTAGGGAAGCTAACAGCTTTCTATTAGGATCTAGTTTGTTAGTTACAGTTTTGTCATAACTCCCTGATGCATTTTTGCATTTAGAATAGCCAGAGCGTGGATATCTTAATCGGAAAATTAAACAATATCGGGCGCCTATGCCAAGGTTGGGTGAACCCAGCCTGATCTGCCCGCTATTTATTTTTTGATTTCTTAAAAGATTGATCTTGGTCTGGTGAAAGCCAGACTAGCCATGGACCTTAGTTACACAATGCAAGGGAACATGAATCAGCCTATATTTGCACAAACAATAACGGACAACAGCTCTTCAACTTTGGCCCATTAAAATGTGTATGAACAGTCTAGCGACGCATTTCATCAAGGCCCATTTGGACATGTCAGTTATTTGCACCACTGGTTAGATGTAAAACTGCATTTCGTTTCAGACTACTGTTACTTAATTTGTGCATTGACAATAAAGTATCACATGAACTAAAGATGACTAAAATCTTATGTAGAAGAAGAAACATTCACAAAAACTCCATCCATCCAAAAATGACCTTTGTTTTTGATAGCTGTTGAAAACGGCATGGAACTGACAGAGATGTTTTTGTTTATAAATAAATAAATAAATAAATAAATAAAAATATATAACATTATGCTGATACCTTTTGCTTTTCCCAAATACAATGTAGCCTACAGGTGTTAGTGACCTTTCATCAATCCAGTTGCAATGGATGAACTGTGATGAACTGCCCTACTTGTGATTGTTTAGAGATTTTAAAGGTTTTATAAATGCTTTTCAGCGCCAGTAGGCTACTTTCTGTGCAGCCGCACACACACACACACACACACAGGCATGCCAAACAAGCATACACAAAAGGTTCAAGAGTGGGGGATGGAGTAAAATATGGAGACAAATTGAAGTGTGATTTATTATCGCGGAACGGATGTACAGGACTGAGCGGCGGTCATATTTTGTACCGCTACGCGGTACATCTAGTTATGTTCAAATGGGAGTTCTGACTCTTTTTATGTTCAAATGGGAGTTCTGACTCTTATTATATTCAAATGGGAGTTCTGACTCTTATTAACCCTTAAAGGAGCACCGTCACACTGGTGTGACGGGAATGTTGAGAAATGAACGTTCTAAAGAATATCTGGGTTCATTGAATTCAACATAGAATTTTAGAACCTTCAATTGTTGCGGAACTTAGAACGTTCAAAAACCTACACCTTTAAGGGTTAAAGTTCTGACTCTTTTTTCTCTCCAGCCCAGTGTGGCCTACCCAGCCCCCGACCCTCTGGAGACAACAGCGGGAGCACTGGACTTCTACGGCCAGAGATCCTGGAGACAGGGCCACCAGAGTGAGTAGCCTGTGGTCACGTCTCAATCAACACTGCTATGTTTTATTTTTATATTAGTATTTATTATTTTAGATATACCTACTATCTCTTCTGTCAGGGACTCAGTGGTCAGAAATGTAGATAAATGTTTCATACATAAATGCAAACAGTGAAGAATAACAGAAAGCAGGAACAAAGATCACAGAAAGAAACAAATACAGGATAAAGCTATAGTTAAAAAGCCACTGATTAGAAGCAATGACACTGTTCTGTGAAGGGTAAATTTTAGAGTTGGCCGCTGTGTGAAATCCCCTACTGTACCTATTGCACTAGGAACTGAACATCTCTCCTGTGTATATGTGAAAAGTAGTTAATTTAATGCATACAAACAAAATGTATATCTTACTGTGATATCTTGCCTAAGTAAACAACTTCGACATGCTTTACTTGTGTCCTTGTAATGTCTCTGAGAGAGTTTTGTTAGGCCTGTTATTGTGTTTTTCTAGCTTTCCTCCATTTTCACGCTCTCTCACACTGTCACTTACCGTACTCTCACTCAGGTATTGACCCTCCAGACGCAGAAAAAGAGAAACTGGGCATTCTGGCTCTCCAGATGAAGGAAAAAGATATACCTCACTCGGTTAGAGCTAAACACAGACACACACACACACACACACACACACACACACACACACACACACACACACACACACACACACACACACACACACAAAAGATATACCTCACTCGGTTAGAGCTAAACACAGACACACACACACACACACACACACACACACACACACACACACACACACACACACCAAAAAGATATACCTCACTCGGTTAGAGCTACACACACACACACACACCAAAAAGATATACCTCACTCGGTTAGAGCTACACACACACACACACACACGCACACACACACGCACACACACACACACACACACACACAACAAAAAGATATACCTCACTCGTTTAGAGCTACACACACACACACACACACACACACACACACACACACACACACACACACACCAAAAAGATATACCTCACTTGGTTAGAGCTACACACACACACACACACACACACACACACACACACACACTCCAGATGAAGGAAAAAGATATACCGGTACCTCACTCAGTTAGAGCTTCACACACACACACACACACACACACACACACACACACACACACACACACACACACAAACACACGCACACACATGATATATGTCACCCCAGTATGGAGGAAAAAACATTTATAAACAATGGAACAACTCACTACAGTCGCACATGATCTCTCCAGCCAACTGTGAAACCGGGGGAATCATCTGTGTCACATGTCGACACCTTTGAACATCCTTGTCAATGTGTAGATGGAGAAGGTTAATGAGCACTCCTGAGAGTGCTTATGTTGATGCCTCTTTTAATAACATTATTCATCCATTGTCCAGTCTCACCATAGTCATAGATTGACCAAGGATGTAAACATAATGTCATTCCTCAGGGTTACTTAAGGACATTTCTTTTTTTGGTTACTGGCTGTAATGGTCAACTAGTCTAATAAATATGCATTTATTAACATTTTCATTACTCAGCATGTCTGTAGTTCATTATGTCTGTTTGGTTCATTCTGTGTGTGTGTGTGTGTGTGTGTGTGTGTGTGTGTTTTGCAGGAGCTTATCATTGCTTTGCTTAGCAATGCTGTAGCCCAGTTCAAGAAGTACAAGTGTCCACGAATGAAGAGCCACTTAAGTGAGTTTTGGTGGAGTTTTGAGGCATACGTGTTTTTGTTTTATTATTTGACTTGCCTCACACATACCATACAAACAAAACTGTACTAAGAAAAGGAATTTGCATTTTGCTTTCTTTAACTCATTGAGTGGCAAAAACGTAATATTACGTTTTTAGCTTTTTTTTTTTTTTTTAAATTACGAAACTAGACACTCTAACACACCTTATATGTGATTTTGGGAACTCTGTGATGAATGGAAATGAAATATATGACGATCGAAAACTCATGAAAACGCACAATCTGGACATTTTATCTGGACATTTTATCATAGCTCGGTTGCCGCTTTGGGTCGAATCAGTGACGCATGCACGTCATCTCAAAACCAGGCCATTTTTGTGGGTCTATCACTAGGTGACAGTCTCGCTGATCACTTCCCGGAAAGTTTACAGGCAACACTTATTATTTCATGAAAGACGTTATTTCTAGAAAAAAACAGCGATTTTGATGAAAACTAGCCACTGTTTAGCTTGGGATTTCTCAGGAACAGAGGCATGTAGAAATACACGGTTTGCACCCACTGAGAGCTTAATGTCTCACCTTTTAAACGAGCCATTGTATGTGTTCATAGCTATAACACAGAATATGCTGTGGCTGTACAAAAATCATCAACAATGGTCTAGATTGCTGGCACTCTAGGACAAAGCTTCCGAAAACAGCTTGGCATTCAATGAGTTAAAAGACAACATCTTGTATCGCATCCCAACTGTGAAGTGATCTGTTTATCGTGACAATAATACTATTATTATAATACTATTGCAGTATCACATGAATAAGATGTGAGCATGTTCTTCCCTCTTTTTTTCCGTACAGTGGTTCAGATGGGAGAGGAGTACTACCATGCCAAGGACTACACCAAAGCCCTCAAGTGAGTTGCTAAAAAGAGTTATTTTAACACCGCTTTATTTCTCCACTCATTTACCAATCTTAAAACAGGCATGTGGGACAGGCTGTGTAAGATTTGAAGATATATATTATAAATAATGCTTTAAGCTTTGTCAATGTGGCACCTTCAACTCCTTAACGGTCTCTCTCTCTCTCTCTCTCTCTCTCTCTCTCTCTCTCTCTGTCTCTCTCTCTCTCTCTCTGTCTCTCTCTCTCTCTCTCTCTCTCTCTCTGTCTCTCTCTCTCTTTCTCTCTCTCTCTGGACAGGCTGCTGGACTACGTGATGTGTGACTACCGCACGGAACGCTGGTGGACCCTGCTCACCTCCATCCTCTGCACCGCCCTCAAGTGCTCCTACCTGATGGGGCTCATCAAGGACTACATCACCTACGCCATGGAGTTGGTGGGGCGAGGTGCGCCTACTAGACACAAGCACCCCCTCCCTCACACTTTACATGTACTCCTTCAGCAGACGCTGCTATCTAAAGCCACCATGTCCGTTATATCAGTGTTTCTCAAACGTTTTCAGGACCACTTAACCAATAAAAACAAAAACTCACGGACCACCTAGCTAAATTAGTATATTACACAATAGGCCTACTCACTGAACCACCTTGCTTAGTGTCTTTGCACCTTGCTTATTGTGTCAGAGGATTCATATGATTTAAACTGGCGTAGCTTACATAGGCATGTTGCAAAACTGTTTGGATTTACATACAAGTTGCTTCAATATTGCAAACAACTCATCTATATTATATTTTACCACGTCTGCTCACGGACCCCTTGGGACAGCTTGCGGACCACCAGTGGTCCCCGGACCACATTTTGAGAAACACTGCGTTATATTAAAAGGGCCATTGTTCACGGAGCAAATCGGGGTTAAGTGCCTTGCTCAAGGGCCACAATGGTGCAAGCCAGGAATTGAACCCACAACCTTTCTGGCCACTGCATGCTAGCCCAGCTCCTTAACCAGTTCGCTACCACCGCCCACACTAACACACTGCACACTGGTTTTGTTGTTGGTCTTGTTGGACACCACTGTGCTAGACGTGACGGGTGTCATATAACCTGACTTCCTGTTTTTCCCCTATTAGCCTCCACCCTACGCACTGAACAGAAGTCCAGGATCGAGAAGAACCTCATCAAAGTACTGATGGTGAGTCTCATGCAGCCTCAGAGAAGCACACACTGGCAGCTGCTGCTTTTTGCTATCGCATTTATAAGGGACACATGGTCATTAAGACACACACACACACACACACACACACACACACACACACACACACACACACACACACACACACACACACATAGAGAGAAAAGTGCATGGAGGAGCAGCGATAACATCACTGTCTGACAATCGGTCAGGCCAGGTTCGATTGCCGAACCCACCGTTGCGAGTTCTTGTCTCTTCGGATGAAATGTCAACTTTTACCCTTGACTTCAGAACGAGGTGCCGGAGCCAGAGCCTGACTGTGACCCAGCGTCAGTGAAGGCTGCCCAGTCACTGTGGAACGACCGCGTCTCTCTGGCGGGAAATAACGACTTCACCGTGGACATGCAGGAGTATGTGCCCTTTGGTGAGTGGAGAGAGAACCTTTTGATTCAATCTCAGGTGTGAGTGAAGAGAGAACCTTTTGATCCAATCTCAGGTGTGAGTGGAGAGAGAACCTTTTGATCCAATCTCAGGTGTGAGTGGACAGAGAACCTTTTGATATAATCTCAGGTGTGAGTGGAGAGAGAACCTTTTGATATAATCTCAGGTGTATTTCAGCCATAATGCTGATAGGTTGGCATAGTTGGCTAGTGTGAAACTGGCAGATTGAGACTACTGTTGATTGAGGAGACATACTATAGAAGTCAATTTGCCAACATAGTTCACAGTAGGAATAGCTAAGGTTGAGGTCTTGCCCAATTTAAATGCCCAATGAGATGTTGTGTCCCCTTGCTCTTGCAGTCCAGTGTAAGGCCAAGTTCCTGTCGCCCAGTTTCCACGTGGATGACCCAGTGCAGCTGCATGTCTACCTGAAGGCTGACTGCCCACATTCCCTTCGCTTCTCCAAACTGTGTGTGAGCCTGAGTAACCAGGTACATACACACACACACACTCACACACACACACACACAAAAACATCCTCCCTGGTTTTCAATTCTGATATTTGTGGACATTATGCGACTATTTAAATTGTTCAGATGCTAAACTACAATTTTCTGATCAGGTTGTACGGAGGTGGATGGCATGATTTGCCATCATTGTAGTCCATGGACAAAGACCACTGTCCTACTCCTAAAAGTATCAAGGTCGACATGTTTGATATGATTGACAGGAATACAACCAGTACTGCCTGGTGGAGGAGCCGTGCAAGTCCAAAGACATCCTCGAGCCGTCCACCCAGGAGAACATGTGTCTAGTGCCCGGCAAGACACGCAAGTACTGCTTCAAGTTTGTGGCCAAGACTGAAGATGTGGGAAAGAAGATAGAGGTATGCAACAACACAACAGAATGGCCATGTGTTTGGGATCTCTGTTTAACACCTATATGCACTTTTGGGTTGCTAATTTAACTGTGTGTGTGTGTGTGTGTGTGTGTGTGTGTGTGTGTGCTAGATCACTGGCGTGCACCTGATGCTGGGCAGCGAGAGCGGCCGCTGCGTCTATCTGAACTGGCGGGGCGGAGGCGGCGACGCAGGCTCCTCCCAAGAGGCCGTGCAGGCGTCCCGCTCTTTCAAGAGGCGCGGCCGTGCCCCGGAGCAGCATGTGGACTGGGACATGGTGACCATTCAGGCCAGCACCATGTAAGACCCCCGCTTACAGCGTCCCCAGTGGGTGCTGGAACTGTAGTCCATTGGATGTCCACACAGATGCTGATGTGTGTTTGCAATCAGGGCATCTCTGATTTGCCTAATTCTGAAGAAAAGAAAATAACAGCAGATAATTGTATTTCAAGATGTATACTAAGCCATGGATGCTTCTCATTTAAAGGGGCGTGTATATTGTTGGTGCTTTAAATGAAATGCCCTCTTAATCATCATATCGTCAAACTACAGGCTAAAGTAATATCCTTAGCGTCCGGCCTTACTGTATGCCTACGGCCGCACCACAGCAACCCCACTTTCACTCGTGCCACATTGCTTAAATAATGTATCGTAAAAGCACCAATTTCCACCCCTTTCGTTCGAAAATTCTAAAACAAAGATGGTTTTTAATACTTCAAAATAACATTTGATAAATTAACTTTACATTTTCCAGTAGCCTTTGGTGTGAAGATTTGAACAAAATCTGGTTTGGTTCCTAACAGGAGCATTTACTGCCTTAAAAATTCGATTTTGTCTACCGTGCTCAAATACCGTGCTATTTCCGCCCACTCACTCGGCACATCAACAGTTAGACCAAGAACTCTCAAAATCAAAATTCCACTGGAGCTCCAAGTGGATTTGTACATGCAGCCGTACAACATTGTTTACAGCTCTAGTCACGCTCGAGTCACGGGTAAAAAAATGAAATTTTTGGTATATAGCTATTAGCTCATTTAGATACACGTATTGGGTGGGGGCTTGCCTTTCTTTAGGAATCCGCCATCTTGGTTTGTATAGAAATGAATATTAAGTGACACATACACGTAAAAGGGTGGAAATAGGTGACTTTCCGATAATGGCGTTGTTCAGCTCTTCCTCCCCTTCTGCTCCCCTCTCTGTAGGGTCATTTCCAGGGTCCCCCGTATCTCAGTCCAGCTGCGTCATGAGCCCCCAGCGCTCAACAACGAGATGTACTGCATGGCCCTGACCATCCAGTCCCAGGAGGACACTGTGGCCAGAGATGTTAAGCTCACAGCTGGCCTCAAACCAGGTGGGGCCCAGGCGTGCTCTTAGCCCTTGTGACTACACATGTGCTCTTTTTCTGAAGTTATGGAAAATAACTCAAAAAGTTATGGTTCTCACCAGGAGTAATCTGTGTGTGGTTGTGTTGGTGTGTGGGTTTGTATGTGTGTCTGTGTGTGTCTGTGTCTGTGTGTGTCTATGTCTGTGTCTGTGTGTGTGCAGGCCAGGACGCAAACCTCACCCAGACGACCCACGTGACCCTAAATGGAAGTGAGGTGTGTGATGACTCCCATCCGGCCTTGCTCACTGACCTCCCCATCGGAGACCTGCAACCTGGAGAGAAGGTCAGACATGCACAACATTCCCAGTCCTCTCTCGTTATCTCAGTTCCCAGGTCCACGTTACTGATTTTATTTAGTTAACAAAACTTTACGATTAGCATTTAGTAATACGTACGTAATATTTTAGTAATACAGTAGTTAATGCTTAATTAATGTTACTCAATGTGTGCCTTTAATTAGTGCCAGTTATGCGAACCAGTCTGTGCCATAATGCCACTGTCTGTGTGTATCCTTCATGCAAGGGTGATTAACAGCCTTCTGTCCATCTCTCTGTCCATCTCTGGCTGTGTGTGTGTGTGTGTGGTCAGATTGAAAAGCTTTTGTATGTGCGCTCGGTCAGCACCGGCTCACGCATCTTCCTCTTTCATGTGGCCTACACCATGAGCACTACCGTGGAGGGCAAGGAGATCACCTGCAAGTGCCACAAGGTACAGCCGCTGCAAAAGCAAGGTGGTCCGGCACTCACTGCAAGGTCACTACCAAGGTCATGACTGCCCACTAGTACAAGACATTTTGGATAAAGCGACAAATTAACTAAATGCATGGAATGTAAATGTTACAACAGAAACCATACCCCCAGTAACTCGCTGTTGACATTAGTAATTAATGTATTGCTATGGTATCTTTTAGTCATCTGTTTTTACATGCTTTTTTACAGGATGAGACTGTCACCATAGAAACTGTCATTCCATTTGAGGTGACCACCAGGTTTGTTTCTAAAAAGGTGAGTTAAAATATCCCATGAGTTTTAACTTAAAGGAATTTAAAGACAACTATTTTGAAGAGCATTAAATTAATTCCTGTTTGTGTGGTTTTAGTTTGAGAACTTGGACAGGGTGTTCGTTGACATCCCCTTCTTGCTCATGACTGACATCCTGAGTGCGTCGCCATGGCCACTGCACCTGGACACCAGCCGACTGGACCTTGCTCCAACTATGGCTGCCATCGACCAGCTGCAATCACAGCTAGAGGAAGGTGAGGAAACTGGGGTGGTGAAGGGCTAGAGAGTCTCTTCTCTCACGTTAGTTCTCTAACTTTGGTTTGTCTGTGTGAATTTAATATATGCTATGCAGACGATTTTCATTGAAATTCTCAGAGTAACTGAAAATACTAGATGAGCCGTTTTTCACATTTGTCAGGCAGACAGAATATTTTCAGTGGCAAACTACAAGTAAAAGCATGGTGCATGAGGAATTATAGAACTGGTTGGTGAATGAACCGTTCATTAATACAAACACTTCAGTAGCATATACAAGCCTTCAACTAGTTTGACATTAAAGTGAAGTTTAAATTAGTTGAGTCAGTATAGTATCAGAGATGTTACAAAAACAGAAATGTTATAATTGTCTGTAATTGTGATTTTTGTATCATTCAGTCTTGAGCTAAGCAGTAAGAAAGTCAATAGAAACGCTAGACTGACAGTGGTGCTGGACTCTTCCGTTGTGTGTGTGCAGAGGTGCTCCAGACTGGGGAGTGTGCCAGCGAGTGCTTTTGTCTCAAGTGCCCCCCGGTGGCCAACGGGAGCAGCACAGTGGCATCGGGGCAGTACATCATCTCCTGGAAGAGGTCCGTGTGCCTGGCCAATCTGGCCACGTCTTGACCACTTTTCCACTGAATCTGTTGTGTACAACATTAAGACTGTCTAAAGGCTTTTTCTGACTGCTTTGGTAGATAAACAAATTTGCTTTTTCATCGAAAACAAGGACATGTATAATGAATAGTCGATATACAATGGAAATTAGATTTAGAGATTACCAGTATGTAAAATGGATATTTTTGATCGTGTATTTGTTCTATTTATTTCAGGAAATCTACCTTCGCTGCAACCCCAATGATCAACACTGTTGTCACCCTCCCTCATGTTATCGTCGAAACCATTCCATTATACGTGCACGCTGGTGAGAAGACACTAAGTTTGATTTCTCTCTCTTTTCACACAGAGAAAACAGCGGATGTCGTTAGTAGTACTTTTATTATTGTTATGTCATGATGCCTATAATGTTATGTTTCCATAAATATCCACACACTTTGTCAATGCATGTCAAACAGTGGTTTCCTCATAGCGTTTAGAGTGGGGTAAATCAGTATGTGGTTGTGTCCTGTGGTTGTGCTGTCAGACCTGCCTTCGTTCGGCCGCGTGCGTGAGTCTCTGCCAGTGAGGTACCGCATTGAGAACCGCACGGCCCTGGTGCAGGACGTGGAGATGTCCGTGGAGCCCAGTGATGCCTTCATGTTCTCCGGCCTCAAACAGGTGAGCGCTGCTCTCCCACTCATGGCGGAGCAGCGTAGAATCCTCTGTTTCCTTCTGTCATTTTCTTCCAGTGTGTACAAAGAAGTTGTTCTTCTAGGATCTCTCGTTAATGACTGTGTTTTTGTGCGTTCTGTCTCTTTGGACTTGCATGTGTTTTACAATTAAACATGTGTGGTTCTCACTCTGAGTACTCTACTGTGTGTGTGTGTGTGTGTGTGTGTGTGTGTGTGCGTGTGTGTGCGTGTGTGTGTGTGTGTGTGTGATGCAGGTGCGCATGCGTATCCTGCCGGGTGCGGAGCAGGAGATGCTGTATAATTTCTACCCGCTGATGGCGGGCTACCAGAGCCTGCCTCTGCTCAGCGTGACCCTGCTGCGCTTCCCCAACGTTCCCCCGCAGTTGCTCCAGCGGTTCCTGCCCTCGCGCATCTTTGTCAAGGTGACCCCTCATCTTCCTCATCCTCCTCATCCTCCTTCTCCTTCCCCTCACATGGATCCTCTATCTATCATAGCATTAACTTGGACTTATATGGAGTCACATTTACAGTGAAGAAAAATATGTGTCAACTCCCACACACACACACACACACTCTCTCTCTCACACACACACATACACACACACACACTCACACACACACTCACAAAAACATACTCTTTGCCTTTAACATTCATAGTGGTTAATCAAATTTAGTTACATTTAAAGAGTGGTCAGAAAACGTGACAACAGAGGTGTGTCACTTATGTCATTTTGCCATGCAAAATGTCAATCATGTCAGACAGGAAAATCATGCACAAACACACACGATTCCTCCTCATGTTAAATATTCACAATGTTAAGTTACATTTAGAAATTGATGATTGTGGGTTGATTTCTGAAAATATGGCAGTTATATATAAATATGGCAGCTACACCAGGCACATAACTGAAGCGCTACGTTCACGTTGCGTCTGCTGCAACAATTAGCTCCCGCTATAATCAATGGAATTAGCTACACCAGACGTGATAGTGGCGTGTACATTAGAAAAAAATAGACCTAAACTAAAATAGTCTTCTAAAATGATTTTTTACGAGTCGTGAACGGAACGCTTCAGTTACGCGCCCCAGAGTAGCTTCCCTGTTATGATCTAATAAATGCCTTCCATGTAAACAAAGGTTATTTATTTTTCCTTCCTTTTCTTACAGCCTCAAGGAAGACCTGGTGACGCCTCAATAGCAGCTGCATAGGAAGAGCTGGGAGTTTGTTTACTGGATTACTTTTTGTGAATGAATTAGCCACTGTTATTCCTGACTGGGTACATTTCCAAGACGAAAATCATCATGCCCGGAATTCTTTTGCCTGCTAGTAGAGAGCGTTGCCTTTGTTTGTATGTCATTGGTCTCACTGTGTATTTTATTGGTAATGTATTTTCAACTCAACTAATGCATTTTAACAGGCTTGGCTAAAACAGAAAACATAGGTAAACACAGCTGTAATTTATGTTAATCACTAAAGGTATGGCAAATCATTAAACTTGTGAAGAATTGACCTCGTATGTTCTGTGGACTCTGTCTTTCCAAACGTTACTTGTCTATACTGGTTTCTTAGTCCTCTGAGAGATTGCACTTTGTGAGCGTGTCTGGGGTGCAGACAGGACATCAGCTCTCCTTAGTTCTTTTATCTCATAGGTAGGTTTGGTTGGTGGCAAAGAGTAGGCACTCTGACACATGTTTAAGGGATTCCTGAGATCATCTGACACTGTCAATTATTAAGTCTTGTGATTTTTCACAAACTGTGGACACACTCCCCCCTAAGATGTTATGGTTGACTTGATCAGGATCATCACTATATTGCGTTGAATCTGAGTTTTGGGCAAGTGGAGGACGGAGAGAGCTAACCTGATGAGCATTGAGTACATACCTTTTTCCATGACGAAAAGGCACCAGCATTTTTAGGATTTCAACCGAATAAAAGCGTAGTACAATGAGAGACTATGAAGAAGTTACATCTTTTTTGGGCCAATGGGGGCCTTTTCAAAGACTCATGTATATCCTCCTGAGCCTCAGCAGCATCCCCAATGGATATGTTGGAATGGCCATGGTTTTCCTGGCAGATATTCCTCCTCACCACTGCAGGCTTCCATTCCTGAACAGCAGCAGCTATGGAGGACCGGGCTACAATCTGTCCCTCCCGACCCAGGAGGTGAAAGGAGAGGTCATCCTGAGTCGTTGCAGACGCTACACAGAACGGGGGGCTTTGGATGCTGAGTCTATCCAAAGCACAGAGCGCTGTCTGGATGGCTTTGTGTTCAGCAAGGAGAGATATGTGTCCACCATTGTGACTGAGGTAAATTTGTAAGACCTGAAGGTAGATACAGGCAGTCGACACAGTATAGCGATAAACAAGGTGAAGGCATTAAATAGGAGTAATTAGGTGAGGCTATTAATAAGTGCATGACAAGTATAAAGACTTTCTTTTCATTACAATTTAATTACAACATTGGTCTCATTACGGTTTTAATAGCCAAGCCGTTAATCAAGATGGTATCAGAAAAGATACCACTGCACTGCCTCATGTTTTTTGTCAACAAAATGTAGCTGAAGTATTGGCTATATGAACAGTTCACGTGTGATATTCCACAGTGGAATCTGGTGTGTGAGGACGCTTGGAAAGCCCCATTTTCTGTCACTGTGTTCTTCTTTGGTGTGCTGACTGGGTCTTTTCTCTCAGGAATCATATCTGACAGGTAATCTTCACGTTTATGACCAGCTAATTAAAACCATATATACGTTTTCATCACTATTTTTTTGTGATGTGTGACTTGAGGTGAATGACTCATTTCCATGTTGTGTAGGTATGGAAGGAAGTTCATCTTCTTCGCCACCATGGCAGTGCAGACTATCTTCAGTGTGATTCAGGCTGCCTCCAACAGCTGGGAGATGTTCTCTGTTCTTTACTTCATCGTTGGAATGGGACAAATAGCCAATTACTGTGCAGCTTTCATTCTAGGTAGGTTTAGTTACAGGGAAAATACATGATCATATCATCTCTCCACCCACTGGCATTGAAGTAGGTTGTAGTTGGACTATGGTGGATTGATGATTGACATCTTTTCTCTCCTAACAGGTTCTGAGCTTCTGAATAAGTCATGCAGAATAAGCTTCGCTACTCTGGGTGTCAGCCTGTCGTACGCCTTCGGCTATGTGTGTCTTCCGCTCTTTGCCTACTTCATCCGGGACTGGAGAATGCTTTTACTGGCCTTGTCTGTTCCAGGATTCCTCTACATACCTATGTGGTGGTGAGCAAGGGAACCCTCCTCTCTGTAAAAAAGTGGTTCTTAAACTGGGGGTCGCCAAATGTATCGGAGGGGTCGCAAAATGATTTGCAGTCTGAATTAAAGCTGCAGTTGGCAAGATTTTTTTGATCATATTCACTGAAACCGACACTATGTTCCGATAGAACAACATAAATCAGCCGGTTTTAGAAAAAAAAACCTCACTTCTACCTCCTCTTAGCCCAAAATGTTTACATGTTTGGGCTAAGTCCCCTCAATCTGTCAGACTTGCCAACTGCAGCTTTAAAGACATTTAGACCAAGGTCTAAAGGTTTTTAGACCAACCTGTTTTAAAATCGTGGATATTTAGTAGCCGTATTAGATGTAGGCTTCCAATTCACAGTATTTCCATCATGTTCCTCAGAAGGTGGATACTCAAATAACGCAAACTCAAATATCTACCTGCGCCCATTGCAATGATGCCTCTGCTTCCAATGCCCATCTCGCAACATTTCAAAACCAAATTTTGCCGGTTGGAGAGAAGGGGATCGCAATACTTGGCTCATGTTTTTGGGGGGGTTGAAGAACCACTGCACTAAAGTATGGACTCCCTTCTTTGTTTGTACCGACCCTCTCCTATTGGCAATACTGATAGAAAGTTTAGCATTATTCATTCGTTATATTATATACTTTTATTACTTTTTCTGCTGTTAGTGCATGTTGTGTGTGATGTCTGTATGCTACTGAGACCTTGGATTTCCCCTTGGGGATCAATAAAGTATCCAGTTATTTAGAGAACATCTCCTCTCATAGCACCACTTACAACAAGTCTTGCTGATCCTAGCACTCACCAGCTGTGTTAAACTGACACGTAACTGTTAAAAACAGCACTCACTGATGCACTTATTCTTACTGTACTCTACCGTTTTTTTAAATTGTCCTAAAATTGTTGAGAATTGCTTTAAAACTTAAACTGTTTACCATGTTGTAAGTCGCTTTGGCTAAAAATGCATCAGCCAAATGTAATGTAATGTTATCTATCTATCTATCTATCTATCTATCTATCTATCTATCTATTTGTGATATGAAGACTGATGTCAAGGTGTACATTTTGGTACTTGATGATAATTGAAGTGAGTTCTAGTCTCTCTCTGTCTCTCTCAGGTTTATACCAGAGTCTCCTCGCTGGCTACTGTCTCAGGGTCGAATAGAGGAGGCTGAGGCCATCATTAGAGCTGCTGCCAAGAAGAACGGCATCACTCCTCCTGACGTCATCTTCAAGAGAGACGACACCGCAGAGCTGATGGTGACCAAATGTTTGATTAAAGTTGAAATTCCTGTGATTACATTACATTTGGCTGACGCTTTTTAACCAAAGCGACTCACAACATGGTAAACAATTTAAAGGTAGAGTAGGCTACGATAAGAACAAGCTAGTGTATCAGTGAGTGCTATTTCCATACAGTCAAGTGTCAGTTCTAGTCAGGCTAGTTGTAAGTAGTGCTAAGAGAGGAGATATTCTCTGAAGAGCTGGGTCTTCATGAGTTTTTTTTAAGATGGAGAGGGATGTCCCTGCTCTAGTAGGAACTGGTAGCGCGTTCCACCAATGAGGAACAACAGATGAGAAAAGTTTGGATTGGCCTGAGCGTACTGGTGGCAGAGCTAGATGTCGTTCGTCTGAGGAGCGCAACGGTCCGGAGGTAGCATATGCCTGTATGAGGGCATTCAAGTAGGTGATCTGTATGAAGGTATGCCTGCTCATGTGTCAATATCTGAATCCTAATCCAAACCATTTAGATCTTTATTTCCATTTCTTTGTAGCAAAAGGATTGCGATGGTGGACAGAATACCTACACATGGCTTGACCTTCTCAGAACTTCAAATATAAGGAATACCACACTGGTGAACCTGATCATGTGGTGTGTAAAGATAACAATAAAGAGCAATCATTGGTGGAAGAAATATTGTAATTTAGAGAAATAAACATGTTTTAAAGATTTAATTAAAAAACGATTTGGTTTCATAAGAAGAAATGTAATTTCTTCCTTCATGAAGGAGAATCCCTGTTTTCTAATGCTGGGCAGTAGCTTGATAAGCTGCCATGGCTATTTTTAACTAGATAAAGCTGTTTCTTCTCACCATATTTTTGTCCTACAGGATATCAGTGGGTTTGACCTACTATGGGCTGTCCTTAAATACTTCCAATATGGAAGGCGATCCTTACCTGAACTGCCTCATAGCAGCGGGCAGTGAGGTCCTTGGATACAGCTGCATATTTCTGGCTGCGAGCTACCTTCCCCGCCGAGTCACACTGCCATTTTGTCTCATTGTCTGTGGGGTTGTGCTGTTAATCATCAAATTTGTGCCTGAAGGTCAGTGCATGAGTTCCCATGTGTCTGCTTATTGTGCGGCATTAATGTGAGTGACCGCAGCTCCCTTGTGCAGAAGTAACAGTGGTCACTCTCTATAATGGCCATGGAAGAGCTGTATTACACATTTCATGGAATGGCCATGGAACTAGCTCAACCATCATGCACATGGGGAATGATTTGAACCTCCCTGTCTCTCGTAGACCTCAACACCTTGACTACCACACTGGCGATGGTTGGAAAGACCTGTATTACAGGGGCCTATGGCTTCCTCTACCTCTACTGCACGGAGCTGTTCCCCACTGTAGTGAGGAACATGGGGCTGGGCGTCACCTCAATGGCCTCTCGGTTTGGCAGCACAGTTGCTCCATATGTGGCTTACATGGGTAGGTCTGCTCAAGACAGATAGTTGAACAAACATTTATTGGAATGATCATATAAGTATTTGCAGTAAAGTAAATTTTCAGTATTGTTCTTGACCACGATTTTGCATTATCCAGTTAATTTCATTTTCATACAAACTCAACCATGCATTTCTATACAGGAACTTATGACAAGGTGTTACCCTACCTTCTTATGAGTGGCATCAGCATAATCACTGGAATCTTAAGTATAACGTTACCGGAAACAAAAGACGATGAGCTCCCCGAGCTTATTAGTCAAGTGAAACCCCTCCACTGGTAGGTCTAGCGGACATTTCATTCTCTTTTCTTTCAGTGCTGTATTTCCTTCACTGTAATATGGGGAAACACTGTACATATGTTGCTATGTCAGGAAACAAAATTTGTGTGTGTTTGTGTTTCACAGCTTTTGCCAGAAGCAAAGACCAGTTGAACGGAAAAGCCAAGAGGAAAATATACAAGTTGGAATTGGACTGGAAAATTCACACGGCTAGCAGGTTGCTCAGATTACAACCTTTTAACCATTTGAAAAGAACCCTTTAATTTGAGGAGCACTGTACCTTAGACTCAGAACACAGCTCTAAGTCAGAGAAAGCATTCAAAACAGTAGGTTTTCAGTAAAATGTTATTACCAAGTTATTAGACCTAAAGGACTTGGAGCATACTTTATGAACAGTTAGACAGTGTATAATAAATGTGTGCTTATGTTTTGAAAGTTTGTCTTGTAGCATTCATATTTTAACTTCCCTTTAATTGGGCCAAATGTAATTGCATTTGACATACAGGAACATCGTTTGGTTTAGGTTTGTAATTATCCTGATTCTCAAATTAGCTCCTGTTAATGCACAATATATGTATGTATATTGTAATTACACAGCACTTTGAATAAGATGTTAATGCAATTCATGAATAAACTGGACTGAGGAACTCTCGAATCCAGTTTAATGCTATTTTTTTTACATGTCTTTCGTCCGTGGCTGTAGTGTGTAGCGCTCATGGCGCATATGAAATTCGACTTAAAATCTTAAAAACAATTTGTTTGAGAATGTCTGACAATTCTTGCTGCGGTGGTGAGCATTTAATGGCTCTGCAGTATACTTGTGCTGTTGAGAAAGCGGGAGGTTTTTGTCTTAACGGCTCTCAATCTCTCCCTAATGGGAGAATAGTGGAAAGGAAGTTGGCAGGGTGAGTTTCATCCTGTAGAATTGTGAAATTTCCATTTTCAAAGAGGATGTGATAACCTGACACTGTCCACACGCTTTACCTCCACACCATTGATGGACAAGAGCCACACCCCTGGGGGGCACCAGTGTTAATGTGCTTGACCTTAGAGATCTTGTTATTGCTTAACTGTTGTGTCAATGGCCTTCAATGTAATTGACATGTGTACGTCGCTTGTCTGCTAAATGAATGAGTGTGAGTGTAAACTTTATAACTCATTTGTAAATGTGTTGCAAGGCATAAAACGTCCTCACTTTAGATGAGCTCACAAAATATCATTAACTAACCACTTGTAACTCCTGAGTTAGTCATGAATTATAGTATTAAGAAGTGGTTATAATATGCATCCTCATCCTAAGTAATCATTAGTAACATATGTTAAATAATGGAAATATTCCTTGATCAAAAACATATTATTGCATCATTTATGTAAGGGATAATGTATAGAACGCCGGTCATTGTCGGGAGATAGGTCCCGACAGGGCGAACCGGACCCCGACGCGCAGCGGAGGGGTCTTGTTCCGCCCTGAAGCCCATTATCCCGCTTATTACACGGCTACTTACCAAAACGACACAATAAACTCCCCACGATGTGACTCTTTAGCCTGCATAGCCTGGGCTATAGCCTATTTGTTACCGTTTAATCGTGGCTCCCTTCAGGGCGGAACAAGACCCCTCCGCTGCGCGTCGGGGTCCGGTTCGCCCTGTCGGGACCTATCTCCCGACAATGACCGGCGTTCTATACATTATCCCTTACTTAACAATAATATATAAACATATTTTAGATATAGGCTTGGTCTTGTGAATGACCTGTCTATGTTTCATTTACTTTTCATTTGAATGATCTGTTCTTGTCTCATAGATACAGTTCATCATGCTTAGGGGGTTGGTTTTATGCTTAATTAAATGGTTCATATTTGAAATATGATCAATTTTACACGATCACATTTTTCATGTACTGGGAAGGAGTGATATAGCACTTGCAAAAAAACAGTCAAAAACAGTACCTTTGTTAGATGTGGAGAGAGATTATACGCTGTTTCAATTAATTCTTCACTCTCACAGACAAAGGTTTGGTTGGTAGCCAAATAGTTAGCATGCTCAGCAAATAAAGTGATTCATTAAGTTTTCACCTATCACAAACTGGAGAAGCACTTTGCCCCTAGATGTGATGGTTGAGTTGTGCCAATATAATCATCAAATGGTCTTCAGCAGGTTTGGTAGGAATGTGTCCCTTATACAGAGAGAGCCAAGCAGACAAACGGGAGCACTGAAGAAAGGTCTTTGACTAAATACTTACTTTACCATAACTGAAGGCACCAGGATATCTACAATTTAAATCTAAGAAAATTAAAGAGAAATCAATGTGCGATGAGAGACTATGAAGAAGTTACATCTTTTTTGGGCCAATGGGGGCCTTTTCAAAGACTCATGTATATCCTCCTGAGCCTCAGCAGCATCCCCAATGGATACGTGGGAATGGCCATGGTTTTCCTGGCAGATATTCCTCTTCACCACTGCAGGCTTCCATTCCTGAACAGCAGCTATGGGGGACCGGGCTACAATCTGTCCCTCCCGACCGAGGAGGTGAAAGGAGAGGTCACCCTGAGTCGCTGCAGACGCTATGCGGAACAGGGGGCTTTGGATGCCGGTTCTAACCAAAGCACAGAGCGCTGTCTGGATGGCTGGGTGTACAGCAAGGAGAGATACTTGTCCACCATTGTGACTGAGGTAAATCTGTAATACCTGAATGTAGATACAGGCAGTAAAATGTTGACATTAACAAGTTATGACAAGATAACAGTCTGCACCTCCTAAGCAAAATGGTATCAGGTTGGCAAAAGTCTGGAGTCTGGAAAAAACATTATATAGACTTTCATTAGGCCTTCCATAGAAGTTTACATGAGCAGATCACATCTTATATTCCACAGTGGAATCTGGTGTGCGATGACGCTTGGAAAACCCCTTTTACGGTCACTGTGTTCTTCCTCGGTGTACTGACAGGGTCCTTTCTCTCAGGAATCATATCTGACAGGTAATCCGTTTCTTGGTGTTTTATGCCCCCAATGTTGTCTTCAAGGCAGCGCTGCCTAGAAGGCACTAGGGTTAGCCATGGGTTAAGGTTAGGGTTAGGATTAGGATTAGGTGCCTTTAAATCAGTGGTGGCAGCGCTGCCTGGAAGGCGACGTTAAACATAAAACACCATCGAGCCAGGTAATCCTCACAGTTAATCATATCTGACAGGTAATCCTCACAGTTAATCATATCTGACAGGTAATCCTCACGGTTAAGGGTACCATCATTTCATCTGTGTAATCATATCTGACAGGTAATCCTCACGGCTAAGAGTACCATCATTTAATCTGTGTAAAACTAGATAACAAATTATTACTTTAGTACAGAGGAATTTTTCCCCTGTGTCGGCTGAAACACGCCCCATAATCATGTTCCAATGGAGCCGTATCAGACTCAAAATCTGACTAGAATTGATTATGACAACGTCAGGCTATGATCCACCTGGATCCTATGAAACAAACTTCCAATAACATTTCTATTTTATTGTGTACAACCTGAGAACTTATTACTATGTTGGGCGATGATAGCATAGTGTTTAAGGAGTTGGGCTAACATGCAGCAGATAGAAAAGTTGTGGGTTCAATTTCCAGCTTCCACTGTTGTGCCCTTGAGCAAGGCACTTAATTAACCCCGAGTTGCTCAAGGGCAATCTACCAATGGCCCTTGTAATGTAATTGACATATGTAAGTGGCTTTGGAAAAAGCGTCTGCTAAATGAATACATGTCAATGTCAATGTTGTGTACTGTAGGTATGGAAGGAAGTTCATCTTCTTCGCCACCATGGCAGTGCAGTGCATCTTCAGTGTGATTCAGGCTGCCTCCAACAGCTGGGAGATGTTCTGTGTGTTTTACTTCATCGTTGGAATGGGACAAATAGCCAATTACTGCTCAGCGTTCATTCTAGGTACATCTTCTCTTCCCCCACTGGCACTAAACCACTGGCACTGAGCTTGCCATATATCAAAGTCCTTTTAGGCAAGTCCCTCCACTCGGCGGCCATATTGCAACACCTTTTGGGCACTCATCGGGCATCCTATTCGGCAGAAATGCGCGTGCGCAAGGCTTCACGACACCAATCTTCCTCCAGTGGCGAGTTCACAACACATGATTGGCACAATGTCTTCACAACACACCATATGATTGGCTCAATGTATTCACATCACATAACATGATTGGCTCAATGTATTCACATGTCGACGTTTTGCCGAGGAAGGGGTGTGATATGTGTAGACAACGGCCATATTGCCGTTACAAACTAGCCCCGTGCATTTCTATGGAGGATTTTTTGAGTGCTGGGTCCTCATTAGAAAGTCTCTGCATATATACAGTAGGCTACATAAACTTGCATTGATGAGAGAAAAAACATGTAAAGAAATGATACAGAGCATCAGAAATCTCACCTGAACACAGATGCAATGTTGCATGCCTGTATGAAATGAAATGTAGCCTAAAATACTCGGTCATCAAAACAAAGTAAAATGTTTGTTTTGAGCAAGAAAATTGTAGGTGTTTTATAGTTGACAAGCACAACTATCACATCTCTGGCAGGGCAACACTTGGGGTGGCCAGTTGGATTCTGGGGGGTCTCAAGCCACCCTCGTCACCCCATCTAGTTATACCCCTGGAAGTGAATGGCTGTAGTTGGATTATGGTAGATTGTGATCAATGTCCTTCCTTTGTTAACAGGATGTGAACTTCTGAGTAAGTCACCTCGAATAAGCTTCGCTACTCTGGGTGTGAGCCTGGCGTACGCCTTCGGTTATTCTATTCTTCCGCTCTTTGCCTACTTCATCCGGGACTGGAGAATGCTTTTACTGGCCTTGTCTGCTCCAGGATTCCTCTACATACCTATGTGGTGGTGAGCAAGTCAATCGTCCTCTTACTAACACTAGTACTGGTAGTTGCATTTCAGTGATATGCAATACTATGGAGCTTTTTCTTTCAGTAGAAAGTTTAGCCATCATCATAAGCTTCTGATATAAAGACTGAAGATTTGTCCCTCCTTGATAGCTGAACATACAAATTTAGCAATGCAAGAACTGTTGTCTCTCTCTCAGGTTTGTCCCAGAGTCCCCTCGCTGGCTACTGTCTCAGGGTCGAGTGGAGGAGGCTGAGGCCATCATTAGAGCTGCTGCCAAGAAGAACGGCATCACTCCTCCTGACGTCATCTTCAATAGAGACGACACCGCAGAGCTGATGGTGACCAAGTGTTTGCGATGCTAGTATTAGTATACAGTCCATGGATATCATAAATATTAATGCCTACCTTCAACTGTTTTGTGTATGAAAAACTATGCTTGAGTTCTACAGTGATGTGTATGATATAATTTTTCCACCAAAAGAACAGTACAGTGGAACAGAAGGTTTATACATGGATTGATCTTCTCAGTACTGCAAATATAAGGAATACCACAATCTTGAACATCATCATGTGGTAAATAAACCTGAATTTCTTGAGGAAATATAAAAATGTATAGAAATATTAAAGATTGCAATGTCATTTGAAAAAGGCCAGATGTCCTCAGAAGAAAATCTCTTCCATGGCAAATGAGGGCTAATTAAATTGTTGATGAGAATACACACCATGTTGAACGTCACTCATTACCAGTGCAGAGTAGATGCTTCAGAAGCACTGCTATGGCAACCAACCCTCACCATATTCCGTCCCTGGGGGCAGCCGTGGCCTACTGGTTAGCGCTTCAGACTTGTAACCGGAGTGTTGCCGGTTCAAACCCCGACCAGTAGGCCACAGCTGAAGTGCCCTTGAGCAAGGCACCTAACCTCTCACTGCTCCCCGAGCGCCGCTGTTGTTGCAGGCAGTTCACTGCGCCGGGATTAGTGTGTGCTTCACCTCACTGTGTGTTCACTGTATGCTGAGTGTGTTTCACTAATTCACAGATTGGGATAAATGCAGAGACCAAATTTCCCTCACAGGATCAAAAGAGTATATATACTTATACTTCTTACCCCACAGGATGACAGTGTCTTTGACTTATTATGGGCTGTCGTTAAACACTTCAAACATGGATGGGGATCCTTACCTGAACTGCCTCATAGCTGCTGCCAGTGAGGTGGTGGGCTACAGCAGCATGTGGTTCGCTGTGCGTTACACCACGCGGCGCTTCACTCTGGGATTCTCGCTAATCATCTGTGGGCTTCTGCTGTTAATCATCAAATATGTTCCAGAAGGTTTGTGCACAGGTTTTCCCCTGTCCACTTATTATGTTCCATTAACATGAGGGAGTGTCTGGTCTTCAGTTGCCTTTATATATGACTGTCGTTTCCTGGACATGCACTCATGAGTTTGCCAGAATTGTACAGTTGTATGTATAATGTATGAGAACCCCTTGGCAAATGACATTGGAGTACTAACAAACATTAAAAATGGGTGTTTCTTCATGTTACTTTTAAATGTTACTTTTTATTTCAGACAATACAAAATAGGCCTATGTGTTCCATATTCCCTGAACTACTGTACTGCAGGAAAATAATTATAACTCATATTTCACATTTCCAAACCAATGCGAAGAAGAGGCACCATTTAACCTCTCTCTCCTCTTGTCTCTTGTAGAGCTCAACGCCTTGACTATCACACTGGCGATGGCTGGAAAGTCTTGTATCACGGGGGCATTCGGCTTCCTCTACCTCTACTGCACGGAGCTGTTCCCCACTGTAGTGAGGAACATGGGGCTGGGCGTCACCTCAATGGCCTCTCGGATTGGCAGCACAGTGTCTCCATATGTGGCCTATATTGGTAAGTCGACCCAAGACAGCTACATAATAAATATTGGAATGATAAGTATACATCATCTAACCCTGAGTTCTTCATCATCTAGATTAAACAATTAAATTTTAGTTGGTTTTACATTTTCGGTAACACTTTACTTGACAGTATCGAGATAAGAGTCACACTACACTGTCATGACACATGAACCCTAAACCTAATCCTTATCCTAACCCGTTATGACAAAAAACAAATGACACGTAATAACAGAAGCGTTATGTCATAAACGTTTACGACTTGTTTATGAGACGTTCATGACAGTGTCATGACACTCTTATGTCCATACCGTCAAGTAAAGTGTAACCACATTTTCTGTACCTTTAATCTATTTATTTTCATATTACATTACAGGAACTTATAACAAGGTATTACCATATATTCTGATGGGGTGCATCACCATCATCAGTGGTATTCTAGGTTTACTATTACCAGAAACTAAAGACGAGGAGCTCCCCGAGCTTATTAGTGAAGTCAAACCCCTCCACTGGTAGGTCTAGCAGACATTTGTGCTCTTTGTGGTGCATCCTGCCAGTAGCGTTATATAGATAAAAGACGCATGATTTGTGGGTTTTCAGGGTGTATTTGTGTTTCACAGGTTTTGCCAGAAACAGATACCAGTCAAGAGGAAAATCGAACAGGAAAATAAACAACTTGGCATTGGACTGGAAAAATCACACAGCTTGCAGGACATGTGAAACAATGCTTTTCTCTTAAGGAAGTCGTCCATAAGGCAGCTTCTGTTCTTAGAAAATGGCTTTATTACATTTTGGGTTTGGTTACCCAAATGCTTTTTTGTAGGCCTATTAACTAATTAAATAATAGAGATACTCAGTTTAGTCATTCTCAGTTGTTAAGATAATTGTGGTGGCACATTACTGCCCCCTAAAGATGTGATTCCAATGAAATACTCTTGACAAATTGTTTCACACAATCTTCTACTTGTCTGGCCTGTTTAGCACGCAGACCTTCTCAATTGTAATTGAGAGTGAGTCTGGAAAAAGTTAATTGACTTACAGCTTCCACCAGGGGCATAACTAGCACTGAAATTAAACTTACAGTTTTTCCTGAATGGTTAAACACAACTGTGATTCTTATGGCACAATTTCTAAAACTATTAATACTTATAGCAAAACCACTCACTGAGTTCACAAAACTAAAAGCACAAACACTGCTTTGCATTCAGTTTGCAAATTTGTAACACACACTTTGCACAACTGTAGGCACAATTCACTGCACAGCACTCTTTTTGCGGAACTGTAAACAAAATTCACTGTTTTACACTCAATTTCCAAATGATCAACACACTCCTGACAAATCATACACATGTATGGCTATTATTTACACTACAGTATTTTGCCAACTCTCTGGCACACTTTCTCATGTGAAAACTGTTTTAGATAGGCTAATTAGTTCACTTTGCCAATATCCCCACATGACTGTTTTTTTGTCTGTAAAAGGGATATTTCCTTCTCTTCTCACTCTTTCTGCTCCCTCCATTGTACCCATTGTACATGACCTGTGGCTTATTTATAGTGCTTAGGCTGATTGTAAAGTGAAATAATTATCTAAAACAGTTTTCACATGAGAAAGTGTGCCAGAGAGTTGGCAAAATAGTGTAAATAATAGCCATACATGTATATAGATTTGCCAGGAGTGTGTTGATCATTTGAAATTTGAGTGTAAAGCATGAGTTGTGTTTACAGTTCCGCAAAAAGAGTGCTGTGCAGTGAATTGTGCCTACAGTTGTGCAAATTGTGTGTTACAAAATTGCAAACTGAGAAAGCAGTGTTTTTGCTTTTAGTTTTGCGAACTCAGTGAGTGGTTTTGCTATAAGTATTAATATTTTAGAAATTGTGCTATAAGAATCACAGTTGTGTTTAAACATTCAGAAAAAAACTGTAAGCACATGGTTTGATCTACAGGGGGTATTGGGGGGGTCCGATCCCCCTAGGTGAGATTTGGACCCTCCCAAAAGGGATGAAAATAACAGTTTGGGGGGGGGGGGGGGGGGGTGTAATGTAATGTTATCCAATATTGCATGTAATTAAATGCAGTATTACCATCACATACCAACAATTCAGGATATAATGTAATAAAATATGATTTTCAAACCTTCAACCCCATTGGGTTGTACCATTTCTCTGGTACGTTCAGACTATGTTCTTTGCTATGATATAATACTGACGAATTTAAACAAATGCACAGTGTAGGCTGCATATACGAATGGGTTAACAAGCGGTGGCCAACTGGCCATACATTTGTCTAATATTTCACTGTCTTTGTAACATAGTGATAGCCAATCTTAAAAAAACATTGAGTAGCAAGATCGCTATAGTTTAACCGGAGGTCTCCCTTCCACTCAGCGGCCACGACCATCGCTGCTGCTTAACTTCAGGCCTACAATCTCACGCCATAGGAGGAGTTCTCGATATACCGACACAGGGAGAGGTTTAATGAGGCGAATTATCATTTTGTGCAATTTCATTCTTAATGTCTTAACAAGAGGGAATCTGCACTAATATTCAGGGAATTTCGCATGTAGATTAGTGGTTCTCAACCATTTTTAAGCAAATGCCCATACACCCATTATTGCAACGTTACCAGTTTGTTTGAAACGCTACGTGAACATATAATAATCAATTGGACCTGAAATGTCTTTCCTCATTGCCATTATTAGAGATCAGCCTTAAAAGCGTATTGCTGCACAAACATTTTGTGATATAACACTGGGTATCCAAGAAAAATTAATCAATTGAACCAAAGGCAGGCCTTGTTTTAGGCTAGGCGAACTTGGCTATTATTTAATATTTATTAATAAATAAATGTGAATTACGAATAATAATAAAAAAGCTTCTACCTAATGTGACTATTTTTTCCATGAACTGTAAAAGAAAACACGTTCCAGCTGTATTCTCCATAAAGAGTAAAGTAAATTATGTACTTATTTCCGGAATTGACGTCACTTCCTGGACTCGTCTGAGGCTGGTCTAATGGGTCTGAGGTCTCTCAATGACTTAACCCCTACTGCAAAGTTAGGAGTCATGTTGAATATGGGTGTGCCGCACAGACAGTCACATAGGCTATAGCACAGAATATAAGTCACTGGGCTGCCAATCTT
Organism: Alosa sapidissima; assembly: GCF_018492685.1. NCBI lineage: Eukaryota > Metazoa > Chordata > Actinopteri > Clupeiformes > Clupeidae > Alosa > Alosa sapidissima. Next base: position 21,359,827 of record NC_055976.1, on the reverse strand, counting down.
GCAGTGCTTTGTGAATGTAGCCTGCACAATGCAAATAAATAAAAGATAAACTAGGTGCATTTCCATAGAAATGAACATTGCGAGACACCAGATATTTCTTCTATGATCTCTTACCATAAAGCTTTTCTTTGACTTGTTAGTTTTTTGAACATTTATTTTATCTAATGACATAGCAAACATGATGAATTGAATCCACATATCCTTGCACTTGCGAAAACTATTTTTCACATAGCCTAAAACAATGAGGTCGCAAAAACAATGACTTCAGACTTGACTTGCGACTCCACTCAAAAGACTTCAGACTTGACTCGGACTCGAGCTTCGAGACTCCTGAACAAGCTGTATTTCATGCAATTATTGCTTTTTTAATCTAAATGTATTCATGTATTTCTATTTTATTTTACTGCTACATACAGTATACCAGTACTTTGGAAAACGTATAACGAGCGGCATGGCCCCTTATGTGCCATAATGTGCAACGTAACTCACAGATATATATAAAAAAATGCATTGACCATGGCGACAAGAAGTCCTCCCGGAGTTGTGCCTTTTATCATTACTTTCGGTTCGTGCACAGAGGAAATAAGCAAACAGCTACATGCAAGGTGTGTGGCACCAGGATAAATTATGCCTATTCAACAACGTCTGATTTCATCAGGCATCTCCAAATGCACCCATATAGGTCAGTCACTTAGGCCTAGCATATATCGTCACAGGTGACAAGCTAACCATCGCAAAGTGTTGTGCTCATTTTTAATGTATCAAAATAAAATACTGTATTTTTGTATTTAGAAAATACTCAAAATACTTTTTTCAAGTATGGAAGCACTGCAAAAAAAAAAGCTTTTTTTATCCCAAACATTGAGCCTATTAAAACTATAAAAAAAACAATACAATTTGGCCCCTGTCGTGCCAAATAGTATACCTTATGCAAGTTCATGTAGTGTGATCAGAATTAAGAATAATTCAAGAATTTACATTTACATTTAGTCATCTAGCTGATGCTTATCCAAAACGACTGAGAGAGCTTTCAATTGGGCAGCCGTGGCCTACTGGTTAGCGCTTCGGACTTATAACCGGAGGGTTGCCGGTTCGAACCCCGACCAGTAGCCTAGGCACGGCTGAAGTGCCCTTGAGCAAAGCCCCTAACCTATACCAAGGGGGCAGGCGAATTCCCGGAAGTAGAAGAATCGACGTAGGCTGGAGGGACCACCTCTCTGCTAACTCCCATAGAAGTCCATTCATTCTAGGATTTTTTTGAAATACCATAACTTCATATAACATATATCCTGTGTCGATATTGTAGCTTCTGTGTAATCCACATAAACACTACAAAGGCAAAACAGACTCCACTACCTCGTCCGTAACGTTGGTTACCCGTAAGAAGAATGGTTAGCTTGTTCAGTTGGAGGGAAGCTAGCTTTGACGTAATCTCTCTTTCGCGCCGTAGGGAGATGACCGTATTGTTTGGATAAGAAGCTCAGTCCACCTTACTGTCTATGACGGTAACTCATAAGCAAAACCTAGCATACACGACCGTATGTTAAGGTAAAGCCAAAGATCCTTGATTACTAGCTCCGCTTTAACCCTCTCTGGTAAAGCATTACACAGAGGCAACCTAATAATAATAAAAAAGTAAACCTATTTTTTTTAAAAACGGCACTAATCATTACAGAGGTTTTCGACAGATTGACCGTAGGTCGGAAAAGTGGAAAGAAGATTAGCTTCAAGGCTATAACTTTTTTGTTTTGTTGACTGTTTTTGAAGATGATCATGTATGGTAGCTTCAACATTAACACGATTTGGTGAGGATGATATTAATAGCCTAATAATACATAAATAAATGTTTAACTTTGATGACTTTGCAGGCGAAGGAAGTGTGAGAAGAATTTCTGTGTATCTATCATATGAGTTACAAGATTCAGTTCGATGGCTAACGTCACGAAGTTAAGTGTGAGTCTGCGCAGTACTGGGGGGACCAACTGAAAAATCGTTCTATTTGACTCAGTGCCTATGCTCAGTGCCCTCCCATTGAAAACGACGGAGTCTGTTCGTCCATTTCTTTTACTGTCTATTTCTTTTACTGTCTATGACCATAGACAGTAAAAGAAATGGACGAACAGACTCCGTCGTTTTCAATGGGAGGGCACTGAGTCAAATAGAACGATTTTTCAGTTGGTCCCCCCAGTACTGCGCAGCCTCACACTTAACTTCGTGACGATAGCCATAGAACTGAATCTTGTAACTCATATGATAGACACACAGAAATTCTTCTCACATTTCCTTCGCCTTCAAAGTCATCAAAAAATAAATAAAAATACATTTATTTATGTATTATTATTAATATCATCCTCACCAAGTCGTGTTAATGTTGAAGCTACCATACATGATCATCTTCAAAAACAGTCATGCTAAAACAAAACAAAAAAGTTATAGCCTTGAAGCTATTTTCTTTCCACTTTTCCGACCTACGGTCAATCCATCGAAAACCTCTGAAATGATTACTGCCGTTTTTTTTTTTTTTTTTTTAAATTAGGTTGCCTCTGTGTAATGCTTTACCTTAACATACGGTCGTGTATGCTAGGTTTTGCTTATGAGTTACCGTCATAGACAGTAAGGTGGACTGAGCTTCTTATCCAAACAATACGGTGATCTCCCTACGGCGCGAAAGAGAGATTATGTCAAAGCTAGCTTCCCTCCAACCAAACAAGCTAACCATTCTTCTTACGGGTAACCAACATTACGGACGAGGTAGTGGAGTCTGTTTTGCCTTTGTAGTGTTTATGTTGATTACACAAAAGCTACAATATCAGCACAGGATGTATGTTATATGAAGTTATGGTATTTCAAAAAAATCCTAGAATGAATGGACTTCTATGGGAGTTAGCAGAGAGGTGGTCCCTCCAGCCTACGTCGATTCTTCTACTTCCGGGAATTCGCCTGCCCCCTTGTCTATGACCTATGTCTATGACCTATACCAGAGAATGTCTAATAAGGGGAGAACTGCCACTCTCGGAAAACTTCCGGTTTCTGAACTGGTTGCAGTTCCCTCTGTGGTTCCACATGAGGGCGCTCGTCCACGAGTGCAGAATGCATGGAGGTCTATGGAGCTGTACCCCTCAAAATCCACTTTATTCGGGATATAATTTTTTGTCAAGTAATTTGAGTATTGTATTCGAAAGGGGAGGCAAAGAAAATACACTTGGTTGAGTATTATATTTTTTAAAGTCACTTAATTGTTCTTAAAAGCCTTTAAAATGTGTCAATGATGTCATTCATTAGCACAATGCTAGCGTGTTATGTGCAACAACGACCCAACCTGTAAGAAATCAAAAGGACATAAGTACTCGTTCATTCAACTTTTGACCTATAACCCATGTTGAAGTTATACAAACTACAATCAAATCTGAGATTTGTCAACGACAATCAGGTGAAAGAGACAAATTTAGCCGTCTAGCTCCATCGACTTCCATTCATTCTGCACTCATGGCGATCGCCCCCAGTGGAGCTCTGGTGGAACTGCATCCAAAATTCGGTACAATGGGACTTAATACGGAGTGGCAAGGCTCTCCGTAGACGGGCTCTGCTTATTAACGTTTTTCATGTGACGTATTCTAGGTTCTATAGCTTTGTTTACATCCAGCTGGTAGGCAAGGGACAAGTTGAACCCATTGAACATCGTTGTCTGCAGCTGCCTCTCAGTAGGCTACATCTCTGTATTTCAGCAATGTCAACATTTCAGGCATCAATAAAGGTGATGATGAAACGTTATCCCATTGTTCAATATTTGATAGCCTGTCACAGGAACGTTGTTTCGCTAAAATCGCCCTGATTTGGTGCATTGATCTGTATCGATAACGTTATGGGAGAACCTGCATGTAGCCTAATGGTAGCATAACTTTTTTTCTCTGTTCAAAACTCGGTTTACATGAAGACGATAGACTTTCTTAGAAGCTGTGAAATTTGACCAGAAAGGAACATGTCTTCCTTCTGAAAGCTGACACAAAATCAAACAATATTTGATAATTTAACTTCAACTGAACAGCGACAGGTTTTGGTAGGCAGTAGACTCAGCAGACGTTAAAGCGGTAGCCTACTGTTATAGCCAGTGTCAGTCAGCATCATGTAACATTAATGGCGTTAGTCATGAATCCTGTAACATATTATATCATATAACAGCGATGGCTTATTCGAAGACGATCTACATGGATATATAACCACCCAGAAAAACTCAGAATGTGAGTGAAAGTTCATTAATTGTATGAAACTTTTTATTAGTTATCCATTGCAGCATCGCCTATATTAGGCTGTTATGCTAGCTCAGCCTTTAAATATGTTGTTATTTTGGTCATGTGGACTTGATTAAACGGGTAAAGATAATTCATAAACTGCTTATTTCTTACATGACTGAAGCAGTAGCCTAGGTTCAACAGTGGTGTTTGGGGTTGCTGTGTTAAGTTGTTGTGTGTGATCGCTAAACAATTAGGATCAAATCAGTTTATTTTGACATACGGGAGTTAGCCTAAGTGACCTGTAACGTTAGCCTATAGCACATAAGCCTATTCTGTTTTCATTTATTAGCATTTGTTGTGATTATATAATCAAATGACACTCATGATAACTTGAAATAGAAGGACAGAAGATAGGTGATTGATGTCCACAAGCACGAATTTCACGAGACAAATTAGAACAAACTGTTCCGGTAAAAATAATCTTGCCATGTTTAAAATGCTGCACTTTTTCCCTTCATAGCCTATCTCTGGCAATTCATTTTTGGATGATTGTAGATAGTTGTATTTTAGCCTACGTCTTCGTAGACAGTAGGCTACACCATTAGGCTATCTTGAGAATAAAAGACTTCACAGCTGCTAACGATCATCCTCCACAACCACTAGGATAGGTAGGCTAAACGGTCGTTCGTCGCCTTTTTGCTTCTTATTGTAAAACCAACTGTTAGGGCCTACACAAGTGGTCGGCATCCCGGTCAATATTTGATATTAAAATTTCAATTTTGAAGCTATTTGTAACTATGTGTAGCCTATGCAACCCGACTGTTGTAGGCTTGCCTACCACTCTCTGCAGTGCCTTGCCTACCATTCTTGCCTACCACTCTAGTTTTAAACAAACGGTCACATGACATTATGACGTAGGTGCAAAACCTTAATACTTACTTAATAGAGTCCCGAAGCCATGACGTAGCGTTGCCAAGGCAGCAATTTCACTGGATCTAAACAAATCAATCTAACCATTGAAATCGCCATAGCGGTGGCTTTCTACAAGGATACAAGGATACAAGGAAGTTTATTGTCACATGCATATAGTTACTGGAAGTAAGAAATGCAGTGAAATTATGTCTGGTGTCAGCCTATTTGTGCATTAATGGTATTCATACCAACACGATCAAATTCGTGACTACAGCGTTTTATTTTAGCATGGGTTTCCTCCGTAAAAGAGACCTATGTAACTTCACAGCATGCGGTTAAAATCCTTAAATTCACGGACGTGTTTTTGCTTTATTTTTTTGGCAAAAAACGTCGCTCTTGAGAAGACGTGAAATATCCACTGGAATTTTGTTTCTTTCTATTACACCTGCCAGGGAATCCGTGTTATGTTGCTAAGCTGCTGCCTAGCAGGTAAACACGTTTAAATGGATATATTTATTTTTATTAGCTAGAAATGATGCCACATGTCTAAATTCAATGCTATTTATGCCACTTCGAAAGTTTGTTTAGATCCAGTGATTCTGCGGTCATGGAAACGCTACGACACACTTCAGGACTCTATTAACCACATTATAATCAATAGGCCAAAATCATAATTGTGCATCTTTGCCGAATTTCGTAGTTCAAGTCCAGTGCAGAACTGAATAAGAAAATCATAAGGCTATGTATCTTGAAGTTCCAGTATGTGAGAAACTTGACGTGCCTTAACCCAGTGGTTTTCAAAGTGGGGGCCGCGAGGGGGTGCTCAGCAAGTTAGAAGGAAAAATAAAAGCAACAAATAAATAAATTTCAAAATGTTAAAATATACTTATTATGACCGCCGCGCAGCGAAGCGGCGGTCATATAGGTTTAGTCAGATTTTTTTTTTTTTTTTCTTTTTCTTTTTTTTTTTTTTTTTTTTCTTTTTCGCATGCCCAAATTTCCGTCAATGATTCCTGGGACACTGAAAGACCGGGGTACACGAAACTTGGTGGACATGTAACCCCACATGGATAGCATGGAACCATCGTTTTTCGTTTTGATCTGTAGCCCCCCCGCTGAATTGGACCCCCCGAAAGGAGGGTAGGGCAGACACAGTTTTCTGTGAATATCTCGAAAACCGTAGGGTTTAGGAGGACCATTTTTTTTTTGTATGTTGATCTCAAGGGGCCATGTCAACCCATTCCATAACCACTCATTTCATGTATAGCGCCACCTAGTTAAACACAAAAAAGTAAAAATGAGGTGGTGTAATTGAAGGTATCTGTGACCTAACATAGTCAAAACTGCACGAAATTGGAAGTGTAGGATCATTATGACACCCTCTGTATGCACGCCAAGTTTTGTGGAATTCCGTTCATGGGGGGCCACACAATAAATTAATTTATGTTACTATACACCAACTGGCCTGTAGGTGGCCGGAGACAGTTTTCTGTGAATATCTCGAGAACCGTAGGGCCTAGGAGGTCCACCTTTTTTTTGTATGTTGGTCTTAAGGGGGCATGTCAACCCATCCCATTACCACTTATTTCATGTATAGCGCCACCTAGTTAAAAATTAAAAAGCAAAAAATTAGGTGTTTTCATCTCAATATCTCTGGCTGACAAGGTCAAAACTGCACGAAATTAAAAGTGTAGGATCATTATGACACCCTCTGAATGCATGCCAAGTTTTGTGTACTTTCGTTCATGGGGGGCCTTACAATAAAATAATTTATGTGTACATTTAGTGACGTACACCAACAAGGATTCCCGGGACACTGAAAGACCGGGGTACACAAAACTTGGTGGGCATGTAACCCCACATGGATAGCATGGAACCATCGTTTTTCGTTTTGATCTGCAGCCCCCCCGCTGGACTGGACCCCCCGAAAGGAGGGTAGGGCAGACACAGTTCTCTGTGAATCTTTTATGGTATGTTGGTCTCAAGGGCCCACATCAACCTGGCTCATAATCACTCATTTGTGATTTGCCCCCCCCCCCGGTCAAAAATGAAAATGCAATATTATTCTGCTTTAATCGCCCCTATCTTCAGTTAAGATGTTCAGAACTGCACCAAATTTTATGTGTATGATTGACCTGGCATTCTCTGGGGGTATGCCAAGTTTCGTAGAATTTCATCCATGGGGGGGGCTAAAAAAATTAGGTTATGTGTACATTTAGTGACTGTACACTCATTGGCCTGTAAATGGCGGTGCACACATATAAACATGCACACACACAGGCACCCACATACTATCGGTATTAGAACGGCCGATACATAATTACAAATTCAATAGGATCAAAAGAAAGCCAAAATATTCATCATCATCATCATGGCTGCATTTTCAGTATTGGCGATAAGTAGTCGTTTGTCCACTAGATGGCGCATCGTTGCAGTGAGACGTAATTTTTTTGGAAGTTAAAAGTGGGTTGAAAAAATAATGGACACTTCCTACAAGGACTGTAATTTACCGCAGCGAACATCTAATAAGGACAGGACGATGTTCACATGAAGTGTAAGTGAGGATGAAGTGAGGATGTTTATCGGACATGCTTGGTTTTTACTGCAGGTACGTTAATCTTGTAATATCAATAAGGACCGTAATGTTACCGTTAGCGTTGGTTGAGTGATGGAGGCCCATTTGATTGATTGCATTTGTAGAAAACTATAAATGCGGTTATACCAAGCAAATTGATAGCAGCACTGTTTGTATCTTTCGACTGTCATTTATTGCACGTGCTACAAAATCATTCTGTGCAATGGAAGATTTACCAACGTTACACCGGTCTGATACAGTTTTGCCTATACATGCATGAGACTGAGACGCCTGTTTATTTTGTTTTAAGTGCGTGCAGGGTGTGAGAGGGGAATCGATGTGCTTTGATTCCAGCTTGGTAGTTGTAGTCTGTGAAATTAAAAAGCACGTGTGTGTGAAGTATCCAAACAATGACACCTTCATTTCATTGTGGCTGCTTTAGCAACACACCTTAAGCTACTGTGTAGTGGGTCCCATTTAGAAGTGGCTACTTCATTCGCGCTTTCCTTGACTCATGGAGCTGCGTGAATGTTATTACAACTTTTCGTCACGATATGACAGTTTAAGTCCGCTTGATACTGTAAGGCGTAAACCATTGGTTTCCAAAGGAGATTTTATTTGTGTCGCCAGCATAGCCTATTGACAATTTATGTTGTAAATAGGCCTACCTTATAATCCTACCTGTAGCTTAGGGAAGCTAACAGCTTTCTATTAGGATCTAGTTTGTTAGTTACAGTTTTGTCATAACTCCCTAATGCATTTTTGCATTTAGAATAGCCAGAGCGTGTATATCTCAATCTGAAAATTAAACAATATCGGGTGCCTATGGACTAGGCTGGGTGAACCCAGCCTGATCTGCCCGCTATTTATTTTTTGATTTCTTAAAAGATTGAGCTTGGTCTGATGAAAGCCAGACTAGCCATGGACCTCAGTTACACAATGCAAGGGAACATGAATCAGCCTATATTTGCACGAACAATAACGGACAAAAGCTCTTCAACTTTGGCCCGTTAAAATGTGTATGAACAGTCTAGCGACGCATTTCATCAAGGCCCATTTGGACATGTCAGTTATTTGCACCACTGGTTAGATGTAAAACAGCATTTCGTTTCAGACTACTGTTACTTAATTTGTGCATTAACAATAACGTTTCAGACTACTGTTACTTAATTTGTGCATTGACAATAAAGTATTACATGAACTAAAGATGACTAAAATCTTATGTAGAAGAAGAAATATTCACAAAAAATCCATCCATCCAAAAATGACCTTTGTTTTTGATAGCTGTTGAAAACGGCATGGAACTGACAGAGATGTTTTTGTTTATAAATACATAAATAACATTATGCTGATAGCTTTTGCTTTTCCCAAATACAATGTAGCCTACAGGTGTAAGTGACCTTTCATCAATCCAGTTGCAATGGATGAACTGTGATGACCTGCCCTACTTGTGATTGTTTAGAGATTTTAAAGGTTTTATAACAATGCTACATCTTCTTTGGCTATTCTACAATCTATTCACCTTTTCAGCACAAGTAGGCTACTTTCTGTGCAGCCGCACACACACACTCAGGCATGCCAAACAAGCATACACAAAAGTTTCAAGAGTGGGGGATGGAGTAAAAGATGGAGACAAATTGAAGTGTGATTTATTTTCGCGGAATGGATGTACAGGACTGAGCGGCGGTCATATTTTGTACCGCTATGCGGTACATCTAGTTACTATTAGGGTTGTTATACAATGCCATTATAATAATGTGTCGCATATCTGAACATTATATTTTCCATGATAATGACTGGGAATAATAGTAGAGTGTGCTCTCATATAGCAGAAATCCCCAAATACAATTTTTACACACTGTATGCTCCATTGCAAAGTGTTTGTGGCTAAAATAATTATTAGGATTAGCTTAATGTATTTTTACATTTGCCGTAGTGTTCTCGATGGGTTTAATAACACATCACGGGGGTCCTTGGCCAGAACCTAGTGGTATTTGGGGGGCCTTGTCGTGGAAAAGTTTGGGAACCCCTGACTTATACTATCTATGGCTATCTATTTTTGTAGCTGTTAAAATAATTTGACCTGCTTTTTTGTCTATTTGTTTATTTCTTTATTATTTAATATTCTATTGATATTATTGTTATTATTACTATTTTGATTAATATTGAGGATCATATTGGCCTATGAGGGTCCAGGGGTGCTGTTAAACATACCATTTTAACGCAGTTTGGGAGGGACAGAAATACCTTAACATAGCAAGCAGGGCTCGTCTTCTATCTAACTCAGCTAGGTGACTTAAACATTGGCTACTGTACCTGCATATCACTTCACTACTTGACAGTACCCTGCATCAGGGCCAGCCCTAGGTAGCACTGCAGCCAACAGAGTGTAGCACTGTAGCTGCCTTGCTGCTCTAGCTGTTGGCAGGGATGGGCAAAAATACATCAATGTATTTTAAAATAAAATATCAAATACCCTAATTTTAAATGTATCAAAATCAACTGTATTTTTCTATTTTGAAAGTACCAAAAATAAAAAGGAGCATGATATTACTTTGCAAACCTTCCATATCTATCTAATCTAATAGTACACTGACTGAGTTTTTCAGTTTTTCTCTGCCTACGAGACATGCCATAACCTGCAAACAGTCAACAGATCAACTATGCTAACCTGCCTGTTACATCTCATAGCCTAAATACTGTATCAGAGATGCACTCAAAAAGTCACAACTGAACTTGTCAAGCGGTACAAAGTGGAGACAAGTCTCTGACATTGTCAATGCATGCCCAGATTGAACAATGTTGCAGAGAGACCACATAACTAGTTCCATGTGTTCTGATTGGATGATTGAAAGTTCTCAAGAAACTGATCATTAAAATTCTCAAGAAACTTGAGGCTGGTATGAGGGAGTGTATTGTGCACTGTTTCCCATGCATTGACTTATTTGTGGCGGCCCACCACAATATCAACACTGACCACCACACAATGATTTTCCATGTTGTACTGTTTAAATTGGATGGCATTTGTTTGAATTGTAGAACTATGTGCACCTTTGCACAGCCTCTCCTTGTCTCTCAACAAACCTACATGCACATTTAAAGAAAATATTAACAATCCTGCAATTGTTGGCATAAAAGTCGACTGGCTAAATTGTGCTTAAATCTGCATCAAAACCACACTGCGCTCATTTGTTAAAAACTGTTGCATTCAAGTTAATTCTGCAAACCTACCACCACAAATAGAATTCAATTCTGTGGAAAAAACTAGTGTGTGTGAGCAAGTCTGGGCAAATTATTAATTAAATAAAATGTTCAACGTTTTGCTTTAGGCAATACATGGGGAAACTTGTTGCAGGGCAACCACATGGTTCCATGTGTTCGAATTGGATGACTGGAAACTTGAGGTTGGTGGAGTGTATTGTGTGTTTGAGCAACCTACATGTTACTTATCTGCCTGAATCTCAATATTCTCATCACAACAACTCTGCATTCACAGTGCTGCATTCATTGTTTAGCACTTTTATAATCACATCACCAAGTGGGTTATTGGTTTTACCAAAAATATTTGGCAGTATTTTTAAACTACAAACCTATAAAGTATTTTGATACAAAATATGATGTCATTTTTTTCCAACTAAATAAAATAAAAATGACAACATACTATTTTGTATTTTACATACATGTATCAGACATACTGCCTATCCCTGGCTGTTGGCTGCAGCAACTCAAGCTAGGTAGTACTGATTGTTTTGTGTTTGTTTTGTGTTTATGTTAGTTTTGATCCAATTTGACAGCTTTGCTATGTTGCCCACCCACAATTTCTACCAGCCCACCCAAATATAGTAGCCTAGCCTAGGTTAGAACCAGCCCTGCCCTGCATGGAGACATATTGTACGATAATAATGGACAAAATGTTAGCAAAACTTTAGGTTTTTGTTAACGGAATCTCCCGACCCTCATTCATCTATTTGTGCAACAGCCCACATTCTGCCTTCAATCCAGCGAGACAAGTGAAATAAATGTTTTTTTTTTTTTTTTTAAAGCTTCATCGTCATAGGCACGATATTTAGGCTACCTCTGTTAAGCCTACACAAAGTTGCGTAAGGAGTATATCTTGATCGGGGAAACCTTCAATTGTTCAATTGTGCCGCAGGCCAATAAAGGCAAGCGTGTTTGCCACTTACATTTCTGACGTCTGACACTTCACACTGCTGCAAGTGCATCAAGAAAGGCCCCGCCTTACACCATGTTAATGGCCAATCGTAGACTAGGATTTGGGGTGGCACCTGGGGTGGCCAATCGAATCTCAAGGGTGGCTCCTCTGGCTCCGCCCCTGCAGGTGTGACTGTGACAAGACATTCTAATTGATGTTTTCTGCCATCCTGGGGTTTGTTTCTATCGAAAGGGTCTTTTGTGAACTTTTGTGATTTTGGTGTTTCTAAAAAAGGTAGTTCAAAACGCTCAATCGCAAACATGATCACAAAGTGTGGTTTGGAAACAGGATCTGAACGTTTGGCTCCTTGGATGGCATTTTGCAGGCGGATGGGTGAGTGTGAGTACAAAGGGGAAAAAAGACAGAAAACGGCGACTGTCAGGACTTGGGAGCATGTCAGAGAGAGAAAAGAAAAAGGCCCAATCTGTGAGAGAAGCAGCAGCTTTATTGCAGAAAAAACAAACATGGGTTAGAGACATCACCGACAGACTGTACATCTACATAAAGGTCCCTCCCACTCAGTATTTCATTGACAAGCCACTGATGAATACAATATAGTAAAATGAAGTACAATAAAGTAAAGTATGTCTCATCCTTATGAAAAACAGATAAAATGGCATGCACATCTTGAATTCAGTGTACACATAAGTATAAGTAAGTATAAGTATATATACTCTTTTGATCCCGTGAGGGAAATTTGGTCTCTGCATTTATCCCAATCCATGAATTAGTGAAACACACTCAGCACACCGTGAACACACAGTGAGGTGAAGCACACACTAATCCCGTCGCAGTGAGCTGCCTGCTACAGCGGCGCTTGGGGAGCAGTGAGGGGTTAGGTGCCTTGCTCAAGGGCACTTCAGCCGTTCCTACTGGTCGGGGTTCGAACCGGCAACCCTCTGGTTACAAGTCCGAAGCTAACCAGGGCGGTGGTAGTGTAGTGGTTAAGGAGCTGGGCTAGCGTGCAGTAGCCTGAAAGTTGTCGGTTCAATTCCCAGCTTCCACCGTTGTGCCCTTGAGCAAGGCACTTAACCCCAAGTTGCTCCGGGGACAATGTGATCCCTTGTAATATAGCTGACATATGTAAGTCACTTTGGTCAAGAAGTGTCTGCTAAATGTAACCAGTAGGCCACGGCTGCACCACATATAAGGTGCATACATCAAATTCAGGTCTAATTAACAACTATTTGTCATTGATTAATGGTGGTTAACTAATATGTGCATTACATGTGCATTACAAGTAATACATTGTGCCATTACAAGTGGCACAACATGCTGGTCCGACAGCTCCACTCCCCTCTTGTGCCATGCACGAATGCCTCGTCACCAGTGTTGGGAACGTTACTTTAAAAAAGTAATTAGTTATAGTTTCTCACTACTTGTTCCAAAAAGTAACTGAATTACTCTAAAATAAGAGTAACTCGTTACCAGGGAAAGTAACTATTTGCGTTACTGTTAAAAAAAAAAGTTGCTATATGTCAAAGAATTTGGATTTTTTGAGCAGTCAGTAGAAATTAGTAGAACAGACAGGTGTTTGTAGGCTACATAACTTTCGATATTTATTAGATAGATAGATAGATACTTTATTGATCCCCAAGGGGAAATTCAAGATATTGCACCGACAGACCTACAGTTGACTTCAGCCTGTGTCATATGTTTTTGTTGTGAGGTAGAAAGATCTAGCTTTTGCTGCTTGGAGGACTTTGCTCCGAGTCCTTCTTTGCTAGTGAATGGCGAGCTAATCATCTGTGGTGGAGGTATCGGTGTTTTTGGCCACTAGATGCGTGTGTGAGTCTGAGATGCTTCATTAAATTAGAGTTGCTTACAACGGATGTCGACAAAGTCTTCGCTCCTGGACATAATGTACACATTGCACGTTCTTGCCTTGATGAATTTGAAGTAGTGCTTTTATCTCCACCTTGAAAATGCCAACTTTTCGGATTGCTCCCGACCTCTGCTGTTTCGTCGAATCTCTATTTAAGCTGTTGCGTGTGTGTGGCACGTGTGCTGGCAAGTGTGTAAAAACACTGGCTCTGATTGGCTATCATGAAACATGACTCTGCCTTAGCCAATCATAATCGCTTACGTCGTTATTAACCCACCTCCTCACTAGCTGTGAGCCAGGGTGCGTTCGGATTAGGCCTACAGTTTATTAAATCAATGCATAGTAACGCACCGCATTAACGTCCAGTAACGTTAACGGCGTTGTAACAACTGGAAAAGTAATTAGTTAGATTATCCCGTTGAAAAAATAAAACGTTGTTATTTTGAGTGAAAAATTCTTTGAAACGGCGTTATTCCAAACACTGCTTGTCACAAAGATGTGTGGCATCACATCTTTTACTTAACATTTACTAAAACACAAAAATCTTTATTTAAAAAAAAACAACAAAAAAAAAAAAAACATAAATGTAGTTCAAAGATAACCACAGAAACAAACTTTTAAAACCATGTATCCATATTTGCACACACAGAAAAAGTGCGCAGTATAAAGCTGTAACAGTCATAAGTCAGAAAAATAGAAAACATCTGAAAGAATAGAAGGATGCCAAAGTTGGCTAAATAAGGCATTGACTGGATATATTTACAGTTGAGCTCATACGTTTACATAACCTGGCCAGCTTGTGAAACATATGACTGATTAAAGGTTTTATGCACAATAATAACGAGAACTGAAATTACACAAATAGTTGTGATCAAAAGTTGACATACCCTTGAATGTTTGGCCTGATAACACACACACAAAGTTGACAAACCCAGGTATAAGTGTGTAATAAAAAGTGTTTTGGTTGATACTAAGCCAAATCAGTATCGAGTTATGAGTCATGTGTTAATGGCATTAAAGCAACAGCAAAGAACTTTCCCTCTGTCGCATGCACGCTATTTGTTTATCCAGCAACTTTGCAAATAACGATGTCCACAGACAAGGTAGAATATGATTTATGAAAGTACGATGTATTCATCGTACTTTCATAAATCATATTCACATCAGATGCAAGTCAAATTTGTAGTTTCTTATGTCTCATTCCATCGAACTACAGATCCGCTACCCGATCTGGCAAACTTACATAGTGCGGTTATAGCCGATAGAGGGCCGCGAAGCGAATGCAGAAGTGCCGTTCACCCTGTTACAAGTTGATGAACCATTGAAACGATTTTGGAAACATTATTTTAAGGTACAAAAAACTCTTTGGTGTTGCTTTAAATTGACTCTATAAGTCAGACAGACCAACAAAGATTTCTACTCAACTGCCAGGAAAATTGGTTGGGATGCATACAGTAGGAAAACCCCACACGCTACTTCAGCTGAAATACGGGCTTCACGGCAGGAAAGTGGTGCGACTGTTTCAAAATCCCAAAATAAGAAGACACTTATTTATACCGATAAAATGGCCTCTAGGGCTCCACCTTGAAAGCATTTTCCCCCAAATACATAAAGGTTAAGTTGAGCCTCTTTTTTTACCTGAGTTGTCCTATGGCTAAAGAGAATACTGTACAGTATACACTGGAACAAAAGTAAGGCATGTAACTTGTGATATGTGCATTTAACAGAACTTCAGCATGTTTGTTATCTTTGAGTCTGAATAGACAACAAAATATTGGGTCAAAAAGAGTTTTTGTGGTTTAACTTGCCCGACATTAGGGGTAAGTTGAGCAATCTGAGAAAACAGTTTTTAACTATTACATTGATCAGATTTTAAAGTACAATTACAAATAAGATCACTACAATTAAAAATAATACTTAATACTACAATAACATTAATACTTAAAAGACTTAATACTTAGTAATTAAAATCCCCATTCTATTGATTTGATCTGTTCCTGATGGGTTAGGGTTAAAGTTAGCTGTAACTGTAGTATACTGTAGGTGTTCACCAGTATTCTCATCAAATGTCCTAACTTGGCATTTAAAGTCAATGTTAAGTCTCATGACTGAAGATGTCTAGAAGAGAACCTGATGACTACAGCAGCAGGAGAACAAACCGTGGGCACTGACATGTCCGTGAGTCTTTGCAGATTGTGTCATGATTTGTGAGGTAGGATATTACTTCAAGGACTCACAAGGGATCACATTAGCCAGCGGCAAGCGGCAGGTTTCCTATTGTTCTCTATGGATCACATTAGCCAGCGACAAGCTGCAGGTTTCCTGTTGTTCTCTATGGTTCGGCAATGGAACTGTGGCAACGCTGGCGTAACGCTAGCGTTGAACAAGCTGAGCTTTGAACTTGGTTCAACTTTCATAGCGCAACGCGCGCTTATTCAATTTTCATTTAAGGCAAACCGTTTGTGTTACCATAGGAATGAGACAGAACTTATTATGGTCTGAGCAGTGTTATGCTTGCCGCTGGCCAATGCTAGACATGCCTGTACTACATGTCCTTATGCATCTCTACTGCACTGTAAGTAGTTCTGGAAAAGAAAGTGTAAGATAAAGTGTAAAGTATAAAATATAAACTTTTCTTGAACTTTTTCTTGAATGCTTTTTTCAAAAGTTGAGTTTGTCTGAATTGTAGGTACTGGTGGCGGTGTTGGTGTCCATGTTCAGAGGAGAACTGGTGAGGAAGTCTCCCATACTTCCACCCCACCCCTGGGGCTGGTACTGAATCCCAGGGTCTGGTGGGGCACTAGGGTCAGGGTCGGCCCCTCCTCCTCCCGCTCCTCCAGCTGAGGCCTGACAGGGATGGATTGATATTGTGCCATCACGGTTACTACGGTTACACAACGGTCACTGTTGTGCTATCACCGTTTTGGATTGATATTGGGCCATCACGGTTACTACGGTTACACAACGGTTACTGTTGTGTTATCACTGTTTTGCTGCCATCACTGTTTGTCTGTCTGTTATGCAGTCAATGCTGTCCTTGTCAAGACACACAATCAAGTACGGTCATTAAGATTCACAAACATGGCATATGTAAAGGTAGTATGTTATAAGGTATAATAAGGTATAAGCAAAAAGACATTTTTCCTGCCTAGTTTCTGTAAAAATCATAAAATGGCTAAAAGTCTTCATAACATTTTATCTCAAGCAGTGCTCTTGAGCCAATGTACATGAATTAGGAATGTATATTACGTACCCCAGAAGGAGCAGCAGAAGGGTATGTATAGAGAGGCTCAGGACCGCTGCCAATAACTTCATTGTAAGACTGTAGTAGAGATGATAATGAAAACACCTTTTTTAAGTATAGAATTAAACAATTTAAAATACATTGCTTGAAATGAATTAATAAATAAATAAAAATCTACTCATAGCAGATCAGAGTAACAAAAACACAACAGCCTCGAAAGGAAGTGACAACAGCCTCAAAAGGAGGTGACAACAGCCTTCAAAGGAAGTGATTAATGGTGGGGGAGAGAAATCAACAACATATTTGACTAAAAAGGCAAGTTAAAAATTTATTTAACCCCCCCCCCCCCGAAACAGAAATGCAGACAGACTGAGATTAGAGATGAGAAAATACAATTCTGAGGTGACGAGTGAAGGTGACATTTAAGACCACGTCTACACAACATTTTTTTCTTGTCGCTTTCACACCTTTAACGATATGATATGATACAATAGAAGATGTAGAGTTTGTTGATGGCTGAACTTACAAGTGGGACATTGTTGTCCAAGGGTTGAGATGAAGGGAGAGACTGCTGCCCCGATTGCCCATCTGCACTCTCTACAGGGGCAGCAGAAGCTTCCTCTACAACTGGTGCCTGTGGAGGAACACACAGAAAAACATGGGCTCGTTTTCACCATTGCAATCTGGTATTATTCCAACAGCAGTTTACTTTGTTCATGATAGGTAGTTGTTAAGTATATTGTGGCTCTAGCATAATATAAAGCAGTCTAAACTAAATCCACAGAAAACAACATGGAACACGTTGCTCCTTGATGGGCCTTGTGAAATAGTGATAAGGAGACAAGGAGGGATAAAAGGGAAGACTGAGGGAGACAGTAAGAGGATGATATGTTATTTAATAGTGTGTGTGTAGGGCTAGCCTCTCACCGTAGGCCGAGGTTGAAGGGGGTGGCCTGGTGAATATATTACAACAGGATCCTGCAACAGAAACGGATGGATAGATGTAATCAAACCAAGGTCCACGCACAGCCTGGTTAGGAGCAGGTCAATTGCAGGAACATATTTAAATAGCAATAATAAGATCGCTCTACAGCACACTGTTGACTTTACTCTATTTTATTCAGAGCGAACAGTAACTTTAAGAACAACTGATCACTGATGGTGACTAGAATATGTTTGTTCTCACTGAAATGACAATGTCAATGTCACATGACAAAAGTTTGTAAAACAATGTGAGAGCAACATGGAATTTAAAAAAAGATGCATTTTCATCTTTTTTAACATTTTTATGAAAAATGGCAAGTCCAAAATGATTCATACCCTTTTTAAATAATCAATGGAAACATCTTTATTTGCATTCACAAATACATTTTCAAAATGGTTCTTATAAGATCTACCAAGCCTCTCCATGTCTCCACAATGATTCTAGACCACACCTTTTTAATAGAAATCCGGGTTTTCAGTCTGGAAGAATTATTTGCCATCACTCTGGCCTTGTGCGCACTTTTTTGACGGATTGAGGTCTGGACTCTGGCTCTGCCACTCTAAAATGTTGGGTAACACTTTACTTGACAGTATCAACATAAGAGTAACAAGACTGTCATGAACACATGACACATGAACCCAAACCCTAATCCTAAATTATTATGACAAAAACCGAATGTCACTTAATAACAGAATCGTTTTGTCATAAAGTTTATGACTTGTTTATGACACGTTCATGACAGTGTCATGTCACTCTTATGACAATACTGTCAAGTAAAGTGTAACCAAATGTTGATATTGTTCCCAGTTAACCATTTCTTGCCTTGTTTGAATATGTTTTGGATCATTGTGTGGTTTAATGGTCCAATGAAGCCCATTGGGGCAGGTCTCTCGGCAGACTGCCTGATCTTTTCCACCAAAAATCTCAATGTAGCCCCTTGTTTTAGTGTTACCGTTTACTTTGAAAAATTCACCAGGTCCCATTGTCTGAGTGTAACACTCATTAGTGTTACAATGTCTCAGTTGTGAATAGGGAGCAGGTGTGTTAAATTTTGTGTTATTTGTGCTCTCACACTGGAAGTTCAACATGGAATCACATGGCAAAAAAAGTCTCTGAGGATCTGAAAAAAAGTATTGTTTCTCTACATAAAGATGGCCTACAGTATATTAGCTTTCAGTGTGGCACAATCTCTTTGTAAATTACGTTTTATTAGTGGGTTTGATCCAGCAAGACCAAAGCATGGCGAAGCTACTATTGATCTTCTTAAGTTTACTTTATTTATTTATTAGTGGGTTTGATCCAGCAAGTCCATGCCCCTGATCAAACCCACTCTTGCAGTTCCTCGGAACCGCAATTCTAGTTAGTGGGCTTGATCCAGCAAGCCCACTATTGTTCTTCTTAAGTTTACTTTATTTATTTATTAGTGGGTTTGATCCAGCAAGCCCACTATTGTTCTTCTTAAGTTTTCTTATATATTATTCCTGTTCACCCACTTTTTGGACGAACTACTGCTCCTAGACCGTTTGAGCTATCGACGCAGTTCGAACTCCAAAAATTCAGGCCCGAACCGGTGTAACTTGCTTGTTACTTGTCGCTGGCCCTTGTCGTTTTCGCGGTATTCCCGCTTTTCGGCGTTTTTGGGCCCCATTGAAATGAATGGCGGAATGTTCAAGGATTCTAATTCCGATTGTGACATCACAGCTCTAATTGTTTAAGCTTGCACCTGGCAGAGTTCTAAGCCATCTGGCAATGTCTACTGGGCTGGGCTGTCTGTGTATATGAAGGTGTGTGTCCATGTAACCTTTGACCTGTATGTCCGATTTTCATGAATGAGGTACCGTTGGAATCCTCGAATGAAGCCCAGTTCAATGCCTTGCCAGCACCAAGTGTAAAGGTCATGTAAAAAAATATATTTTTGTAAAGTGAATCCATGTTCATACAGGTCATTTAAAAAAAAAAAAAAAAAAAAAAAAAAAAAAAAAAAAAAAAAAAAATATATATATATATATATATATATATATATATATATATATATATATATATATATATATATATATATATTTTCCAAATCAATTCAGCCCAGTTCAATGCCTTGCCAGCACCAAATCATGTAAAAAAAGATGGCAGAGCGCTTTCTTTTTTTAAAGTGAATCCATGTTCATACAGGTCATTTAAAAAAATAAAAAATAAATTCCCAATCCATTAAGCCCCGTTCAATGCCCAGCTAGCTCCATTCAAACTTAGTCATGTAAACAGTTGTATAGAATATAACATTGAGAAACACACATTCATTCAGATATTATGCACATCCACGCAACACTACTATTCAAGTTAAGTTACTTATCAATGCCCGGCAAGAAGTCCACAATCAATTTAATTGTCTTGCCACGATCTGTGGAGCTTACAGACAACGTTAAAGTGGAAATAAAGCAGTGAGAATTGTGACCATTTTTTGGTTGCTTTTTCATTTTTGAAGACACATGGATTTTCATTAAACCCGAGATTCAAGTAGATTCACTGGAAAATGACATGTCAATAACGACTTTCGCCACTAGGGCGCGGCCATGTTTTAAAAATGCAGGCGCTACGTCATCAGAATGGTTAGCGTTTGTTCGTGGATGTTTTATCCATTAGTGGACGTTCACTTTATTTCAATATGCCTACGCAAATTATGTTGATGTTTGTTTTTGTGTTTGTACAAGAACAAGGGCCGCTGTAATGTAGCCTGTAGGCCTATCAGTACTTAGGACAGTACTTAATTAGATTTAACTTCAGTTGCAATAATGTGTTTGGATGTTCTCGCACAATTTGTGGATTACCGCGACCTGAAAATGCAGTTGCATCGTTGATGAATGGTGAATAAACTCGGGGGAGTGAACTTCTCATGTGTGAGTAAGAGGTTTCTTTTTGTGATTGAGTAGTATTGATGATTGCATTTGTTTCGCTTAAGTAGTAGTGGAAACTATTTGCACAGACTTGCGAACCTGGTGAGAACCTGTTGTGGGTACGCTAGCCTACGTCTGACTTGTGTAGGCTACTCTGTAGTAGCCTAGGTCTGTGATTGTGACGGGCATGGTTTCTTGGGTAGACGTTGTTTATGGACTGTAGGCTAGGTGTCTGAGTTTTTATTTGTTTATGTAAGCTGACATGTTGTACCAACCATTCTTGTGATGTCATCATTTTCTGAAAACAAAGATGGTGGCGCACAGCTGAAATTAATGGTCATATTTCTGACTTTATTTGTATTTATGGTATATTTAAATATTTAATGAGTGATAGACATCTGTTTTATTTGACTGCTTCATTTCCACTTTAAATTACTATAGGTGATGTATGCTATTTAAAGCCGACCTAACGATAAGTCCCTTCATGACGGTGTGTTGCAATGCATTCTGGGTGCTGTGCTGTGATTCGACGGCTCGTCACCTGACCCACCAAACAACGATGCTTGAACTAAACGTAGTAAAAATAAATCGCTACCAAGGCTCCAAATAGCAACACACTTACACCGTAGCATAATGAGGGTATCTACATGTAAACCGAAGCATTGAGAACTGTAAGTCTACAGGCAGTTTATTAAAAAGAAAAACAGTACCGTTCACGTCTCGTTCACATATACAGACGGGCGCCATCTTGGGAAACCAGAACTCTCTAACTTATGAACGTGTCGGGTCAACGATAAGTAAGTTAGGCCAACGTAAACGTTAGCTATTTGCTGTCGTCATATGCTTTACGTGATGGCCATTCATCACACTGTTTGGATATTACTTGGCAGTCTGAATCAGAATTACCTTAGCTCTCAGTAAGTTACAGTTTATTATAGTCATGTGATTTACATAAAGTAGTAAACAACAGTAATGTTAAACGTGTCAACAAGTTAGATTCTACCCCACAAGTCACAATAGGGAACGTTCAAGTAAGCGTTAGCACATAATGCAAAATCAAACCAGCTATTAGGCTAACTGAAATAAAACCATGATATCTCTAGGTAAAGTGAAGGGTATGTGATTATGTGGGGCTATTTTAATTCCAGAAGGCCAAGGGAAATTTATCAGGATGCATAGTATCCTGGATCCATGAAATAACTGGCCTTGAAAAATCTGCCTGCCTCTATGGGAATTTAACATAGGGGTTCCTACTGTATACTTACGCACCCTGTATTTTAATGAAGAACATTGAGTAATGTATTGTAAATAATTCATTCACAAATAAAATTGGTGTCCTTAAAGGTTGGATTTTTCCTCATGGCATTTTTTTTCAATTGAGACATTAAGATCAAACCAAAAGATGATTTTTCTTTTATTCCTCTTTTTAGTCAACTTTGGGTGCCTAAACTTAAGTACACCACTGTATGTACTGAGATGATAGATGGATCAATCCTGTAGATGGCGCTCCACTTACATGCACATGGATGGGCGCGTGGTACTCTGGTGATGGTGAAGAAACAGGGGCTGTATCCCTCTTCTTGCGAGACCTCCACACACAGCAACAGGTGATCATTAAAACAATCAATATACTGATCACACAACCAGTGGCAATGGGTCCAGTCGTGCCATCTTGAAAATGCAGGTGGGAAGCAGGTGTACAGGGCAGAGAGAGGAGAGAGAAACAGATAAATATAACAGACCAAAAATAAATAAATATATATAAATGTCTGTCTTTAGACTTAATAACAATAATGGGCCATCCCATGTAAAACTGTCACATCCATAACGCCAACACAATGCCATGGTAACGTATGATGTGAATGATGATTACTTGAACTGTCGCATCCATAACGCCAACGCCAACACAATGCCATGGTAAGGTATGATGTGAATGATTACTTCAAATTTGAGCATTCACTCTTCTTGGTTGTAGAACTTACATGAAAAACAAACAACAATTGTGACTGCAAGGTCCCCTGCAAGGACTGCAATTCTACACACAGCCAGCTACAGGCAATGTGTGGCAGACAAAGCGTGATGTCACAACCAGAGGCTGTGCTTGAGTTACATATTGTTGCAAATTTCATATGATGCATCATTCCACAAAATCGTTTGTCTTCTATATCCAGTTATGCAATTGGCTAAACATAAGCTGTAGCCTCAACTCAAAGCTTTAGGCTTATGTCCTTTAGATCAGCTACAGACAATGAGTGGAAGACAGAGCGTGATGTCACTTATAGGCTACCAGAGATTGTTTTTGATTATTGCAAATTTCAGATGCATCATTCCACAAAATAATTAGTCTTCTCTAACATATAGCGTGCCCTTAACTCAAAACAGCTGTTTGGCTTATGTCATTTTGATCTGTAAAAAATGTCACATGCAGCCATGCTTAAATTCTGCTCACTGCACATTTATTATAATGTATTATAATATAATATTCAGTATTCATTATTGAATGCTTAGCGGGTTTTCTACAGGACTAGCATGTTTGAACAGGCACTGCACTAGTTATATATACAACCAACGAGCAACATAATCTTCAGATTTAACATGTACATACTTGACGCACTGCATACTTAGTTCTACAGACATACACATCTAACAAAAGGATTTGATTATTGAAAAAGCGAAAATAGTATATATATTGCAGAGATTATGTACACTATTGTGTATAGAGTTCCAGAGATGCAAAGCAGGGAAAGAGAATGCAGTGACAGGTAGCGGGCCCCAGGGGGCAGTGAGTGAGAATGTTGGGGACTGCGTGAAGAATCCTTGATGGTGTGACTGCTTTTTTGAGAAAATGTGATGTGTTCAT
This sequence comes from Alosa sapidissima, assembly GCF_018492685.1. NCBI lineage: Eukaryota > Metazoa > Chordata > Actinopteri > Clupeiformes > Clupeidae > Alosa > Alosa sapidissima. The sequence goes on along the minus strand of NC_055976.1, from coordinate 21,336,096 downwards.
GGAACACCACTAAATATACATCATGATTTTCACCATGCTAAAATGTACAGCAGGTGCATGATTTCACTCTTCATTCAATAAATCTGTCTAAACACTCAACTTTCCACACATCATCCTGCTGCATTCTGCATGCCTGACAGTCTGATAATGGGCAATTCCACGGAAAATGGACTTTTTGTCACATCCATAACGGCAGTAAAATGCCTTGGCATTTGTATGATGTGAATGATAATTCATTTTTTGTGCATTTTTTCTCATGTACATTCTTCAGCCACACATTACATTCTTCATCACATTTCATTGGCGTTATGAATGTTACAAAAAACATAATTTTCCATGGAATTGCCCTAATACAGAAACATACAGAAAAATAGAAAGAACAAAAAATAACACCTTACCAATCTCAGAAAGCGATATGACAGAGACGAGGCCTTCTTCCTTGTCTTTGACTTCATATCGTCCCACATCCCTTGATTTCAGGCCCATAATACGGAGTTCCAGTTCTCCACTTTGCGAGGGCTGTAGCTGCAACCGATCCTGAAACATCTGGAATGCTTTCTCGGTCTTTGTGCCATGTACAAAGAGCAGATACTCATTCTGCGATGGATCGATAAACATAACCACAGCCTCGTTTATAGGAACTGGGAACTTGCTTTCCAGGAAGGACTTCTTACTCACATCGTAATATTCCAGGTTTTCTTGGAGGGGAGAGAGAGCAAGACAAATGTAAAAACAAAAATGGAGGATGAAAAAAATCCCTCTTTAGTTTGCAATTGGCAGAACACACTGCCTCCGTCACAGTTGTGGAACAGCTGCGTTACATTGCTGCCGCGGTGCACTTTTGGTGTGTGCTCACACTGGGAGTGTGCCTGAAGCACTGCGACTACTCTGTCTTTGCTACTCTTGGTCTATAGAGGTCGTCTTTGCTACTCTCTGTCTATAGAGGTTGTCCTTGATAATGGCTAGAAATCCACAACCAACATCAGCACGCAAAACTAGGTCTACTGTTTTTCAACTAATGTTGACTTAGACAGAATGTAATAATATTCTTCATTTAAAAAAATATTCAATATTCTATCCTCTACCTAGGTTGCTGTTGCAGTGCGGTTTTGGGGCAGTGTGGCAGCTCTAAGCTGTTTAACATGGTGCCAAAATGTAAATCAACACACAAATTTTAAGAGCCGTTCCACAGATAGAAGCTATGTAGCCTGACTTAGCCAGACTCAATTCTACTCAGAATTTGAGTCTGGTACTGCAACACTGGGACATGATTATAGGGTGTGTTTCAAATGAAACAATAAAACAATTGGGAAAAAATACCTCTGCACACAATTGGATAGACCTAACCAATCAGAACGACAAACTATGTGAATCCTGCAAGGAGAACAGCCAAAACATCCTTCTTCTCAATAAATGCCTTAATTACTGTTTTCTGTTTGTTTATACACTGTCAATATCTTATACACAATCTAGCTTCTCTAGCAACAGCCTTTCTGTTGTAAACAAAATCAAGCGAAGTCTGCTCAGGTGACATGAATGACTAGGCACCGTTGCTCATCGGTCTATCATCGTATAAATGATAATTTTCTAGGGCCTTAGGATTGGCTATGCTGTTCATTGCCACTTGCGGCTATACTTATCGTCATTATTACAGTGCGTGAAAATGCACTGTACTGTTCTTCCTAGACTTCTTATTACAGTGCATGAAAATGCACTGTACTGTTCTTCCAAGGCTTTTTACAGTGCATGAAAATTGACTGTACTGTTCTTCCTATGCTTCTTATTACAGTGCATGAAAATGCACTGTACTGTTCTTCCTAGGCTTCTTCTTATTCTTCTTCTTCTAGTCAAGTCAAGTCAAGTCAGTTTTATTTGTATAGCGCATTTAACGTGCACAGAGTGCAACCCAAAGTAACGCATTTAATGCAGCTTCAACCGTATGACGTAGAAACTTCATTCAAACTATGTTACGTAGGTCTTACTTAGGACAAGAGTGCTATGTATTTTTCAAGAGTGCTTTGTAACTTTTATACTTTTTAAACTATTAATTAAAAACTGTTCAAAATTTCCCCATAGACTTAACATGGGCTGATGACATCACAATAGAGCCGTTAAGCAATTAGAATCCTATGCCAGGTGTTCCGGCCACCTGGATCAACTGCCAGTCTCAGGCTTTAAAGTGCGTATGTCAGGTTAAAAAACATTTCTGACAAATGAAGGGACATGAAGCAAGATAATAGTGAGTAGTGATTTTTCTTGAAAACAAACAATATTTACTGTTATTTTTATAACTGAATTTATGAACATTCCAGGAAACATTCCAGACACAATGATGACCTCATAAGAGGGAGTCCAGCAAAGTTGGTCAATTAAAACACATGGGATAAGGGATCATACAGTAGGTTTTTTTTACACTGATGAGGCCAAAAACATGACTTCATTCCAGTATGTCATGCTAGAGTCTACTACCTGCCTGACATAAAAATATCCTGATAATTGTTTTCTTTACTGGCAACCATTATTGATCTTAAAATGTGATGAAGAGGATATGGGTAAGTAGCAATGCTTGAAAATGCCAGTTGTGTCATTTGCCATCACATATAGGCCATTATATAGCCTAAACCAAAGTCCTTTTAGGCAAGTCCCTCCACTCGGCGGCCATATGGCAACACTTTTTGGGCACTCATCAGGCACCCATCTCGGCAAAAATGTGCGTGCGCAAGGCTTCACGACACCAATCTACTGCAATCTTGCTCCAGCGGCGAGATCACAACACATGATTGGCACAATGTCTTCACAACACACCACATGATTGGCTCAATGTATTCACATGTCAACGTTTTGCCACGGAAGGGGTGTGATATGCGTAACTAAGCCCATGCATTTCTATTGAGGATTTGTTGAGTGCTGTGTCTCATTAGAAAGATTCTGCCTAAACTAAGTAGAATCAGCAACTCATTAGTCTGTGTTCAGCCAACCATGGGCATATATGCTTTTCTTTAGAGACCTGACTATAAAACCATCAGTGTATATGTGCTACAGGGCTCAAATTACGTGGGAGCCAGAGGGAGCCGAGTTCCCATAGAGTGAGGACTGGCTCCCATGAAAGCAACAAAGTCAAAAACCTGAGGGGGTCTCTCGTATCTGAAGGTGTCTGGCATTGTAATTTAATCTTAAACAACCGCTCATTATCCATCCCTGTGCGATCTCTTACCATTAAAGATGTTAAATTAAAATATAGGCTACTACGGGACGTAGACCTACACTACGCTCTTGAACGCAGCATGACACTTCACCACCACACCACTAGACTATATGAGCAAACCGTATCGATTTGACAGCACTCGCAAATCTATGCATACAAATCTGAAGAAGTCACCCTGCTTTGATGTGAGTGTTTTGTCTATTTGCATAGGCGTTCATTGGGCTAGCCTACATGGTTTGATACGTGCTGAAAAGTCTTGTTTGCTGTTGAACTTGCGCTTTACCTATTCTATGTTGATTGACAAAGCCATAAATTATGGCCCATAATGCAGCCTACAATGATTGTGTTGTCTGATGATCTAGCTATCCTCTGACATTCAGAGCTCCGGAAAGTTCCCAGCTATTTTGAAACACCTGTTAGCAATCTCTGATGTCGGAATATTCAATGGCTACCCGACAATATCTCAGTGCAAACTCCAAAATTGTTCGTCAATTTTCCACGGTTCAACACATTAGCCTAAATACTAGAACATAGTTTGGCTGGTAAAGCCTAGGCCTACCGTGCGCATATACTGTACTGCGCAAAAGTGCCACTTGCGCCTAGGCTATTTCATTGTATCGCCTTGTTAGGCTATGCGCGGGGTGTGCCAACTTTTTATGAGATAGAGAGACCAACCTTAAAGACAAAGATAATTCGAGCCCTGATGTACTCAACTAATGATTCAACTAATGATTAGTTTAATTGACAGGCTGGTAAGGAAAGCTGGCTCTGTAGTGGGAGCTGAACTGGAGTGCATCACTTCACTATCTGACAAAAGGACCCTGAACAAACTGATCAACATCTTGGACAATGAGTGTCACCCACTCCACAGCACTATTGTTAAGCAGAAGAGCCTGATCAGCTGGAGACTTCGCTCACTGCCTTGCACAACTGACAGACTGAGAAAGTCATTTGTCCCCAGGGCCATTGAACTGTTCAATGCCTCACTTAAGGGAAGAGGAGAGATAGACTTCTCTGCATAGTCTGTCTGCCTCTTCACCCCCTCCATGTTTGGATACTGTCTGTCCACTAGCCACTTTTACCACTGTCTTTATGCCTCACTGTTTGCGTGCTATGTTAGCACATTAGCACATATGCATAACCCCCCCCCTCCATGCCACAGCCGAACTGTGGCCACACTTATACATTTTCTTTAAATAGTTAAATATATAGATATATAGACTTTACTTTATTTCTGCATTGTTGCACTGTTGGACTCATTTGCACTATCACCATGACCACTATCACCATTGCACTACCACCATGACACTCATTCACACAGAGCACCTTAGAGGACCTTACCATACCTTACTATGCACAGAGAATCACAGGCTCAGTCCCTGCCTCAGTCATTGCAAGCGCCTCTGATTGATTAATCACCACTATGTGGATACTGTTTTTAGAACTGATTTAGATTAAGTGTTAGTATAATTTGTATTTTAGTATATTCTTTATCTTTTACTGTTCTTATTGCTTAGTTGTGTTTTTATATTATATACTTTAATTACTCTTTCTGCTGTTAAAGAATGTGTTTGTGTTGTCTGTATGCTGCTGAGACCTTGAATTTCCCCTGGGGATCAATTAAGTATCTATCTATCTAATGTTAGCTATAGACAGACTATTAATTTGCTTACTGATTCTACTTAACTTGTTGTATATGAAAGCCTATGTGATGGCAAATGACACAACTGCCATTTTGAAGCAATGATACTAATAGTGACCCGATCCTACTCACACCCCTAATCAATCTCTCACTGATGATTTGATGGCCATGATTTACCTAAATTTTGTCCCTTTGTCCCTGCCAGTCAGGCCCATGCTTATGAACCACTGGTATGTCATAGAGAACATTTTTGGCCTTATCAGTGTAAAAGAAAATGCAGTTAAAACCCATTCTCCCCTATGCTCAACTTTGCTGGACTCCCTCTTATGAGGTCATCACTGTGTCTGGAATGTTCATAAATTCAGTTATAAAAATAACTGTAAATATTGTTCTACTATATTTAAAGTTGTTTTTTCAAGAAAAATCACTACTCACTACTATCTTGCTTCATGTCCCTTCATTTGTCAAAAATGTTTTTTAACCTGACATACGCACTTCAAGAATACAAACTGGCTCTATTAAGACTACACATCCTGTTCAACTGCTTCCTCTCCCAAAAACTGTTTCAAAATAAAAGTCCTGACTACAATATTTCACTGTTAAACAATTTAACCCTTTAAACTACTGAACTTTTTAACTGTTCAGCCACTGTAGCTCAGCCACTGTAGCTATTTAACATGGTTAGCATAGTTAACATGTTAGCATTTTAAAAAAAAATTCTAAAAATGATTAGCTAGGTTAACTAAGTCACATGGTTAACATAGTTAGCATGCTAGTTAGCATAGTTAGCATAGCTACTAAAAATGATTAGCTAGGTTAGCTAAGTCACATGTTAACATAGTTAGCATTGCTAACATGCTAGTTAGCATAGCTACTAAAATGATTAGCTAGGTTAGCTAAGTCACATGGTTGGCAAAGTTAGCATTGCTAACATGCTACTTAACTTAGTTAACTTAGCTAATGTTTTCATTTTTAGTAGTTATGCTAATTAGCATGCTAACTATGCTAATCATTTTTAGTAGCTATGCTAACTAAGTTAAGTAACTTGGTTAGCGTTATTATCTTTGTTAACATAGTTAACATAACTGCTAGCAAACATTAGAGCCATTCCAACTGTCAGTTATCGTCAACTATCTACCTAAATAATTTAACCATTTAAATTATCCACCTATTTAACTGTTCAGTCATTCCAACTATATTAAACCTTATCTACCAAGCAAATAATTTAACCATATAAACTACCCACCTATTTAACTGTTCAGTCATTCCAACTATATTAAACCTCATCTACCTAGCAACCAATATAGTTTGTTTTTACTCTGCATATTTTACATCATATTTTTTGCATTTTCATGCACTGTATTTCCTTCAGGAAATGCTTTTCTAGTTCTTATGCTTATTCTTATTCTTCCGCTAACGCATTTAATGCAGCTTCAACCACTTAACGTAGAAACTTCATTCAAACTGCGTTGCGTAGTTCTTACTTAGGACATGGGTGCTATGAATTTTTCAGCTTTGTAACTTTTATACTTTTTAAACTATTAATTAAAAACTACTCAAAATTTCCCCATAGACTTAACATTGGGCTGACTTAACATCACAATAGAGCCGTTAAGCAATTAGAATCCAAGGCCAGGTGTTCCGGCCACCTGCATCAACTGTCAGGGGCCGTTTATACGAGAACGATTGCGAAGGAAGACGACAAAATATTTTATCATAAGTGCCTTTCGTTTACATGGCGACCCCGCCATCGGGGCTTGAAGACGCAAAAATCTGAAGACTCCTTTTAGAGTTTAGAGTTTTGAAGACGACCCGGGTTGCGTCTCCGTCTAAACGGCTAAACCAAAAGATCCTTGATTACCTCTCTGGCTAAACTGTCAAATTAGAATGTCTGCGCGTGACGTACCGGGGTTCTATCACACCACCACCCAGCGGTCTGGAATGCATATCCAATCGAATATCACATACTCTTGCATCTTCATATAAACAAAGATTTCCCCCTGAGAATGCTCGTCTAAACGCGAATAAAAAAATGAAGACGAGACGCCACTTCTGCGTCTTCTCTTTTCAGCGTCACCGTATAAACGTAGCCTCAGTTTCTCAGGCTTTAAGCATACAGTCTCATTCTCTTAATAATCTTCTGTCCACAACATAATTTAACCATTTAAATTATCCACCTATTTAACTGTTCAGTCATTCAAACTATATTAAACCTCATTTACCTAGCAAATCATTTAACCATTTAAACTATCCACCTATTTAACTGTTCAGTCATTCCAACTATAATAAACCTTATCTAGGCCCACCTCGCAAATAATTTAACCTTTTAAACTATCCACCTATTTAACTGTTCAGTCATTCCAACTATATTAAACCTCATCTATCTAGCAAATAGTTTAACCATTTAAACGATCCACCTATTTAACTGTTCAGGCATTCCAACTACATTAAACCTCATCTACCTCGCACATAATTTAACCATTTAAACCAGTGTTTTTCAACCTTTTCACTTTTGACACTTAAAATGTCCCACGGCACACTAACATCCTGTGTGAAGAAAAAATAAACATACCATAGCCTAAAATTTCAAATAATACACAGATACGGCCTTATTATGGCTTCTATGCAAGACCTGCTCAATAAAACAAGCGCCCTCTGTTTCATTTGTAGGTGACTATATCTATAATTTAATTGTTGTTATGAACTGGATATGTGATGATTCTGTGAATACTGGATATAGGGGCCCCGTTGTACAATGCCTGCATACCACAAATAGTGCAATCATACAATCAATGAGAGCATGTGGTTATAAATTCTTTGATGCAACAATTGCTTTTTTGGACCAGTGAGTGACATTTGGGTAATTTTCTGCGGCACACCTGATGATCTCTCACGGCACACTAGTGTGCCCCGGCACAGTGGTTGAAAAACACTGATTTAAACTATCCACCTATTTAACTGTTCAGTCATTCCAACTATTAAACCTCATCTACCTAGCAACCAATATAGCAACCATGTCAAATACCCTAGTAACAGCCTAGCAACCACTTTCACAGTTACAACCTAGCAACCAATGAGTTTAACCTAGCAACCAGCATAGCAACCACCACAACTAACCTAGCAACAGCCTAGAAACCACCTCAAGTACCCTAGCAACCATGTCAAATACCCTAGAAACAGCCTAGCAACCACTTATACAGTTACAACCTAGCAACCAACATAGCAACCAATGAGTTTAACGTAGCAACCAGCATAGCAACCACCACAACTAACCTACTGTAGCAACAGCCTAGCAACCACCTCAAGTACCCTAGCAACAGCATAGCAAAGGTTAAAGGTCAAGTCAATGAACACTCTGAGTGCAATGTCTCAAGAATTCCTTGACATACATGCCTGATGAGTATTTGTATGGATTCAAAGATGAAGTTAATTGATGTTGGAGGTCAAAGGTCAAATATCAAGGTCAAAAACACCTTGAGTGTTATATCTTAAGAACGCCTTGACACACAAGGTCTTTTGGTACGAGGGCTTGTATGAACTCAATGATTAAGTGATTTAATGTTTTTTTTCCAGGAATTTCCCCACCAACTTTAGCAGATTTCCATCCACTATTGTAATTCCTCTGGCATTACATTCTAGTTATTATAACCTTTTCTTTTTACCTTTTCAAGAATGTCATAATGGCCTAAAGCCAGCTGCGCTCGTTAAGCTCCCAGAGTAGTTCCCGGGCTAATTAGAACACTGGCACAGGTGTCACCTGTGAATCCAACTGTCAGCTTCTAATGCATACAATGTGGCGCTCCCTAAAACTACACATCCTGTTTAAGTGTTACCCGTGTGTCAAAATAAAAGTCACAGCCATCTCATGCTTTGCGCATTATATCTCCAGAATGGCTTGACACATATGCTTCAAATTTGGTTCAAGTGTTTGTATGGACTCAAAGATGAAGTGAGTTGATGTTAGAGGTCAAAGGTCAAGTCCATGAATATTCTGAGCGCGATATCTCAAGAATGCCTTGACATACATGCCTTAAATTTGGTATGAGTGTTTCTATGGACTCAAAGATGAAGTGAATTGATGTTGGAGGTCAAAGGTCAAATGTCAAGGTCAAAAACACCTCGAGTGTTATATCTCAAGAACGCTTTGACACACACAAGGTTTTTTGGTACGAGGGTTTGTATGAACTCAAAGATTAAGTGATTCAACGTTTTTTTCCACCGAATCTCCCCACCAACATTAAGCCAGCAGCTTTCCATCGACTATAGTAATTCCTCTGGCATTACATTTCTAGTTATTATTATTATTATTATTATTATTATTATTATTATTATTATTACCTCGAACATAAAGAGAAGTGCTGGAGATCTCGACCCCGTTCTCCTTTAGGAAAGCATAGCGGCCCGCATCGGCGTACTTGATATTGAAGGCATTCCAGCTGGCTCCCTGACTGTTATCTGTGTTGTTCCGACTCCACAGGATCTTGCGGTCAGTCGACCCCTCTCTGGTGAACTCCAATACGGACGCCGCCTGTGGCACCTCCAGACTGAACTTATTTCCATAATATACTTCCGTCGCACTGCCGCAATCTGTGAGAGAGCAAAACATGTCTCAGGAAAAAGATGGACAATATGCAGCCCAAACCACCCAACTCCGAGATGATGAGTGGAGGCGGAGGCAAGCATCAAGAAATCAAGAATGGTAACTGATAGCAAAAAGTGAATGGAAAGTAATGACTATTAACATTATCTCACCTTTGAGAAATAATCTGGTCGTTCCCAACCTCAACAGAAATGTAGCAGCAGTTCTGGCATGTGTCCAGATATAATTCCCCTCATGTTGTCTAGTGACCTCAGGAATAAACACGTCTCTGTTTCGGAACTCATAAGAAGGGAGCAAGATCTGGAGGGGGGGGGGGGGGTATTTTGCAGTTACATTGTACAATTTATTTTATTTATTGTGGTTGTCTTTCAAAGAACTAGCTCACATTTGGCATTATGAAAGGGGACTGTTTGGTCCATGCATTTCACACCTGGCCTAAGACTTAAAATTTTTACCATCTTTCAAAATAGACCCTGGCTTGATCCTGATAGCCTGGGGCCGTATTCACAAAGCATTTTATCTTACCACTAGGAGTACTCCTAAATCGCACTAAAATATTTTAGCTAGGAGTTTTGTCTAAAAAGTTATTCACAAAGCCTTTCAGACCTACTCTTAGTAAGGAAAAATGCCAACTCCTAAACTAAGAGTGAGTCTTCGTTGCTATGGTTGACGTCATTACTCATGCACAAGCTTGACTGAAGTAACCACCTTGATTGGCTGATGATTATAATGCGGGAATTATGCCAAAAACCTCCCCTACGACGATGAGTGACAGGTGACAGGTCTTTGCTGGTGAGAATGCGTGCGCTACACAAGTACCGCGAAGGATAGAAGATGATGAATAAATAGCCTAAATGAATAAAGAGTAAGACTAAGCAAATAGCCTAGTAGCATAATAAAATACACTACGGATTGATGCAGTGTCTTTGCAACATGTTTTAAATTAATCTGCATGCAGACATGTAGGCCTATACATTCGCAAAGAGGAGAAACAATTTAATTTGATTAAGGCTACAATGAGACGTTACATCTATGCAACATGCAATTATAGTTTTGGTTGTTGGCGGCGTTATTGCATCCCTTAATTACTGTAGGCTACAATGCACAATTATTCCCTCTCAATTGAGTGCTCCTGCAACTGCGTTCATTTCAAAACATCGCAACGTGAAATGCCACTAAAAGCGGCTTAGGATTGTTTGTGAATAGGTCTTAGTGAGTTAGGAGTCCTCTTGACTTCTTATAAGCCGTCCTAGACTTAGGTGCTACTTTTAGGTCTAAAATGCTTCGTGAATTACTTTTAGTGAAAATAATTAGGAGTCCTAAAGTTAGGAGTGACACGCCCATTATTTTTAGGAGTTGCTCTTCTTAAAATTCTTTGTGAATACGGCCCCTGATCTATTCTAATAATCTATTAATTGACCATAATGCACTACTCTGGCCATGCTTAGCTCAAAGGCTTTTCATGCCAATGCCCTATTCACCCTTTAGGGAAAAGGTTTAAATGAATCACAGCCAGAACTTTACGATTCACCAACAGTATATATCCCCAGACAGTAAGAGCCCTCAAAACCCATCATCCCTGAGTATCTGATCTGCACAGTACCTCTTCCTCCTCAGAGTCGGTTTTAAGGCACTGACACTACTGCTTTGTTTTATTTATCTTTATTTTATTTGTGTAAGTAATTTATTGAACTATAGGACTCCAGACTCTGTATGTTTGTAAAACATTCCTGTATTTTATCCATTTGCATTTTGTTCTGTCCTCTGTGTAGATGTCTTGTGCTGTGTATGCTGTTCTGTCTTACTGTTCTGTCTGTCCTGTATGAGCCTAAGCACTAAACCAAATTCCAGGCGATGTTCCATCACACTGGCAATAAAGCATTGACTTGACTTGAAAGGCTTAGGCAAATATCTTACATGAGTCCGGTTTGCCACCTGCATCGCAGAGTCCGACCCACTCGGTTCAAAAAACAAATCATCATAATATTTGGATTTTGAGAAGGTGACAGACTGACCAGGGCATACATACTGATGTCTCACATAAAATTCTTCCTCTAGTAGAGAGGGAGGGAGGGAGAGAGAGAGAGAGAGAGAGATTGTTATTATTTTTAATAGTTGTCTTACTTTATTTCAAAGTCTCACTTAATTTCCCAATTGTGTTAGGCATGTTTGTCCTATGTATACTTGTTATTGAGCTTTGGCAATAATGTTACTGAAACATTCATGCCAATAAAACTTTCTTGAACTTAATTGAATTGGAGTGAGTGAGTGAATCAATGCTGTTACAAGTTCATGTAATGGCAAGATCATCACGCCCAGGTTATCTTGGGCTCCAGAGGCACCTATTAATTGAATTAAAAGTGTAACATTCTCTTGTGGTATTCCTGATGTATATCCTTTACCCCTGAGCTGTGCTCACCAATAGCCTACCCGTATCAGTATACAAATCTGCATCAGTGTGTTTGTATGCTTGAGCATAGTGTGACATGTCAATACACAGCAGCAAAAGCGAAGAAGACAGTGTGGAGTCTGCCTCATCCGTGAACGCTGCAAAAAAATCCCGCATTCAAACCCGTGTTGTGTGCCTTCTGGTTTCTCCACCTACTGGTTTCCTTGCGCGCACTCGCGTTGCTCACCACAGCTGCAGGAGTTGTCAAACATCCACAAACAAGTTGTTGTAGACGGATTTGAAGTCGCATTTCAGATCTACGCCATGAGCACTACACGACAGCCACTCGGACGAAAGTGTAAAATAAATATATTTTTCACACAAACAAATGTAGGCTACTTATAAGCTACCTATCAAACTCTATCTCGCTGAGCTACTCCCACGTCCAGATGTTCCAATCAGTTATTAATTAATCACGTGAGCAACACCATGGCAACGTGGCTGTGTCTGAAACCGCATACTTCGCTCAGTACACTACTAATGTGCACTGAGCGCTTACATCTGTAGTGCCCACTTTTCGATGGTTAGTATTGCCCCAATATCTGCACTATATCCTTAAACTAAGTATTTGAAGTGTGCAAGTGGTTTGAGACACAACCATTTTGTGTTACATTAGGTGACAAATGGTTACTTTACCCTTATCTCATAACTCTGCCCTAGCAACTACTAGGCCTATGGCTTTCAAAAGTTTAATGCTCCCAGACACAGGCATTTGAAAATTAAGAATGTCTCTTGACTTGAAAATATATTATATAATATTATATAATATATAATATTTTTGTAAACTCAATTAATTCGATCCTTGAAGACATCTCGGGCTAAAATGTAAACAATGCCTTCTGTTACCATTGCATTTCTCAGAATTGACTACAGTAAAATAACGTCAGCACCAAAGACATCTTTCATTTTAGTTGATCAATATTAAGGAATGCAACCCCCAATACATAACAATCAACCACAAAAGATACAATAGTAGCCTACTAACGCTGCGCACTGATGACAGCCCAAGGTAACAGCTGTTTTAGATCTAGGGCAACCACTTGTTGGTTAAAAAAATAAATAACTGGTTATGCTTGGTCCTTAATCGCATTGCGATTAACGCGTTAATGTTGACAGCCCTAAAAATAACCTAACGAGAAGAAATATGCGATAAAGTCGTAGCTAGACGTTACTAGCTTCCGTAGCTGGTAAATCGTGCTTGAAGAAATTACACACTGTAGCTTTGAATATTTCATGGCGCTATATGCGCTGGCATTTCACTGTTTGCTCACATCCAAATAAGCCCCGCAGTGTGGTGGCATGCTGCCATCTAGTGGCCTGAAATATATAATGTAGCCCATTATATTTATTAGAAAAGAAGCGGCTCAAATAATCATGTACTTACTAATTATTCTTCTAATCCATTTGATATATTGTGTTTTTCTTTTTAAACTTCGTTCCTTTATAAATTGTAGTGTATCATTAAGGTACGTTTTTGAATGCAATTTTTCTAACATTCAACATTAGTTTACCATAAAGCTTGGTGACCATACACCCATGAGAAATTGGCAGTTTTAGGGGCTGACATTTTTCATAAGATTGCTTGAGCCAATTTCTGTTATTCTTGCTGAATATATCTTGCACCAAAATGTAGTTTATTATCAAAGTGAAATGGTTGGTGGTCAGCAGCGTTAACTTGAGCACATTTTCTAAGTATTGTTTTGATGTGTTGAATATTCTCCGCTGCTCCGGACCGTATTACAACCTCGATCGTGCATTAATTTCTGTTAACAGACCACCATGTCGTATCCCTTACATATTTCTCCGGATAGCGTGACGGTTCTTACATAGCTTATATTTTGTCGGATGCCGCGACACCGGTTGTCTGTGTTCCCCACGTTTTCTTAGTCGTTTGTGGACATCTAGACTACCCAATTCCCTTTAAGGAAGTGACTTACCGACACTGTATCCTTTCACAGACGTGGTGACATGCCCTAGAAAACATAAAAATAATAATGAACACAAAAAACTGTTAGGCAGCAACAAATAAAAAAACAAACCTAGTAATTCTTTCACATAAACATATGGGTATTTGTGGGCGTTTAGGAGATTTTGGGAGGTAACCAGGAGCTGGCTCAAGGGATATAAAAGTATTTTCTCTGTTTAGTTGTAAAATGAAGACACAGTTTTTATAGCCATACATGCGTGTTCACTTCTGGGTCCTTGGCTATCTATTTGGTAACGATAACAGGCTATTTGACGTCTTTAGAACACTAAACATATCGGTGGTGTCAAATGTTGAGTTACTCCAGTCTAGATTTTTTTACGTTAATCACGCCTATGATGTATTGCTATTGTCTATCCAAAGTAAAATGTCTGTTTAGTTAACTGATGGTTAAATAACCAAAAATCCGATTGTTTGCACGCACCTCCATCAGACACACTAGTCCAGTCATCTTAAGCCAAAATAAGGTTCAACGTTGAACAAATTTCAACAGAAGAAAACTTAACTGATTTTGTATCCTCAATATTTCCTGAGTAAGGGGAAAAAAGCCCCGAAGAATCCCAATAGGAGAACGTTTAGAAAAAGACTTAAATAGACCCTATTCATGTGCCTATACAGTATTTTTCTCATGCAAATAGGGGGAAAAAAATAACCTTCACATATAACCATTAAAATTACTGAGTTGATTACTAACATCAATACAAACAAAAAATGTATTATACGTTTTTTGAAACTGTTTCATGGGCAAACAGGGCATAATGTAATTATGTAGCCTAGAGCTAATTTGCATAAATACCACAACGAACTAGTCCAGGCAAAGTAAGGTCTGACCCAAAACTAATAGTATAAGTATATAAACTCTTTTTATCACACAGACAGCTAGCGATTGGTTAGGTGATTTTGCAGTAAGTGACATAAAATGTTTTAGCTTACAAAAAACGCGCAAGCTTGGCATCGCTTAGAGCACCTTTTAAGAGACTAAAAGTAGTCTAGGCCTACTCACCTACAAATAGCAGAGAAAGAATAATAAACAAATCCATTATCCGTCAGCGATCCTTCATCTACATTCTAAGCGGATAATCCTAAAGTAAGCCTACACCACGTCGATCAGTAGAAATCCTCGGGGGCAATATTTAAAATGGATGGAAATAAGATAAATCGCACGCTCGTTTCTATAATTGGTTTGACTGAAATCAGAAGGAAGGAACATCGTCTTCTTCTATTCCCTCTTACAGCAGTTTACAGGCAAAGTGTATTACCGCCATCTACTGGACTGAGATGCAATCAAATAGATTAGGCCGGGAGCCAGGTCCACTCCTCAGGATGTTTTTGCTACCTTTTTTCCCACTATTATAGACCTCTGAAGTTCGCCTACAAAAAAGCAGCCATCTCTGACATCCGGTATCTGGCGATTTTTCCTATGGGAAAATAACATGGGGATTTTGAATTATCGCATCTTTTAAACTCTCGCAGGGATGAAAAAGTCTAAAATGCAGACGTTTTCCTGAACACACCTTTGTCCTCTACCTTCAAGTGGATACTGTGATCTCCGTTACGTGAAGGCGGCACACTTAGATTTTTGCTACCCCAGAGCTAACTTGCAATGCAACTTGCCATAGGTAGTTAGCTTCAATTAACAACCGGATCTCCTTATATGGGCAAAGATGGCTGTTTTTGTTCTTTTTTGTAGGCGAACTTCAAGTCAAGTCAACTTTATTTCTATAGCACATTTAAAAACAACTGAGTTGAACCAAAGTGCTTACAAACAAACATAAAACAATGACAATGGTACAACAACAATAATAACATAACATGGGGGGAAAATAAATACATAATTGAAATAATAAACAAATTGGTCAAAAATAAAATAAAGAATAAAGAGTGTGTGTGTGTGGGGGGGGGAGGGTAGCCTATTAAGGTAGATTAAAAGCTTGGAAGAAAATGAAAGTCTTTAAGTTAGACTTAAAGCAGTCAATGGTTGGAGAGGACTTAAAGGAACACGCCACCCAAAATCAGTAGTAATATCAGAGAGGGTTAGAGCGGAGAGGATCTTTGGTAATATGTTCTTACCTAAACGTTCACGAGTTGAGTCGTAACTCTCCCGTGTCGGTATGTGCACTCAAACGCTCTGGCGCGGGCGCGAATGTGTTAGCATGTTGCTATGCTAGCGGGCTCTGCCGTGGCCGTAGAGAGAGTAAGATGGCATTAATCAAACACATCCACGTTTTCCCTACTTAAATACAGTTGCACAAGTAGTTGATTAAAAATGTTAGGGCACACAACATGAAACGTGACGATTTTCCAAGCGAATAAACAGGAGAACTACAATGTCTGGCGCATTACTTGGGAGTACTTCGACCTAGGTAGTATTATTAATTAACACCTAATTGTAGATCCTATCCACCACAGAGTTTAGAATCCATGCTTGATCGACCCCTCAGCCTCCCCCTCCCCTCTGAGCGAGAGAGGCACACACACTAGAGATGCGCTGATGGGCTATTATTTCAACCATAACTGCATAGCAAAACTTAATCCATCCATCAGCAAAGTTTTTTGACCAATTTTCAAAACCGCACCCGCCCGCCATCTGCTGTGTTTATAATGTATATGGGATGTTTTTAATGTAGCCTATATGGGATGCGGCGCTGCTGACGTGAGGCTAGAAAGCTCTTGCCTGTTCTTTCTAGAAAGACTGATCCAATGCAGCAAATATATTAAAAGGCTAAAGTCCTACATTGGCTATGTTGTAGCCTATATCCCCAGAATATCAGCAGCAAACTCCGTCTCTGTCTCGCAAAACAGTCTCCAAATAAAACGCACATCGGCCTGTTGCCTAGCCTATTCTGTGTGCCAATAGCCTATCGTCCAAAATGCTTGATTGCATTGCATTCTCCACATTTTTAGCTAAATTGTCATGTACCACATCAGCGTTTTTGAATCACTGAACAAAAACGCTGATGTGGTACATGACAATTTAGCTAAAAATTTGGAGAATGCAATGCAATGTTTTTGTATGTTGCAATCAAAAGAGGGGGCAGAGAAAATACACACCGCTGAGTATTATATTTTTTGAGTCACTTATTTGTTCTAAAAAGCCTTTCAAATGCTTCAATGACGTCATTCATTACACTGTAAAAAATGACACTACATCTTGTGTTCTTACTAGAGTAACATTAGTAATGTGCCGAACTTGCAACAATGGGGTCTAAAACTTGAGATACACGAGTAAGCTTCACAACTCAGACCTGAGTAAACTGGACTCACGCAGTGCACACACGCACAGTTAGCAGAGGGAGCATTCTGGATTCCACAGCCAACGGTCGGCAGTGTTACGGTGTGGCTGACTTTTGGGATGGGAGTGTAACTCAGCTTCACCAGTGACTTGCTCTGTCCGGTAAGTTTACAGTATGTATTAATGTGTCAAATGTTTACAGTATAGGTTGAACTAACAGCATTTGTGCAAAACTGTACATTCGGTTTCATTAACAGCTGGGGTAATGTTAAGTTAAACTTGCTAAGTGGCCGATATATGCGCTAGCTGCTAACAGTTTGCAGCTAACTGATAGCAGCTATGCGAGTTAACACCAAAGATCTTTGTTAACACTGCCTCAGACCATGCAGAGCAGAAAACAGATATTCTAGGTATTCAAGCCCTTTGATATTTTTTATGTTATCGAAGTTATGAGGAAGTGGTGGCGCCTGGGGTCTAGAACTAGGCTGTATAAATTTGCCAATAGCAGTTGTCTTCATGAGCTCTCTTAATGAAGTTTAGTTCTAACGTTAGCCATTTCTCATGAGAAACGCTTGCTAGCATGCTAAGTTGATTCAAAACGTGTAAAGATTAAACTGTGTATGGTTTACGTCGATATTCCTACTGTATTGATAAAACAATTAGGATAATTGGACTCATAACCTTACTGACTGAGAAAGCCATGGTCTTTTATCTAAAATCTTTCGTTGTGATTTAGCAAGAGGACTTAGGTTGCAGTGTGTGGAATTTGAACGAATGTGCCATTATTGAGGTGCAAAATGGCATCCATATAATTCCAACGTATGATTGACATTTTAAATTCTATTGTGATAAATGTACTAGGCCTGAAGCAATAGAGAAAATTAAGTTGCCAAATTATAGTATTTTTAGCTTAACAGTAATAATTAGGTCTCTGGAGAAATAATTTAAATTAACATTTAATGTGATAAACTTAATCAGCTGTTAAACATGGCCAATAGATGCATATTGATAATAATTTTGCCCTCTTTTTCTTTTTGCAGTTGGAAAACTGAAAATGCAGAGCAATGAACTGGACATGTAAGTTGTGCTTGTTTGGATGTGAAGTCAGAGGGTGGTGACTACTGAAACATGGAGGTTACACCAGAATACGACCGAAAAAAACTGCAGAGGGTGGTGAAAACTGGCCAACGCATCACCGGTTCCTCACTCCCCTCCATCAAGGCCATCCAGGGCAAGTGATGCTTGCGTAAGGCGCGCAGTACCATCAGAGACTGTTCTCACCCCAACCACAGACTGTTCACCCCACTCCCCTCCGGGAGGCGTTACAGGTCTCTCTGCACCCAAACCAGCAGGTTCAGAGGAAACTTCTTCCCTGCGGCTGTCACCCTACTGAACTCTAGCTCTGCATCCCGGTGACAACCAACCAACTAAGCCCCCGCCCAATGCCTCCTTGCCTGTGCCTGTTGAGGTGTCCACCATGACCATGGAAACCTTGACGGGGGACACCCAACCCCCGCGGACAATTGCACTACCCTATTCCACCCATAGTGTTCTATTTATTTACAAATGTACATACTGTAATTACACTTATACATGGCATTTTCTACTGCTCTTCATACTATTCATCCTGCACATACACGTATTCTTACTACTGTTATAATGTTACTGTTTCTGCACTACAGTACTGTTACCACACTGCACATAGCTGTATACTGTACATATATGTCTATATGGTTCATACCGAATATCCATATTTATTCTGCTAATACACTGCACATATTTATACCTAATTTATATTACTCTAAACCACCTTCTGTAAACCAACTGTATACTACTGTTTACACCGCATATTTCTTATACTGTCTATGCACCACCTGTCTTTGTATATCAGATTGCATTTTTCTGCTTTTTTTGCACTTCTAGTTAGATGCAAACTGCATTTCATTGTCTTTGTACTTGCACTCTGCAAAATGACAATAAAGTTATCTAATCTAATTAAAAATTCACAGACGACATATGTTCACATTCATGGCACAAATCAAACGGGACCAGAAAATAATAATTTTCTCACATTCACTTGCATTGACGATTTTTCAATCTAGAGGTCCAGCGGAAAGGGCGGGACTTACCAGCTCTATTGATCTAAAGCTAAATCATGATCATGGTAGGTGCATTTAATTTGTCGTCACCAGAGCACCACCCACATACATCTCATTAACAATGCAGCTCATTTGCATGTTGTGAACTTGAAAATGAAAATCGAGAAATGGAAAATAAATTGCAAGCAGGTGTCAGTTTTCATTTTATTTATTATTTTGGCATACATTGTGCGCATTGTCAGGAAAAGTCAAAGTGAAGTTTGCATTTCCATTTTCCAACTAACATTTTCATTTTTAGCAGTAATATACCAGGATGGTAATGAAAATGAAATGACAAATAGACGTTTTCAATTTATTTTTATTATTGTCACAAATGTATCGTGTTTATCAGGAAAATTAAAAGCCAAATGTATATATTTCATTTTATTTTTAAATTTGGCAGGATAATTGCACTGACACTTTGAAAATTAAATGGCAAAACGAGTTTTTCATTTTAATTTCACTGTTTTCATTTTAATTTTATTAATGGCAGGAAAAAACCCCATACCTGTCAACACTCCCATTTTTCCCGGGTTCTCCCGTATTTCAAGGTCATCTCCCAGCACCCTCCCGTTTTGTTATTTCTCATTTTTTCTATTAGTCTGACATCTCCCAGGTTGCCAGATTGTGTGAAATACACCCGACACATACACGATCACTTAGTTTCAATTTCAACTGTTTTGTCATAGGCTAAAACCTGGCAACCCAAAACCCAAATAAGGAAGCGGGTGCCGACTGCGCAGCCTAAATCTCATAGTAAGCAAGCGGGCTAGTTGATTGGCCTACTTCAGAACTAGCTGTTGTGAAATTGTTGGGAATTTAATTGATTAACACATCACTCTCAACAACTCTTATTGAGTGTTGTTGATGTACTGAACTTGTGCCCTCGGAACCAAATCAGACAGCAAGCAGCTTTGGAGTTTTGGAAACAGGCTGGTGGATACATAACTGGCATGCGTAAGGTAATGGTAAGGTAAAAGCAACGACCGAAATGCAGTGTTGAAACACGTGTATGAAACGTATTAAATATGCAAACACTGATCGGGTATAAACACTGACCCCCCCCCCCCGAAAAAAAATCTCCCGTTTTTGGAAAGCTAAATGTTGACAGGTATGGACATGGGGCAACTTTTTGAGCAATGTTGCTGGGCAACCACACACCCAGTTCCATTTATTCTGATTGGATGATCATCATGATTTGCCTACTGATGATTAAAGTTCTCCAGAAAAGAAATTGCTGCCCAATATCAATGGGAGCATAGCAGAAGAACCACAATAATGAGGAACATTGCCCAATATCAATGGGAACATGGCAGAACCACAATAATGAGGAACATTGCCACATTGCTCAAAAAGCTGCCCCACGTATCATCAGCTTTAGACTTGCATCCACAGATGCACATTTCAATACTTTGAAGAAAATAAAATGTCACAATTCAGTAGCCTATTTAATGAAGTTCCACATCTACTTCATTCCTCAATATGCACCTCTTGGCAGTCCTTATCTGCCGGCTTCTTTATCTGCCAAAACCTGTCAAACAGGCAAAGGGGTTTAAGTGTAATACAATGATTTAACTAAACAATGAAATAAGCAAAGCATATGATTCAATTACTTACCATCTGAGTTGTTTAACTTGACTGAGGAATTCCGGAAGTTTCTCATCTTTTGTCTCTGGTAATGAAAGGCTTAACACACCAGATACCAAGGAGATACTACCCATAAGAATATAGGGTGCTGTTTTATGATAAGTCCCTTAAAAATGAAATAAAGTATTTAATCAGTTTACCAAGACACATAAAATAAATAAATGATTAAATGTTAAGAATATAATGATGATTACTGATTATAAGTAAAACATTATAAATTAGAAAATAGAAAGTATGATATGTCAGTGAATACTGTATTCCAAGTCATTCACTGATAGTTCATATTTACCTACCAATATAAGCTATATATGGAGAGACTATGCTGCCAATCCGGGCAGCCATTGAGGTGACGCCCAGCCCCATGTTCCTCACTACAGTGGGGAACAGCTCCATGGTGTAGAAGTAAACAAATGCATAGGCCCCGGTCACAACCAGTTTTCCCGTCATCGCCAGAGTGACCGTCAAGGCACTGAGCTCTGAAGCAGAGAAGAAAATGGAGTTTAAAGTGAGAGAGTCAAGTGACTGCTCAGAGCAGTCGATTGTGAATTACGCTACAGCCACAATGTCAGTGTATTTATACTCAATGCTATTCATGGTTGATGTCTTAAAGTAGACATGATTAAGGCCATACAGCTCTCAAATAGGGCATCTGATATGACACACAGAGATAGGATACACATTATACTGTCAAAGCCATGGGTCCAGGCTGATGAAGACTTAACAAACCTTCCGGAACAAATGTGATGAGCAACAACACAGTCCCACCAACAAGAAGAGTGAATGGCAGGGTGAAACGACGTGGAGCGTAGCGCGTGGTGAACCACACGAAGATGTAGCCAGCAAACTCAGTGCTGGCAGCAAAAAGGCAGTTGATATATGGATCTCCATCCAAATTGGAGGTGTTAAAGGACAGTCCATAATAACTCATGGTTAGTGTGATCCTGTAGAATACAGAGATGATCATTAATCTAATCAATATCAACTGAACTGCCTATTTCAGTGGTTGTTATATGACTGTCATACAGTATGATATATGTATGTATATGTATGCATGTATATAAATTTACAAGGAAACCAAATTGCTTGAAATGTTATTTCACCAAATGATGACGTTCATAATTGTGATGTTCCTTAAATTTTCTGTTCTTAGCAGGTCCAACCATGTGTACTTGTTCTGACCGCCTGTGTCATTCTCGGTTGTCTGGGGGAGGGGGGGGTGATGTGCAGTCCATGATAAAGTATCATGAATAGTCATTTCAAGTATCATTTATTGTAGTATACACAAAAGACAATCTCCACAATCCTCCCCTCCTACCTTCTCATCTTGAAGAATTGGACTTATAATGTGACTGGACAGTTTGAAATCACCTTTGCGTCAGCATTGGGCTCCAGCTGGAAGATGTCCGCAGGAGGAGTGATGCCGTTCTTCTTGGCAGCAGCTCGAATGATGGCCTCAGCCTCCTGAAACCGACCCTGAGTGATCAGCCAGCGAGGAGACTCCGGTATAAACCTGAGGTGAGCCACAACATAGTTGGGGATCAAGCATTAAAAAGAGCAGAGGAATGATTTCAATGCTTTTGATTTATTGTAAAGATTTTGATTTTATATTCATCTTGTGTGCCAGCCAGGCAGTTACAGCGCTACACTCTGGGCGCAAGAACATGGGGGCTTATGAACATGCCCCCAGAGTGCTGTAGCTCACGAACATGCCCCCAGAGTGCTGTAGCTCACGAACATGCCCCCAGAGTGTAGTGCTGTAGCTCATGAACATGCCCCCAGAGTGCTGTAGCTCACAAACATGCCCCCAGAGTGTAGTGCTGTAGCTCACGAACATGCCCCCAGAGTTTAGCGCTGTAGCTCACGAACATGCCCCCAGAGTGAAGCGCTGTAGCTCACAAACATGCACCCAGAGTGCTGTAGCTCATGAACATGCCCCCAGAGTGTAGCGCTGTAGCTCACAAAATGCCCCTAGAGTTGGAGCTGTAGCTGCCTGGCTACTTTAGCTGCTGGCTGCAGCAACTCGAGCTAGGTAAAACCGATTGGGTCATTCCACGTCAATTCAACCAGGGCCCACGCACTTAGGTCTCAAAAAATTCTGAAGAAATTACCAGGTGTGCCTATGTTACCCAGGAGACACACTGTAAAATTACTTTTATGTAAGATCAATACTTTCCAAGATACAGCCAGTTTTACAGGGGGGAGGGGGGTGTCGATTTTGTTTGGCCTCTTTTTTTTTGTCAAAGTTCACAAGCCCATAGCGCAAGAACTAAACCATGTAGGAGGCTCAAATTTTGCATGCTGGTACATAAATAGGAATAGTATGTAGCAAAATTGTCACGTTTGGTCTGGATGATCCTGCATGGTCATAGCTGTCCCTCAAATTTGATCAAAATTGTATTGTAGTTTTTGGCTGGGCTCTGGGCCTTCAGAAGACATATTTGTACTCAACATAGGCTCTTGATTTATTTTCCTTACTGAGATAAGTAGAAACACTCTCACAAAAAACAATGAACAGAAAATAAATTCCTTCAGGGTCTGAACAGTAGACCTCACAAGTCTGAAAAATCATTTTGATTCTCATTCTCAGAGCACCCAAACACCTTGTGGGAATATCCACAGTTTTTTTTTATATTTTTTTCTTTATTCTTCACAATCCCTTCTTTTTAAAAACACCAATTTGACTTGTCTTATGCAAATCTTTCTTTTTTACTTTCCACCCTGAACATGGGCAAAATGCACCATTGAGATCAATATGTTTTGTATAGAGTTACCACAGGTTACTCACCACAGGTGGCACTGTGGTAACTCTATATAAAACATATTGATCTCAATGGTGCATTTTGCCCATGTTCAGGGTGGAAAGTAAAAAAGAAAGCATTGATCTTACATAAAAGTAATTTTACAGTGTGTCTCCTGGGTAACATAGGTACACCTGGTAATTTCTTCAGAATTTTTTGAGACCTAAGTGCATGGGCCCTGGTTGAATTGACGTGGAATGACCCGATTGTTTTCATTTTTTTCGTACCGACAGTACTCGGTGACCCTGAGAAATGGAGATCTATGAAAAAAAAACTTTATCTAAACTACTTCCACACACGCTTTGTGTGTATTTGTCCGCGTGTGTGTGTGTGTGTGTGTGTGTGTGAACTTACCACCAGAGAGGAATGTAAAGAAATCCCACCATAGACAACACTAATAGCAGTGTCCTCCAGCTTCGGATGAAGTAAGCGAAGAGTGGCAGAATGGCATAGCCAGCAGCAAAACATGAACAGACTCCCAGAATCCCAAAGCTCATGCGAGCTGACTTACTGAGGAGCTCTGCGCCTAATGGTGAGGAAAAATAACTTATATTTTAAATCTGAGAAGAATTCAATTAAGCTCCATAAAGGAATGATAACATATCCCCATCAGATGTCTTTATAAAAGTCATACACAGGCATTCTCAGAGGAACCTAATATGAAAACATCAGGTGTCATTCAACTCACCAAGCACAAAGGCTGCACAGTAATTGGAGACGTATGCCATCCCAGTCACAAAGTAAAGCACACAGAACATTTCGTAGCTGTTGGAGGTAGACTGCAGCAAACTAGAGAGAGTCTGCAATACCATAGTGACAAGGAAGGTGTGCTTCCGACCATACCTGAGGAGGAAGTAGAATCTTAAGGATAAAAACACTACAGGCTCTACAAAACTTGATGCTTTAAGCCAGAGCTTTTGCCAAGACCCACATTTATTGGACAGGTCATAGATTCATAATTTTGCATCAATTGAAAGACAGGGTATAATGTTAAACACTAATGAGTATGCTATTCATTATTGTAGTATAATTCATGACCATGTAAGTTTACGTTTATCATATTTTAATTTATACCTGTCTGAAATGATTCCGGAACAAAAGGATCCTGCCAGCACTCCGAAGAAGAACACAGTTAAGGTAAAAGGAGCTTTCCAAGCATCATCACACACCAGATTCCACTTTGGAAAATTGGAATAGATGGGTTTTTAAAGACAAATATACGGTAGTTTAAGACAAAACCCCTTGTCCTGGATTAAATGATCAAATAGCACATCCATTTCTTATTTCTTCTTATTTCTGCCTTGTTACTCAGATCATTACAACTGATCAAAATGACCCAGATATAGTCTACACAAGTCATATAAACTTACACACTGCAAAAAATTAATTCTAACCAAGTGTTATTGATCTTATATTAAGATTAAAAATATATTTTTGGTATTGTTTTTAGTATGAAAAGCCTTGCGCCCTCTCAAAAGATCATTTTGACTTAATTTAAGAAGACTTTAACTTATTTTAAGGAGTCTTATCAAGACAAATTTGCTCAACGCACTGGCAGACAAATTTGCTTGTTTTTAGGACAAATTTGCTTAATGCACTAGCAGACAAATTTGCTTGTTTTCAAAATGAGATGTCTTAAAATAAGTAAAACATTTTTTTTTTAATTAAGTCAAATGATTTCACAAGAAAGCGCTAGGTAAGTCTCTTTATACTGAAAACAATACCAACTAGTTTTTTTTATCTTGATATAAGATGCTCATGGCGTAGATCTGAAATGCGACTTCAAATCCATCTACAACAACTTGTTTGTGGATGTTTGACAACTCCTGCAGCTGTGGTGAGCAACGCAAGTGCGCGCAAGGAAACCAGTAGGTGGAGAAACCAGAAGGCACACAACACGGGTTTGAATGCGGGATTTTGTTGCAGCGTTCACGGATGAGGCAGACTCCACACTGTCTTCTTCGCTTTTGCTGCTGTGTATTGACATGTCACACTATGCTCAAGCATACAAACACACTGATGCAGATTTGTATACTGATACGGGTAGGCTATTGGTGAGCACAGCTCAGGGGTAAAGGATATACATCAGGAATACCACAAGAGAATGTTACACTTTTAATTCAATTAATAGGTGCCTCTGGAGCCCAAGATAACCTGGGCGTGATGATCTTGCCATTACATGAACTTGTAACAGCATTGACTCACTCACTCACTCCAATTCAATTAAGTTCAAGAAAGTTTTATTGGCATGAATGTTTCAGTAACATTATTGCCAAAGCTCAATAACAAGTATACATAGGACAAACATGCCTAACAAAATTGGGAAATTAAGTGAGACTTTGAAATAAAGTAAGACAACTATTAAAAATAATAACAATCTCTCTCTCTCTCTCTCTCTCTCTCTCTCCCTCCCTCTCCCTCCCTCTCTACTAGAGGAAGAATTTTATGTGAGACATCAGTATGTATGCCCTGGTCAGTCTGTCACCTTCTCAAAAGCCAAATATTATGATGATTTGTTTTTTCAACCGAGTGGGTCGGACTCTGCGATGCAGGTGGCAAACCGGACTCATGTAAGATATTTGCCTAAGCCTTTCAAGTCAAGTCAATGCTTTAATAACACTTGGTTAG
The DNA here is from genome assembly GCF_018492685.1 of Alosa sapidissima. Taxonomy (NCBI): domain Eukaryota; kingdom Metazoa; phylum Chordata; class Actinopteri; order Clupeiformes; family Clupeidae; genus Alosa; species Alosa sapidissima. Next base: position 21,309,773 of record NC_055976.1, on the reverse strand, counting down.
ATTTTGTTAGATAAGCAGTTTTTGCAGTGCAAAAGCTATGCATTCCTTAATTAAACTAATCTACAGTGAGTAATAAGCTGCCTGTTATGCTGATGTTTTATCCAGAAGGCAATGTAAAGCTCACCTCAGTCACAATGGTGGACATGTATCTCTCCTTGCTGAACACCCAGCCATCCAGACAGTGCTCTGTGCTTTGGTTAGACCCGGCATCCAAAGCCCCCTGTTCCGCATAGCGTCTGCAGCGACTCAGGGTGACCTCTCCTTTCACCTCCTCGGTCGGGAGGGACAGATTGTAGCCCGGTCCTCCATAGCTGCTACTGTTCAGGAATGGAAGCCTGCAGTGGTGAGGAGGAATATCAGCCAGGAAAACCATGGCCATTCCCACGTATCCATTGGGGATAGCACTGAGACTGAGAAGGACATAAATAAGTCTTTGAAAAGGTCCCCATTCGCCAAGAAATGCAACGATTTCTTCATAGTCCCTCATCATGTAATTTCAACAGATAAAAAAGAACAACAAAAAACTACTTGGACAAATGTCAACATACTAGACTGATGTCTTTGACATCAAGGAACACAATTTGCTTGACACTTGCATGTCATACATCAGCCACTGTAACATAGGAAAGTACACAGCTAGCATATATTAATAGCCACTCTATAAATACAGAGCACATGGTCCTAGTGGTGTTAAAGGGCTATGGCTGTTTTTCTCACTCTGTTACTAAAAGTTACAAAACCACACAAAAAATCCAATTACACAAGCTGTTTCCCTTTAAACCTAACAAAAACACAATGTTATGCATTTAAACAGTAAAAAAATGAAGTAAAAAAAGGCCTTCTTGTGGTGACAATTGCATCATCTGTTACATAAAGAAAGTCCACGGATGTTTTGGTCAAGAATGAAGGCCTACTAGGCTAAATGTCAAAATAAAAGTTCTTTCAGAAAATCATCGTTTGTCACTTGGCTAAATAAATTATTTCATTGTGTGAAGTTCAAAGCGGGGTGAAGAAGATTCCATTCTTCTTTCCGCTTGTCATAAACAGGACACTGTTGTCAACTTAGCAACTTTGCTGCTAGATTTAACAACCTGTCAACCCTTATTTTCCACCCAAAACCTTGACAGACTTTGACAGAAAATACAATAAACAAATTTGTTATTAGGTTGATGATAACATCATCATCACACCATCTAGCAACTTTTAGAAACAAATCAACCTGCCAATACCGACTTGCCCTGAAAATTGGTGAACTAGGTCTGTGAATGTGCAAGGTAAAATGTCATCCGATAATCGATAATTTTGATGATGAAGTTTAGAGGACTTTTAGAGGCAAGATCACAACACATGATTGACACAATGTCTTCACAACACACCACATGTTTGGCTTAATGTATTCACATGTCTACGTTTTGCCGCGGAAGGGGTGGGATATGTGTAGACAACTGCCATATTGCCATTGCAAACTAACTGCATGCATTTCTATGAAGGATTTTTTGAGTGCTGTGTCTCCTCATTAGAAAGTCTCTGACTGGCCCTGGTAACAACTCCACCTTGGTTGTTTTGCTCCCCTATGGTGATCATGGAAACCAAAGAGATAGCTAAATCTGGAGAAGTGTATCAGAATGTAGAGCAATTTGAAAGTATAGGTAGCCTACTGTAATACAACACAGGTTTATATGCATCTAAAGATTCAGAGGCTAAAACAGATATTGCAGCTTATATCCCTGATTACAAAATCTCTATTAAAAAGAGAACATCAGATCATACGTCTATTTGCAGCTGAAATGACAGCCATTATTATTGCATTACAGTGGATAGAAGAAGCTAGGCCCCCTAAAGCATGTATTTGTTCTGATTCTATGTCAGCTCTCACATCCATTCAAAATGGATCATCATCATGCTGACAGGATGTGAATGAAATTAACAATATCATATTTGTTTTAAATAGCAGCTTACGCGTTATACACAAACATCCATCTGGAAAATGTGAGCTTTGTGGAGTGAGAAAGGATGTAGAACATGTTCTTTTAAGGTGCTTAAGATTGGCCAGACAAAGAGAAAAACTGGAGAGTGAAGTGAGTGCAGTCAAGAAAGCCTTTTGTTTAGACACCTTAGTGAGCCTAGATCAGAAAACATCAAGGCTGCCCCGTAGAGAGGTCTAGATAGAGATAGATAGACAGATAGATACTTTATTGATCCCCAAGGGGAAATTCAAGAAACGGGACAGCCTTGTGGTCAGAAGGCAGCCTGGACCTATGTTGGAGTCAGTGTCAGGCTTGGGTGGAAACAGTGCTGAGGGTGGGTGTCTGCATGTTGCCCAGGGCCTAGGAGAGGTCTACAGGGCAGCCTTGTGGTCAGACTCCTGTCTAGGCCTCTCACAAGGCCTCCGGCCCATGCTGAAGTGGTGGGCAGGCTCTTGGTGAGAAGACTGGCTCCTGTGTGAGCATCTGCCGTAGGCCTCACAAAGCCTCAGGGGTCAAGCCAGGGGTCCGACGGCAGCCCAGGCCTCTCGCAGGGCATCCGGCCTATGCAGGAGTGGTGGACAGCCTCGGTGCGGCCTGGTGCGTGTGTGAGCGTCTGCCATCTGCGTCTGCTGTAGGCCTCGAGAAGCCTCAGAGGTCAAGCCAGGGGTCAGGTGGCCTATGCTTCGGATCGGGAGGCGACAAGGGCGCGGGAAGGGGGGTGCTGAGGGTGCTGCAGCACCCCCTGCTGGCAGGAGATAGATTTTTAAAAAATATTATATATATATTTAAATAATTACTAATTCGCTGTCTGACATTATTTATATTTTTGTATGTGAAATGATGAGTCAAATAGCAAAAAAGGGTTATGGATAGGTTCGAATATAGGCTACTAAAAATTAACAGTTATAGAGATCAACGTGAACGGGAGTCAGTTACTGTAAGAACCGTAGCGTTGTTTCAGCTATGTGATAGCGATCAAGTGTGTAGACCTACGGTTGATATAGGCCTACATATTCTATGCGATTTACACGTTCAAAAAAAGCATGGATAAGCTGAAAGAAACTTTAATTGTGTTTTACAGTTTTGCAAAATTAATAAATGTATAGCTAGTGAAATCATTTCACTATCCTAGTCGCTAAGATAGAAATTATTAGGACACATACTTGCTGTGGAGACGACACACCTTAGGCCAGGGGTCGGCAACCTTTTTTGCCTGGAGAGCCACTTTTACCAAATGTATTATTTTTTTAATTTCAGAAGAGCCACATAAAGACAGTTACAAGAAAAAGTTTGGATATTTAACGTACAGTACTTTCATTCAACAGAGTTTAATGATTTTTAAATACATTTTCTACTAGTTGTGCAAGTAACTTGAAATGTAAAGTGGAATGACAGACGTAGGCTTCCCATGTAGGCTAAACACCACCCCCTATTTTTCCAGTGTCCTTGGGTATGCAAAGTAACATCATAGCTAACAACACAAGACTCAATTTTCGTTGACATGTCATTGGCGAAATTGAACATTAGGCCTACCAGAGATTAGATTTGGTGATGGCCTTGGAGTCTGGCTGGCTCATATTCAGTGAGATGAAGTTTCATGCAAGAATTGAGGCTGTCACCATTTAAGGGCAACTCCACGCAAAACTGTCATATCCATAACGCCAACTAAATACCATGGCATTATGTTGGCGTTATGGATGTGACAGTTTTGCGTGGAATTGCCCTTAAACGTGAGCGCAGGTTTGTCTTTATATTTTTCATATTTGAGAAAGATTTCTCACAAGCAAGTGGAACCGAACAGGGTTAACACAGCAATACTAACTCGTTGCAGTGTGCGATATATAACGGGCAGCATTTCGCGTTTTCAGAATCAGTCTTCGGATGGAAACTTTCCCATTTCAGCCTTGTGTTTGCGCTCGCAAGCTGTGGTCGCTGACGTTTCCTTTTTGACATTTTCCTTATCTAGCCTACAGCAAGCGCACACATCAACAATAACAACTAGAAAAGCATTTCCTGAAGGAAATACAGTGCATGAAAATGCAAAAAATATGATGTAAAATATCATACAGAGTAAAAACAAACTATATTGGTTGCTAGGTAGATGAGGTTTAATATAGTTGGAATGATTGAACGGTTAAATAGGTGGATAATTTAAATGGTTAAATTATTTAGGTAGATAATTGACGATAACTGACAGTTGGAATGGCTCTAATGTTTGCTAGTAGTTATGCTAATATGTTATCAAAGATAATAATGTTAACCAAGTTACTTAACTTAGTTAACTTAGCTAATGTTTTCATATTTAGTAGTTATGCTAAATAGCATGTTAGCAATGCTAACATGCTAACTATGTTAACCATGTGACTTAGCTAACCTAGCTAATCATTTTTAGTAGGTATGCTAACTAGCATGCTAACATGTTACGTATGCTAACCATGTGACTTAGCTAACTTAGCTAATCATTTTTAGTAGGTATGCTAACTATTCTAACTAGCATGCTAACTATGTTAACCATGTTACTTAGCTAACTTAGTTAATAATTTTTAGCAGTTATGCTAACTATGCTAACTAGCATGTTGACATGCTAACTATGCTAACCATGTTACTTAGCTAACTTAGCTAATCATTTTTAGTAGTTTTGCTAAAAATGCTAGCTAGCATGCTAACTATGCTAACCATGTTACTTAGCTAATCATTTTTAGCAGTTTTGCTAAAAATGCTAACTAGCATGCTCACATGCTAGCATGCTAACTATGCTAACCATGTTACTTAGCTAACTTAGCTAACTAGCTACAGTGGGTAGGAGTCATAGTTGATGACAAGTAACAGTTACAATGGCTGAACAGTTAAAAAGTTCAGTAGTTTAAAGAGGTATAACGCAGTCCTGGTTACTGGGCCACAACCACACTCAGAACACGGAAGCAACGTGGATTTTACGTGCCTACGTCTACGTGAAATACATTGTGATTGGCCCATAATTGAGCAGAAACGTAAACACGCCGCACCTGCATGTGGAGAAAGGTAGGGAAAGTCAACTTTGTCGCCCGCCAAATAAAATAATAGTTCGAGGTTTTTTTTCGATTAAAATATGCTCATATTGATTAATACCCTTTATTCATGAGTTCAAAGCCTAGATAGGCCAATTTTTGTGTAATTTCAACCCAATTGAAAGCGAAATTAGCCTGCAAGTAAGTTTAAGTAGGCTACCAACAACACTAGTGGTAGCCTATCCTAATTAGCTTAATACATTATTGTTCACTTTCCTGCATTTGAACTGCACATATTCTTCCAAAACTGCAGTGTTGACAGTTGGTTTTATAGTTTTTGTATTGTAATATTTGAATATTTACACACTGTTACACTGTAATTGTGCTTCATCCAGCTAAAACACAATCTGTGGAGCCTGGCCCTGAAGAAGAGGAGCACGAACTGTCTCAAAGTACAAAAGAGGGTTAGTATATACAGTTAGAACAAAATTATTCATACCCCTGGCAAATATTGATTTAATGTTGATTTTTCTCTTGACCAATATAGTTTGTTGACTGAAACGGACACTGCCACATGCCAAAAGGTTGTAAGACAATGTGATGGAATTAAAAAAAAAAGCGTTTGTATCTTTTAACATTTGATTGTGATTTCATCCTGGCACATGGTTTTATTAAGCACACAGAAGGTTGCAATATAGCTTATTATAGCTTAAATCACACCTACACACTGCTAGCATTCCAAAAATATATATTTTAGGCCACCTTCATACATCTATCCTTCTACAATACCCTAAAAAGTACCCGCGCTCAAAATAATGCGTCACTCTGAACCGTGATTTCATCCTGGCACATGGTTTTATTAAGCACACAGAAGGGTGGAATATAGCTTATTATAGCTTAAATCACACCTACATACTGCAAGCATTCCAAAAATATATAATTTAGGCCATCTTCATACATCTATCCTTCTACAATACCCTAAAAAGTACCCACGCTCAAAATAATGTGTCACTCTGAACTGTGATTTCATCCTGGCACATGGTTATATTAAGCACACAGAAGGGTGGAATATAGGTTATTATAGCTTAAATCACACCTACACACTGCAAGCATTCCAAAAATATATAATTTAGGCCACCTTCATACATCTATCCTTCTACAATACCCTAAAAAGTACCCGCGCTCAAAATAATGCGTCACTCTGAACCGTGATTTCATCCTGGCACATGGTTTTATTAAGCACACAGAATGGTGGTGGTGCTGATGGTGCTGCTGGTGATGCTGATGGTGCTACTGCTGCTGATGGTGCTTCTCCTGCTGCTCCTGCCATTGCTGCTGCTGCTGGTGGTGGCCTTACTGATCTTGGTAAAACATTTGTTGTGAAAACAGTCTCACATTGAATCCTGATTTTAATTTTGCTCCAGATTTCCCTCATTCATCACTGCCTGATCTCGATCTGTCTACCTTTTTATCAGGTAGGTTTATTGAAATATCTCCAAAATGTTATCTAGTTATTATGACAGATTTATGATATTTGAAATCCAGGTATATACACATGTGTAATGTACTGTATTTGTTTGTGTTTCTATCCCAAAGTATGGCAGAGAATATAGAAGGTAATCAATACATCAATAAATTATTCAGTTGAATTTGAGTACAGTACAGGACAGGACAGTACAGGAGGTATAATGCAATGCACATTGTCTATAGAAAGATTAGCATTTTTATATTTATATATATATATATATATATATATATATATATATATATATATATATATATTACTATTTTAATTGTTTGATCTGGGTGATTTAATAGGTTAGCTTGTCTGCTAAGAAGGATTGTGCTGTAATCAGTCAGTGATCGGTTGCAACAAATAAATGGTGACTTTCTTAAATGGAGATAGCCACGTTGCCCATTTTATAGTTACATATTTATGTGCTCTTGCATTTGGTGTAGGAGACATTGAGAGAGTGGAGCTACAGGAGGAGGTATTTTCTTATTTTCTGTGTCTCATAATGCTATATCATATTGTCAGCACACATATCATTTCACCTTAACAAAATTAATCTGTTTTGGGTGTTTTGGTGATGGTGTGTATGTGTGTATGCATTCAAGACAAGACCAAAATTCAGGCCTAGGAATATAAGAGAGAAAGAGAGGCGGTTCCATATGGCAAAATGGAAGAGCATAGAGACAAAGGTAGTATTTCACAAACTAAAAAAAAAAATATTTGAAGGAATTACCAGTGCATGAAAATGCAAAAAAATATCAATATCATATAGTTAAAACTGATAATGCAGTGCTATACAGTTGGTTGATAGCATAGTTGTATTGGTTGCTATGGAGGTTGCTAGGTAGTAATTGAACTGGACATGGATGCTGATGGAAGTTGATATATAGGTAGTTTAATTGATGTTGGCAGACAAATAGTTTTCATGGATAAGCTATGTAAAGTGACTGCATTGGTGGTTGCTAGGGTAATCATGTTGGTAATATTGGCAATCATGTTGCTAAGGTGGTTGCTAGGTTGACATTATGGCTTTATAACTGTCTCAAACAGATTTCACAATGGATTAGGGAGAGTGAGGAGAGGTTTGGGCATTCACCCCTGAATGCCACCTGGGTGAATTTCCCCCCTAAAAGTAATGTGCCTGTGTGGAGGATTGCAGGTATTTAACAGGACATGTACATGTGCAAAAGTCTTAGGCCACCTCTACATAAGATGCCTCTGCCAGGCTATAGGGCATGCCTTTAATTGACCAGGATGGGTGCTGTTTTCTCATTACAAGATTTGTAGTAATAGTAGCACTATTCGGCACTGTTGATACATTTTAATGTAGAGCATGACAAATAAATAAACAAAATGTACATCATAGCATTGCCAAAACGCATAAGGCAGCCCAAAACCTTTGCACAGTATTTTTTGTCTTGTACTATAACATGGTATACTGTCAACATAGAATTGTCAAAAGCTGTTTGTTCACAATTCTGTGAACAATGTAGTACAATTCTGGAAATGTTGGGGTATTGTGCAAAATGTAAATAAAAGCAAAATTATACATTTTCAAAACACAGAAACCATTGATTATAATTACATTAACCACCAACATGATTGTGTATTGACAACAGTGTTTTTCTATGCCCCTAATTTGAAGTAGGCCTATCAGACATTGTGACTCCTCTCAATGAAGTTCTTAGTTATTAGCTGAGTATAATAAAAAAGTGTTAGATTTTTACAAAATGGTCAGAATAGCTTATAAAACCTTTAAATGTATAACTTTCATAACACAATTGAATGCTATTATATTTTTATTAAACTGGTCAGTGAGATGTTTTACTTTTCTGTTTACTAAAACACTCTAATGTTGATTAATCAGGACCTGATTACCTAGAAAAATTCTGGAGTGTGGAGAGGAAGACAGAGTTGATTCTGACTTTCAGAAAAGAAAAGGAGCTCCACAGAAATGGTTAGTCCACTTAACTTGACTCGACTGGCAAGATTCCTAACATTTGTACCAATATCATACAAAATTGTTATTCCCTCTGCATATCCACATTCGTTTGTAAGGGAATGACAAACGTTTTTCGACAGGATCCCCAGCAAGTTCATCCAGGACTTTTATTAGTCCAGATGTCGAAATTAACTACCTCAGGCTGATTGTTGGGCAACTTGTAAAGGAACATGGTAATACAGTACACAAAAAAAAACGCTGTGATTCCGATATTTCCAGATAGGTTTCAGGCCTGAAAAACAATTAAGAGACACAGGCCAACAGTTGACACAGTGGACATTATAATTCTCAAAATTCCTTTCACAGTGAATAGTTTGAAATCATTAATAACTGTCTGTTTGCAGTTCGGTCAAAAGGTGTTCAAGGTTGTCAGTACCAGCCTGAGCTGCAGCCTCCTTGGTGGCCCGAAGGTGTGCCATTTACATCACCAAACTGTGGTAAGCATAGGCCCCCTCAACCCCCTCCCCTTCCAATAGATCAGTTTTCTCAGAAATCTAACAGCTTACACAGACTTCATACAGACATGTTAAAACACTACTGTGCATCCACTATTTTGTGGGTGTTTCTATAGTTATACTACTGCTTGGTTAAATTTCCCATTGTGATTCCCATGTGTTCTTTAGAATGTGCATTACATTCAGTATGATCATAGTTATGACATGTATATTGTGTTTTACCTTTTTCAATCTGATCTGTAGGGCCAGACAGAAAACAACTGACAGCAACAGTAATGAGAGGGATTGTTATGGCATACAATGCCTTTTACAACTTGTCTCTAAGTGTTTTCTTCTGTGCTGAGTTGTAGAGAAGGCAAACAGAACTTATTATTTTCCTGTTTTCTTGTCTGCTGTGTTACAGTACAGTGGTGTATTGTTGTCATACCATCAGAGGGAGGTCTGTGGGGTTAATTTAATATTTTCTCTTCACAATGTAACCCCAATATGCACACCTGCACATCTGCAGAGAAACACCACTGAAGAAGAGGACGACTCTGAGGAGGCTTTCATTGTGTAATCATTAAAAAGACATTCCCTTGAAGCATTTTGTTCAGTTATTTTTTTTATTATTGCAACCAACTTTATTGGGAAGAATATGCCTACTGGTCCACAGCCATTGGTATCAGTTGAGGTAAGAAATTGTAGCAAATCCGTTTTTGTTTAGCAGGGGAAGAAGCATTAGTGCCTACAGCATGGGCATCTTTCACATTTGGCTGAATTTTTGGACCAATTGGTTAAGCACCTCAACACATCCATATAGTGCTTTTATCTAATATATGCAAGTGTTTTCACATGATATAAACATGATTTGCTTGACATCACCCTGCTGGTCAGTTTTGACCTATGCAACAACCCTGCAAAGTACCATCCAGACAGCTATTTGGCTGCATTTTCAGACAGTTTTGGATGCACACAAGTTCATGAGCCAAACCGAGCACCTCAAAACATCTATATTGTAGTTTTATCTGATATATGCAAGTGTTTTTGATATGAAATAAACATGATTTGCATGACATCACCCTGCTGGTCAGTTTTGATACGCGACAACCCTGCAAAGTCAGACAGCAACTGTTCTTCTGGTCTAATCTGACAGGACGGATCTTGTGTTCCTATGACCAGACAGCAGAACAATGCATCATTCTCATCCATGACCTCATCCCCATGACTGGACTATTGCAACAGCATTTTCTGGTCTTAAAAGCGCTATGAAAATTAAATTCACCACACAAACCATTGAAACATACACAGTGCCGGCCCGAGCCTTTTGGGGGCCCTAAGCAGAATTTGATTTGGGGCCCCCCTCCCACAACGCAGTCACCTGTGCTTGGCGATAATTGACAACTTCACACTATAATGTCATATTATAAATTAATACAGTGAGGTTATGTATTAATACAGTGACTGATTATGAACTACTGTCCCCCTGGACACAGATGCATAAGGACTTGGTAGGCTCATTCAGTAATCCATCCTTGCTGACATGCCAAAAATGTTTTGGGGCTCCGCTCTAAAATATTGCATAAGTGCATATTTGATCGAGCAGAATGAGTTTATTTTGCTATCATTACTTACACTCATCAACAAGCAATTCCACATGTAACAATTCATTTCTATTGGCAAATGAGGCATAATCAAAAGTAACGCTTAACATGGTGATCTACTGCAGCCTAAATATTAGGGTAGCACCGCTACATCACTTGCCACTATCTTAATCAAATGTAAGTTTATTTCCATCACAGAAGTCTCCCCACCCAACATGGTATATTTTCTCAAACACTACCATCTCTCTCCAAAGATCTTAGAGCAGAGCGCACGTACTGTTCCATCTTTGCCTATGAAGCTGGAACGTTACCGATGCCCAGAGTCGCGCTAGTCAGTGGGTTGGGACTGGGAGCCTGGGCTTAGCCTGCTGTTGCTATCAGACTTACCACTATGTCACATATTATATAACAGTAATAAACTATCAACACTTTCAGGTGCGAAATCAGAAACAATCCCTCTGTGGTAAATTTGTCTTCAGCTCCGTTTTCATGTAGCTACTGTAGTGCTAATGTCCACTTCAGTCAGCTAGCTAGCTTTAATTTACAACATAAGCCCACCTATGGCTAGGGTACATGCTTGATTGAACATCCAAAACAATCCCAATATCCTTGACATCTGAAATACACCTAGATAAATATATATTAATGGGAGACATTTCTCTGTTGATGGCAGGGATTTAGCTCTGGTGATGGCTTATATTAGATCATGACAGCTAGCTAGCTACCTCAAGCACAAAACATACTGTAAATAATCATGCAAACATACCTGTATCTTGCTCGTTTTCTCCTCCTCTGTCATTTTCTTCTTTCTGTTTTCGGCACAGGGGGCCAGGGGGCCCCAAGCAGCCGCTTAGTTCGCTTATGCCTCGGGCCGGCCCTGAACATACATATTTGGATGTGTGTTGTGCTGAAATTAACCCAATTTCACTGATCTTACGTGCTGTGGGAATTTTGACCCACAAGACATCTTCAGAAACTGACGTTTAGAGAGCATATTTTTGACATGCATTGATAAACAAAAGTTCATTAATCATACCCAAACCATAAAAACATCCATATTTTGATTGGTTATGATACAAAGAGGTGTGCTGTACTGAAATATACCGAATTTCACTGATCTTAACTTCTGTGGGAATTTTGATCCACAACACATCTTCAGAAACTGACGTTTAGAGAGCATATTTTTGACATGAATTGATAAACAAAAGTTCATTAATCATACCCAAACCATGAGAACATCCATATTTTGATTGGTTATGATACAAAGAGGTGTGCTGTACTGAAATATACCCAATTTCACTGATCTTAACTTCTGTGGGAATTTTGATCCACAAGACATCTTCAGAAACTGATGTTTAGAGAGCATTTTTGACATGAATTGATAAACAAAAGTTCATTAATCATACCCAAACCATGAAAACATCCATATTTTGATTGGTTATGATACAAAGAGGTGTGCTGTACTGAAATATACTCAATTTCACTGATCTTAACTTCTGTGGGAATTTTGATCCACAAGACATCTTCAGAAACTGACGTTTAGAGAGCATATTTTTGACATGAATTGATAAACAAAAGTTCATTAATCATACCCAAACCATGAAAACATCCATATTTTGATTGGTTATGATACAAAGAGGTGTGCTGTACTGAAATATACCAAATTTCACTGATCTTAACTTCTGTGGGAATTTTGATCCACAAGACATCTTCAGAAACTGACGTTTAGAGAGCATATTTTTGACATGAATTGATAAACAAAAGTTCATTAATCATACCCAAACCATGAAAACATCCATATTTTGATTGATTATGATACAAAGAGGTGTGCTGTACTGAAATATACCCAATTTTACTGATCTTACCTGCCTTGGCAAGTTTGATGTACTGGACATAGTCAAAAACTACAATTCAGACACCCATATGGCCAGATAGGCCTAAGTAAGTGTCACACTCATTATTTCATGAAATGTTGGCATGTGGCACATATTCTGATACAGGGTATGATAACAAACTTGTTTGTCAAATTTGAGACCTCCAGCTGCTTGTGTGTTGACAGGAGGCGGAGCCAAAGATTGGAAAATCTAGATTTCTAGGGGGCGCTATGGAGTCTGTGAATATGTGAGGTGTGATTTTACTTCGCTCATATATTTTATGTCATACATAGATGTCACATGCCAAATTTTGTCTGTCTATTAGGTATGCAAGTTAGAAATGCTAACCCTAGGTTTAGGTGGTTATAATTTGCATAGGTCAGACTGGCCTTGATAGGATTACACCAGTTAATTCAAGACAGTGCCAGCATGTGGCACATATTTTTATATAGGGGTTGATAACAAACTTGTTTGTCAAATTTGACGCCTCCAGCTGCTTGTATGTTGACAGGAGGCGGAGCCAAAGATTGAAAAATCTAGATTTCTAGGGGGCGCTATAGAGTCTGTGAATATGTGATGTGTGATTTTACTACACACTCATATTTTGTGTCATGTACAGATGTCACTTGGCATATTTAATCAGTCTAGGGGGTATATAAGTTACAAATGCTAACCCTAGGTTTAGATGTCCTTGATTTGCAAAGGTTAGACAGGCCTTCATAAGGTTACATCAGCTATTATCAACTAATACCAACATGTGGCCCTTATATTGATAAGGGTGTAAAAACAAAATAGTTTGTGAGATTTGAGACCCCTTGCTTCTTCTGTGTTGCCAGGAGTCTGTGAATATGTGAGGGTTGATTCCATTTCACACACATATTTTGTGTCATCCAATGATGTTACAAGCCAACTTTAATCAGTCCACAATATTATAGTTAGAAATGTGTAATCTTATGCCACCTACAAATCCCATAAACATAACCAACACCCAACATGATCAAAGTGCATTGAGTCACTGTCTGAAATAAAGACATTGAAATTGTATTCATTGAGAAATGTTTTTTACTTTATTATGATGTTTAATAATACTTTATTGCACGGTTCAATCTCTGCACTGTTTACTTTTGCACTACCACCATGATGCTGCTGCTGCTGCTGCTGCTGGTGGTGCTGCTGCTGGTGCTGATGGTGGTGCTGCTGCTGGTGGTGCTGCTGCTGGTGCTGCTGCTGCTGCTGCTGATGGTGGTGCTGCTGGTGGTGGTGCTGTAACCCAGCGTCCTTACCTCACAGGGTGTGTGTGTGTGTGTGTGTGTGTGTGGTGTGAGAGGCACTGTAACCCAGCGTCCTTAACTCACAGGGTGTGTGTGTGTGTGTGTGTGGTGTGAGAGGCACTGTAACCCAGTGTCCTCACCTCACAGGGTGTGTGTGTGTGTGTGTGTGTGTGTGTGTGTGGTGTGAGAGTCACTGTAACCCAGCGTCCTTACCTCACAGGGTGTGTGTGTGTGTGTGTGTGTGGTGTGAGAGGCACTGTAACCCAGCGTCCTTACCTCACAGGGTGTGTGTGTGTGTGTGTGTGGTGTGAGGCACTGTAACCCAGCGTCCTTACCTCACAGGGTGTGTGTGTGTGTGTGGTGTGAGAGGCACTGTAGAGCCTATGTTGAGTACAAATATGTCTTCTGAAGGCTTAAACAGAGCCCAGCCAAAAACTCCAATAAAATTTGTATCAACTTTGAGGGACAGCTATGACCATGCATGATTATCCAGACCAAACGTGACGATTTTGCTACATACTATTCCGATTTATGTACCAGCATGCAAAATTTGAGCCTCCTACATGGTTTAGTTCTTGCGCTGTGGGCTTGTGAACTTTGACAAAAAAAAGAGGCCGAACAAAATCAACACCCCCTCCCCCTGTAAAACTGGCTGTATCTTGGAAAGTATGGATCTTACATAAGAGTAATTTTACAGTGTGTCTCCTAGGTAACATAGGTACACCTGGTAATTTTTTCAGAATTTTTTGAGACCTAAGTGCGTGGGCCCTGGTTGAATTGACGTGGAATGACCCTCATGTTATTTATAATTTTTCGAGACTTGTGCCATAAGAAGAGCCTCAGGTGGCCTATGAAATTGTCTCTGTTCATATAAGACAGTTGGCTTTTCAGTTTTTTCAGCAATGAATTGCTTTGTTCGGCCAACTGAGAATTTATATCCTGGTGCTGGAGGTAAACATCCAGCTGGTATCCAGCGTTGCAGCCTGTAATAACATTAAAAACAAAAAGGAATTATTTTATGTAGGTTACATAGTTTTAAAAATAGTGTGTAGAATAGTGTGAGTGCTGTGTCATCCAATACCTGAATAATTCCTCCAATGGAGGCGATCTACCAAAAACCAGGTTTTATTAAAAAATTGCGGGTCCCTCCTAATGGCGTAAGTGTGGAGCTGACAGGCATTATCATAAATGACTACCTCCGGACCTACAACACAACAGAAGTGAAATGTGATTTTTTGACGAGAACAGTATTTCTGAACCTATAAAACCAACCAAAGCAAAAACAACAAATGACCTGGTAATGTCACACAAGAAAGGTATGCAGAATCCTTACATTTGGTGAATCTGCTCCGTAAAATGGAGAATGCCACGTTCACCGACTCCACCTGCTCCATGATGGAGAAGCCAAGACATACTCCTGTACAGAAACCACACAGACACAATAGATAGACAAGTCACATGCCAAATGTATGATGTTAATACAACATTGCTTATTACCATGTGTAAAGACAATGCTTTCACAAAGCAGATAGACAATCAGGACAAATGAAAATGAAAAATGAACGTACCATGTTTGCAGAACAGTGTGAATATGCCAGGAATTAGGCTTGGGTGCCTGCTCCCCACCTTCCTGCAGTCTGTCAAACAGCCCTGCTCCCTCTCGCCATCTGCATCAAATAAACCCCGGTCCCGGGCAAGGGGGAGACAAGGGAAAAAATCTCCATCCCTCTCCATAGTTGTGAGAGGAGTGTCCAGGGCTGGCTTCATCAGAGCGCCCCTTGCCTTCTGGTGGAGCGCCCGGAAAATGGGCACAGCTACCTCGGGGAATGCTCCCTCCGCCCCAACCATTTGAAAGAACAAGGGGCACTCCTCAGCTAGGGTCTTTAGAAGTTGTGGGTGCCCCTCCACTCCCGTGTAGCCCATGGCTTCAAGGTCCTGAACCATAGCTTCCACCCGTTCACTAGGGTGGAGGAGAGCGCAGGCAGGGGAGTTCTTGGCCACCTCCTGGACTATGCGGCGACATGGTCCAACACAGGTCATCCCCACCTCCAAGCAGGCCTGGAGCAGAGGCAGCAAGAATGCAGAGTGCCGCTCTGCTAGGCCCTCCATTTCAATAGCCTCTGCAGGCGTCAGGCCGTCATCTACAAATTTGGTGAGCAGCTTGCGGAGGGGTGCACTGCTCACCAGCACCCTTTCAGGATGACTGGTGAATAAAGCAAAGACAAAAATGTTACTCTACATGGAGAAGATAAATTAAAACCCATAAACTAAACATAAAAATATTGTAACACTGATTAACAGGTCATGAAGAGAATGGGTAATGACCAAACTCTTAAAGAATACTCATCTTCCAGAATTTGCCACTCGGGTATCATACTGCCCATCCCTTTTCAGGGCATATTTCTGCTGGTAGCCCAGGGATGTGCCATCCATGACCACAGCTCTGAGAAGACAAAATCTAATTTGTATATTGAGTTGTAAAGACCATGTAAGGTATAACCACTGTGTGTGTGTGTGTGTGTGTGTGTGTGTGTGTGTGTAAGATTTAAGATACGTGTACTTGTCTTTGCAGACAGGGCATTTAAACCCGTCTGCAAAGTCTGCCGTCATCAGATCCATGAAGGACAGGACAGCATCTCGGAACTTCCTGTATGTTATTAGGATGCTCTCGGGAACTGCCCTGTCCAACATGTTGGTGTTGTACACTTCCAAGTAGTTGTACATTGTGGAGCTGGAGATGAAAGAGAGGTGTACCATAAGTGCTTTGAACATTGCTGGTCGGCATGTCCAGATAATGATTGCATGTAATGGATGCAGTTAAGGTATTTAATCTGATTTCTGCACAAAACATTATACAAAATTACCATTGTTTTGCTCTTAATGCGAAAAGATATTTTAAATGTATTTCAATTAATTTTCAATGTAATCATAAACATTTAAGTAATAAATTGTACTAAAGATAATTGCTAGACAAATGCAACTAGTAGAAGGAAGAGAGACAGGAAATGATAGGGCAGCAGTAAACACAGGATAATGATGACAGTTCCTCAGTGAATCTTTTCAAGGTCAACTTCAATGTTGTTCCATATGGAAATTTGGTATGCAGCAATAATACATTGTCGGAAAAAACACAGTACACAACACTGGCAGAGTGTGGCTTACAGTATCTTGGCTACATTTCACACGGTAAACTCTGAGAATTATATTGATGATTCTTTTTGGCATGCAGCAACATAGAATACTGTTACATAGAATACATCAACATACTGATGTGACTGATCCATGATCCCTGATATAGTAAATATAGTCCAAATACCCTGACTTGAAAAACATTCCCATACAAAGAATTCTTACACTGCCATGCTTCTGTCTTCAAATTGTACTATGGCCTAAATTTGGTAGTGAGGCTTCACCTGACTTGATGTTAATCACCATTAGCCCCGAAAAAAAGAACATTCCCATAAAGTTTGCAATGCAAGTTGCAAGCAAGTGACATCTTCGCTGAAAACAAAAATGTTTGAGGCTATGGCCAGCTTAATCTTCTAACCTCAACTCCCTTGAAAATTGTAGGGGTGACATTGAAAATGCTGTAAATAAAGCAAAACCCCAAGAAAACCCACAGGAAAGTGGTATGAATATGGTTCATCTTGGGCTGAAACACTTGTTTACAAGTGCCAGAAGTTAGTTGGGCTACTTACTACACAGGTACGCAGCAGTTCTCAAAAACAATGGTTTAATACTGATTCAGTAATATAAAAGCCTCCATGCATTGGAAATGTGCAAATATGCTTTCCACCTTATATGCAGAGTGTGTGGCTCAGTGGTCTAAGGGGTTAGGCTGGCAATCATAAGATGGCTGGTTCGAGTCGCAGATGATAAATTAAAAGTACTAATTAAAAAGGTATATATTGTGTGTGTGTGTGTGTGTGTGTGTGTGTGTGTGTGTGTGTGTGTGTGTGTGTGTGTGTGTGTGTGTGGAGGTTATGGGGTCAAAGGGGTCCTTCTAAAGTATATAAAGGAAGAAATTCATGATTATACATACACACAGAATAACAATCACACAGCAGTCCTCTGAACACCCTGGAAAACATCTTGGACACAAAAGCGAGGCGGTTAAGTCCTGAAATCTTGTTAATATTAGGATAGTATAAAGATAAAGGGAACTAAGAAGTCAAGCGTTTAGTTCCAACCCTACAGGGAAAAAAATCCTACTACCACCACCAACAACAACACCACCACCGACACCAACACCGAAACACCGACACCAACAACAACAACAACACCAACACCAACACCAACAAACACTACCACAACAACAACATATGGAACTCGAACAGTGGCCATTCTGTATATCCAAGGTTGCTTAGTGAAGGACTAGGCCTGAAGAAAAGGAACGTTTCTTGTAAATACCACAGGAGGCAGGATGACAGAATTGATATTGAAACAAAGAATATCAAGAAAGAAATTGATGAATTAACATACACACAGACAAACGGTCACAAACCCATTCTCTCACACACCCAAAACAGTCCTTTGAGAACTTGGAAACAGCCTGGAAAATATCTTGGACAAAGGGGACAGTAAAAAAGCAACAAGTAGCAGTTAACATGATGTAAGTTGTATTTCAAGGAAGGAAGAACAAAACAAGAGTAAAGTTAAATTAATTGGAAATAATTGGTTGTAATTGGAATTACTTAGAATTATTTAAATTAATAAGAATTATATCATGCATTTCTATTGTGTTACTTGCTTTGTTATTTTACTTAACTGTTAGAGAATTTATCATGCGGGATGTGTGGGATAGACAAGGCTTAATGCAAACATAGTTGTGCCTATTGAGTAATGGCGTAATCATTTATTTTAATCTAAGCACCAGCAAAGCACCTATGAACTTTAAGCGATTCTATCAGTTATATTGTATATCAATACTTCTGAAGTAAGGCGTGATAGATTCAGTACAGCTTCATTTTTTTAACTGAGGAGCAGTTACTGGAGTTGAATGAATTAGATTATAAATGGAATTGCATGCTCACCATTAAAAAGCAGTCTTATTTTTTCTCTGTCATAGTTAGTTATACTATATGAAGGGTGTATAAAATAACACATTAAATTTTGTAAAATTCTAAATAAACAAAGGAGCTTAGTATAAGATTTCTTGTATTCGAATCTTAGAAAATTAGGCTAACAACTACACAATAAAAAATAACCAGTACATTACCATCTTCCTGATTCATAGGCACCTCGGGCACATTTAAATTGTGTAGGACTCGTCTCAGGGCCTTGACATGGATGCAGCTGGTCTCTAAATGAGTATCCAAAGACACATTTCAACAGCTGCTAATAGTACCATACTATCCATATTAATACATTAACAATCATATTATGAATTATAATTAATCCATCTAATTACTACAAATTACACTTAAATGTCAAACAGGATATAAATGAATACCATGAAAGGACTGCTCCAAGTGGTCAGAGAGAGCTTCCACAAGCCTCCCATGGTGGAAGTCGCAGGAGCATTTATAAATATAGGAGCTGCTCCCTTCAAACACAACAGCCTTCCTTTCCACGACCATCAATTTCTCGTTCTAGTTAAGAAAAGCATTAAGCAATCAATTATCACATTTTGCAGATTTGGAGGTGTTGAAAATGTTATAAGATTGCAATGCAAAGGAGCACATCCAAATGAGTCAGTGTAGCCTGGCTAGCGCCACCACTTCTCAATGAGACGTGGTCTGGGAACCAAAGGTTTGAAAACAAAGCCCAGATCCGTTTATTGGGTGCCACGGATGTCTATCAAATGCGTCTGTGCATAGCTCATCATCGTCTTGCTTTCCCCCTTGTTCTGTGATTGGTCCCCTATCTCAGGCGAAAATTTGCTCCATGGTCTCCAGGCTGCCTTAGCAGCGTGAATCAAATCGCGCGCAAGGCAGCATGGGAACACCCAGGCTAGAGTCAGTGTACATTTATTTAACAAAAAGAATATAGGTATTTTATGGAGATATAAAATAGATATTAACTACGCTAAACAACAATATCAGTTGTTGTAAATTGAGTTTAGTTTAGCTTTATTTGCAAGAAAATATTAAGCAAATTCAACTCACTGTAGTTTATCTTTATTTGCAAGAAACTATTAAGCAAATTCAACTAAATCTAAATGGCTGGATGTAGCTAAATTAAATTGAGTGCAAATGGTTACCTAAATAAAATTAAGTAATTCTTGCATGTCACATTCTACTCAAAATATTTGATTGGAGTTTGCTTGGCTTGATTTAGTTGTAAGCAAACTCCAATCAAATATTTTGAGTAAAATGTAATATTATTTTCTTGGTACAAATTAAGGTTAGATTTTAAGGTTCAATTTAATTAAAACTCAAAGGTATGATTATAACTTTGCCTTTATTAATGCACATGCAAATTCCAACAAGGAAAACACAATTCCGCATGAGAGACAGATGAACACAGAAGCGATATGCATGTATGAACATTGGTTGCTCACTGGTCTTGTGTGCCTAAAATATCAAGATTGATAAAAAATATTAAAATATAATAACAATAATCCTGCTCTCAATCAAAACTGCAATGAGGACAATGTATTTATAAATAAGGGAGCAACAGCAGTAGAGAATGAGAGAGGTAGAGTGTGATAGAGAGAAAGAAAGAGAATGAAAGAAAAAGGGAAAGAAATAAATAAAAACAGAGCCCAAAAACACAGATACTTTGGCTTGAATTTAAATGTCACTTGGTTCTTAAGGTAGAAACACTTGGGTGAGAGCTTCTCACCATCCATCTGCATGACCACTTTTTGCACGAATTTGTGCCTGATACAAAGCCAAACACCATACAGCAAGATATTGTGTGTGTGTGTGTGTGTGTGTAAAAGTGTGCCGAGAGAGAGAGAGAGGACGAACGATAGAAAGACAGAGAGAGAGAGCAGGGAAGAGAAAGAAGAGGCCCACTTGCCCATCTAATGATTTGGTTCTTAAGATTACGAACCTTGGGTAGGAGCTTATCACCATCCATCTGAATGACAACTTTTTGCATGAATTTGTAATAGTATTGAAGAGTTCAACATTGATTCAATGTGTATATGACCCCTAGCTTCACCAAAGTCCTTTTAGGCAAGTCCCTCCACTCGGCAGCCATAATGCAACGCTTTTTTGCCACTCATCGGGCATCCTATTTGGCAGAAATGCACGTGCGCAAGGCTTCACGACACCAACCTTACTCCAGCGCCGAGTTCACAACACATGATTGGCACGATGTCTGCACAACACATCATATGATTGGCTCAATGTATTCACATGTCAACGTTTTGCCGAGGAAGGGGTGGGATGTGTGTATACAACGGCATTACAAACTAACCCCATGCATTTCTATGGAGGATTTTTTGAGTGCTGTGTCTCCTCATTAGAAAGTCTCTGGCTTCACTGCACAGCCTTGTGCAACAGACCAGGTTCCTCCAAAATGATGCCTCCATCCACAACGATGCCGATGTCCTCATGTTCCAAGGGGTGGTTTTCTCTTGACACCTCCTTGCCATGGATATCCTGTACAAAATTTAAAAAGCTGCTTTAGGTTGACGCTTGAGAAAAGGTACGAGCTGGGAGCTGGCTTAAAGGTTTTTGGCTTAAAAATTGGCATAAAAATAAATGTGACCATTGATGAGTTAACACCCTTTATTGGAATTTCATCATGCACTTTATTAGTGTTACTTACCATGTACATGTATGAGAGAATCATCATCTTCACCAAAATAAAGGCACAGGGTCTTGATGGCTGCCTCCCTCCTCAGATGTACAGTCTCTGTCTGTTCAGATACAGGGATATTAATTATTTTGTGAAAATACAATCAATACTCTAAATAATAATAACCTCTATTTCTAAAGCACTTTTAATACGGAAGATTCAGTTCAGAGTGCTTTACAACAGATAACAGGCATTTGGCAAGCATTTCTTTGGTTGAAACACACCCCATAATCACGTCCCAACTAAGCAGCGTCAGACTTAAATTCTGACAGGAATTGAGTATGACGACATCAGGCTAATAAGTGAGTGTACCAGTTGGGGAAGGAACAATGTAAGCAAAGGGAAAATGAGTGAGTGGGTGAATGTATGACGACTCATGTAGTCGTATCAATCCTGAGGAGTCCAGTTATAGTTCAGGCATGAAAACGGGTCAGGGATGAAAAAGGTGAGAAGGGCGCGCGAAGTGGGAAATGGCCGTTTCATAGCAAAACAGGCGCGAGTGACATTGTTGCCAATAGTGCATAGCTTCCATGGAGTATGGAGTATGAAGTTGCCTAAAACCAGAGATTTATAAAGAAAACAAACTACAAAATGACTAATTTTTACAAAAAAACTTATTATTTCTTCTTTTTGGCTTGGGCCCACTTGTGCTGTTTGGCAACATGCTTCAGCCTGGCCCTCCTCTCCTCCTCAGTGATCTACATGAGTTTTCTTTCTTTCTTTGTGCCTGAAGTTATCAGACATTTCTGAATATTTAGAATAAGTCTGAATATTTGTTGGACCAAACCAGGTAATAAATAAACTTGGGTAGGGTAGACTAGGCTTTAATTTGTAAAATTGGTTTGAAATGTTTTAACCTGCAGCTAGGCTACTTACAGATTGTGGCATTGTGCTAGTGTGTCAGGCCACTGAGCGTTTCGCCATTACCATGTCAAACACTGTGTTTGTCTCTGAACTCGACAAAGCGCACCAGCCCAGTTTAGGAGCATTTAATTAAACTAATTAGTTATTCACATTAGCCTTTGCTGTACTGATAAAGTATGCCTATTTGCTTCACCTTTTGTCGATCTACATGGCTCAAACTGCACATATTCTTCATCAAATGAACTCGTTATGTCTATATTTCTGTCCAATATCGCTAACTTTAACAACAGCCTATGCTACGTTGCTACACCAATCTCAACGTCTTTTTCTGACAGAAGTTGAACGTTTCAACTAGCCCACCTGTGACATCAATAAGCATCTCTCCTCGCCGGGCTCACATTCCAGCTGACATTTCAGACGCATCTGTAGTCACACAGACAGGGAGGCTATTCCAGCGCAAGCGTTCTGTTTGCGTTGCATCCGCGGCAAAATTTAGCTTCCACTGTTGCTGCATTCACATAGTCGTTGCTGGATCAGACAAGTTTTTAATTGGGCTCTTGTCTTACAACGCATCAAGATGCGTTCGCGTCTGCGCGTGATTTGTAAACTCAGTTGTAACCCCATACCCCCCGACCCCACCACAATATTTTCTCATCGGATCTGCGCGAACCACGTAAGTCCCCTATTTTGTATTCAAAACGGCGAATTTCGCCGAAAGGTGAGGAGTTTTCATGCCTAATAGTTAAATTATAATGCCTCTATCTGTCGCTATGTTGTAATAAGGCACATAAGAGCAGTGTGTGAGTAGGGTGACTAAGTAATGGCAGTAGCAGAAACAGATCCAATGTGATCATTGTATGTAATATGTAAGAGAAGTAAACAATAATAGTAATACAAACTTACACCTTGCAAAATCCTCAAATGTTTGGCCATTTTATGTCCTTTAAACCTTCTTCTGGAACTTACGGCCTTCTTCTTCTGGAAAACGGCGGTCACTGGACATCCAAGGTTACGCATCTTTGACCTGTAGCTTGCCTGAATACCGAAGCATCACAGGCATTTCCTGATCCAGTCATCAAGCAAGGACATTTCTCAATACCTGTAACTAAAGAGGATAGAAACACATTTATAATATAAATTAGGGCTGTCAATCGATTAAAAAAAATTAATCTAATTAATTACATACTCTGTGATTAATTAATCGGATATATAATTTTTGCTGTGAAAGTATTTTAAATATTTAAATTAAAATGAATCATTGAATAATCAGCATTAGTGACATTAAAGTTCAAAGACTCTTTTGTTATGCTTTTTATTGTGCTTCGGGAAGAAGTTTTTTTTCACATACAAGGCATTTCAGGCCACAGATATAACCTAGGGGACACAATGAAAATAAATTAACACTCCCCTCAATGTCAACACTTATTTCTTTGCATTGATGTGCGACTATAGAGTTGAACTCCAGTGATATGCTAATTCCTTGCTGCAGACATTGCAGAGGACTTTATTTTCAACACATTATTTTTTTATCAACACCATCAGGCCGTTTTTTAAAAGTAAATGTTCCAATCAATGATTCAGGCAGCACGTTTTCTTCTCTCTCCTTCATTTTACATTCTAATTTTTGCTGACTAGAACAGCTCGGGGTCAAAGGTCATACGGAATCGATTAATCTGCACTAATTTTTTTAATCAGTTATTTTAATTAATTAATCGAAATTAATCAGTTATTTTGACAGCCCTAATATAAAGTATACATTTATGAGATATACTTATTTAATACATACACAAATGGTACTAGTTAATCAAACGATTTTGACACTTAATTTAATTGCCATTTGATTATCTTACAATCTACCAACAATAGCTACACAGCCCTGCTTGATGGTCTGACTGTCCCCTTGGAGGGAACACATTTCGAATTTCAACACCATGGAACAAATAAAATGTTCAACCAAGACCTGCTTAACAGGTGCGTCAGCCTGTCCAGATCTTGCACTGCTGTTGAGTTTGAGAAATGCCACCACCACCACCACCACCACCACACATTCAGCGCTGGCAATGACACTATTGAGAAAATAGTGGTACTCCATTACTGACAGAATAAATCAACACGTGTCTAAACCTAGCGTAAATGTGGCTTTTGCCCAACAATGTCCGAGTTATGACCTGACCTAATCACTCACGATACATGCGTCCAATTTCTTTCCTTTTTACATGTACCTTGGCCTATATTCTGAGTCTCCAAACAAACGTATTTTTGCAAACTCGCCATTGCTAAAGTTAAGTGTCAGTTGACTCCACAGGGGTCGGTGAAAACGTGTTTGGTCTGCTGCATAACGTGTTCGGTTAGCTAACTAGCTAACGTTAAGGTGAACCATATTTCAGGCAAGATCTATGTTCCAATTCAGTTAGCAGCTAATGTTAATTGTACAAACTTTAATGGGTCCACTGAGTTTCAACAACCTATTGACTAACATTAAGGTCTATATTTATTTTGAAGTTATTCAATCAATTACGTCGAGGAGGTAATAAAAGTAAACTTTAAGATGAACTTGTTAGCCAAGTTAACCTTATATTGGAGTAGGTAAAGTTAACGTTAGCTAGTTTGCTAGACGATTTCTTAAATATTCAAGAAAACAGCTCTATCGTGTCAAATAAAGCAATTAAAAAGACACTCCAAATTTCTAATGGTAAACTGACTGTCAAATGAGGTTTAATAATATACCACTTACCGTTAAAAGTCAAAACCGAAGGTTTCAAGTGCAGATCTCTTCAAGCCAACAGAACCGTTTGCAAAATGGAGGACAATCAAATAAACGCATGCGCAGCACCGCGTCTGAAGCAAAACCCCTTTTTCCCTTGCAGATATTACTTAACTGAAATTAGTTTTTTCTAAAAAACAAACAAATCTGAAGCAAACCATTTTTTTCTTGCAAATATTACTTATCTGAAATGAGTTTTTGCAAAACAAACAAATTGAGTATATAAACAGTTTCATTTAGGGAAAAATTACTACATGTCAAAATCATTTTTTTTCAGTGTGGTGGACACCAAAATTTTGACGATTGGTCCTGTCTCGACTTTTCTGACTCGTTTTGAATCGCCTTTGACTCAGAGTGGCTGACTACAGGCATGCACAAACATGTCCTAAAACAACCCGTAACGTTCGTTTTCAAAACTGTGCAACTCACCGAGTGGTTAGTGGTGTTCGTTGATGTTCCAAAACAAGTAGCTAGCGAAATACAGTTTCTGTCGTGTTTTATTTAGCATTTTGTAAAATCCCACTGATTTCTGTTGGAAGACTCATTGCACGTTGATATTACTGCGCCACTGGAAATGTAAACGGGGGCTGCCCCAGCAGTGGCGCGACTGGGGCACCAACCTTAACGGTGTGTTTCCACACAGCGAAACACCTCGCGATTTTCGGCCAGCGAAATTTCGCCTCGGGGGCGTGACGGCGAAACCGCTAACCTTTTGACTGCAGTGTCTAGCCAGTGGTGGCAAGCGAGCTAATTAGGCTAATCAGCTAATTCAAACGTTTAAGTACTTAATGAAGATATCCAGGGGTCTTTATGACTCGACTAAGACTATGTTGCCTATAAACAACAATTCATGTTCATAGAAACAACAAGGTCAATAAGACATAATATATTTCATACCTGTGTTGCAGCATGTAGCCTAGCTGTCTAGCTAGGTTTACAATGCAATCCAATGTCCTAAAATACTAGCATTTCGCCTGTCAGCTAGCTAAAAAGATCGAGTGCTTAAACTAACATATACAGTGGTCTATTTAGTGGTGTATGTGCTCTGACTAAGTTCGTGTGGCATATAAACCACAATTCGTGTTGATACAAGTGCCAATGTTCGTGTAGAAACATTTTAATCACATACAAATGTTTGTGTTACAGCTCAGGTAGTCTCCGCCATCTTGGTCAGACTTTTTTGTAACTCCCGCCTCCAAACACAAAGACGCGGACCTGATTGGTTCTCGAATGGTCCTCATTTAAATAAAGTTAAACTTTGGCCAACTTTGTTTCGCCTGCCTCGGCGATTCGCTTTCATTTCGCCCAACTAGGGCGAATTTCGTCTCCATTCAACCTCAATGAGAGCGACGCGAAATTTCGTTGTGTGGAAACACACCGTAATATTCACATTATTAGACCCATGGGCGGACTGGCCATCAGGCATCCCGGGCTTTTTCCCGGTGGGCCGACGCACCTTTTGGGCCGATAGAATAGGCTATCTATATATATATATATATATATATATATATAATTTAATTATTTTGGCCAACGATCGGCCCAAAGGAAGGAAAATCAGCTGCCCATTGGTTACATTTCAATATTGACGCTGGACTGATCCAATAACAGCTCACGTCAGGCCCCACCCCTTCCATTTTGGCTCAGAGCCAGGATTCTGTGAGCGCTTCAAACGTTAATCGAGTTGCCTACACGAAATTGCGGCGGGTGCCGGTAGTGACAATTGTGCAAAAATACAATATTGCAAGTAGGCTAGCATATGTCAGCAACATGTTGAAGTTCGTTGAGTTTGAACGAGGATGTAAGCAAGCATACAGAGCAAGGGACAGTGAGCAGGTGGAGTGCGAGCCTAGTTGAGGTGATGGAGGCTGTGATGCATGCCATGCTGACTATGATGACGTATTAATTGCGATAATGTTATGATATGGTAGCCTAATGATAACATAAGGCCGTGCTGTGACTTTATATATATATATAAAAAACAACAAATAGCGCAACTTAAATTTTCTAAATGAATGATTTCCCGGACAGCAAAATATAGTGTCAAATCGACGTTAATTGTTGGTCATATTGATCAGTTTCCGTCACACGCCCAAAATTCAACATGGATGGCATGAGTGGTGGCTGGTCTCTCAAAGTAGAGAAAAAGGTTCTATCATGGTAAAAAAGTGCTAAAAGACTGTAGACTGACGGAAATCTAAGTTACAAAACGTCACATCATGCACAAGCCAACTAAGCTACGGTATATATATATATATATATATATATATAGGCTACTGGAAGATAAAGATAATTAGTCCATGTAGCTGTAGGCTACTGTTCCAAAATGTACCAGCAATGTAGGTACAGGAATAAAATATTTCCAGCAACAGCCCTGTTTGTGTTGTTTCAGTTGTCCGACAGTGATAACTGGTATAAATCACATTAATGTCTTAAGACAATCTGGGTAATTTAACTCTTTATGTCGTGCCACTCTTAACAATGCAGATTCGAACCTCTGAGACACAACCACCACACTGAATAAATGTACAGTTATTTATTACAAGGGAGCAGCAGCAAGCATACATGCAGAGCCGGCAGAAGATGTTAAGTGTACAGGGTCAGGCCCGAGCCCACCCTCTGTTAAAGTCCAGGATATCACCCACACAGTGCCCGCAATACCAGTTTAAGCCACTAGAAGCCTAACTCTGAGCAACAAGAAAAACATCACAGGACTCGCTTAAGATAAAATAGCCCACACACACTCAATCACAGCAAAGGGAATAGCATTACCAACACACAGGCTAGCACTAGTAGAAACACAATATTATTCACAGCACTCCAGAATGTACCATTCAGAATTGCATAGCAATAAGTTTAACACCAATAAAGCCACATAGGAATAAGCACACAATAAATCCCTTCAGTCCAGTTTGTTTCTTAATTGCCACACAGGTAGACAATTGTGCAATAGGCCCAAGCAGTTATAAGGAGGGAGGGCTCACCATGACAGTCCACGCCCCCTCCGCTGTCGCGCATTGCGCTGGCCCCGATCAGAGAAATAACATTGGTCGGCGGCACCCTCCTCGCCGACCAAGAAAACAAATCCCACAATGCACTGGGTGGTGTAGCAGCGCTGTCTCAGTGGAGTCCGCCTCCCTGCAGCCAGTGACGTCAGGGCACGCTCAGACTGCTGTCCAAAACGCGCAGAAGATTCTTGTCGGCAGGCGCGATCTTCCACGCAGCAATCGCCCTCGGGGAGAGAACAATGTTTTAATACTTCGTAAACCTTGAGCTGGCCCATCCACACTAAGACAGAATGATGATTGTTTTACTTTCCTTTACCAGACGTACGATCGCGCATATCAGCTGTCTCCTCTCTTCAGTCAGGCTGCACAGCTCCAGGAAGTCGGCACCCCTCGGGAAAAGGACAGTTCTTAAAACTTAGACAGATGACCGATGGCCCACTCACACAGCAAGACAGCAGATAAGCAAAAGTTACTTTTCTTCATGGATCGCTAGTTTGCGTCCTCTTAATCAACCCGTCAGCGGTCAGTCATCCAGCAGTCCACCTCGCATCAGCTGTTGCTTCGGGGTCGCGTCATCAGGCCAGCCCTGGGTTCCCCACGTTGTCTCTACAACCTCCCCTTTCCCTATAAAAAGGATTTACCTCCCAATTCTCCCAATCGCAAACCCTCACACACCCCAGTCCAATTAGTCCATCCACCAATCACAGTGTTCCACAGGGAATTGATTATTGTGCACAAATAAGCATTTTCAACCAGCATCAGACATTTATACATGGAAAACCCCCAAAACCCAACATTCATGACAATAAACCCCTCCTGACTGTGACATTTACACATAGGCTTCAGTAATGTTTGGTGCTGCTGTCAATTGTAGCCTATTGAATTTTGAAATTATACTTTGAATTCAAGCAGAAACTCTTCCTTAATAATTGCTTGTTAGCCTGCCCTACTTGAATATGGAGAGCCTATGCTCCATGCCTACCTCTGATCAGTCAGAGAGATAACCAATGAGGCCTACATCACTTTCAGTGCTCCATGACAGTTGAAAATATATGCATATTTAAGGGCAATGCAAAGATTTTGTATTTAATTAGGTGTGCCCGACCGATTTGAGGGCCGCTTGGGCCAAATATGCCAGGGCCGATTTTTGGTCCCAGTCCGCCCCTGATTAGGCCTACATAATTCCGCCAAAAGCTTTTCCCAAAAAGGGTGTTTTTTGGCCCCTAAGACCAAACGGGGCCGAGTTGGGGGTGGTCATTATCAACTTGTGATGGCCCAAGGTATAATATAATAGGAAATAATAGTGGAAAAAAACCTAGCAAAAACATCCTGAGGAGTGGACCTGGCTCCCGGCCTAATCCATTTGATTGCATCTTAGTCCAGTAGATGGCGGTAATACACTTTGCCTGTAAACTGCTGTAAGAGGTAACAGAAGAAGACGATGTTCTTTCCTTCTGCTCTCTTCTCCAACCAATTATAGAAACAAGAGTGCGATTTATCTTATTTCCATCCATTTTAAATATTGCCCGCGAGGATTTCTACTGATCGACGTGGTGTAGGCTTGCTTTAGGATTCTCCGCTTAGAATGCAGATGAAGGATCGCTGACGGGAAATGGATTTGTTTATTATTATTTCTCTGCTATTTGTAGGTGAGTAGGTAGGTAGGACTAGCCTAAAGTTTTAGTCTCTTAAAGGTGCTCTAAGTTGCTAAGCTTGCGCGTTTTTTTAGGCTAAAACATTTTATGTCACTTAGGCCTACTGCAAACATCACCTAACCAACCTAGCTGTCTGTGTAGTCCAGTCATTTTATGAAAAAAGGTTGAACAAATTGCAACAGAAGAAAACTTAACTGATGTTGTATCCTCAATATGTCCTGAGTAAGGGGAAAAAGCCCCGAAGAATCCCAATAGGGGAAAGTTTCGAAAAAGACCCAATTATATCCTTCTTGCGCCTATTCAGTAGGCCTATTGCTCTCACTCGAAATGGGGGGAGAAAATTACCTTCACATATCACCATGAAAATGACTGAGTTGATTACTTACATGTATCAAGACAAACAAAAAAATGTATTACAAGTTTTTTTTTACTTGTTTGTTAACATGGGCAAACAGGGCATAATGTAATAATAACTCATTTGCATAAATACCACAACG
This sequence comes from Alosa sapidissima, assembly GCF_018492685.1. NCBI lineage: Eukaryota > Metazoa > Chordata > Actinopteri > Clupeiformes > Clupeidae > Alosa > Alosa sapidissima. Next base: position 21,279,584 of record NC_055976.1, on the reverse strand, counting down.
GAGCTAATACAACAAGCAAAGTTATGTCTGACCTAATTGCAACAGAATTTATTTTTACATTTTTATATTTCAATTGGTGATCTAAACACCATATAAAAGTCCATGGAAATCCAGTTGGTGGAAATATGTTAAAATGAGGGTTATTTTATGCATTATTCTTCCGCAAATAGGCTACTGACAAAACTGTAATTAGAATGTTGTAGAATAAACATTCTATATCTGACCCCATCCAGAGCCTTATGTAAGCGATAACGGCCGCCGAGGTGTCCTGTATAACTGGATAACTGGACACACCTCGAAGGCCGTTATCCCGCTTATCACCCGGTTGCTGTAAAGCAAAGAAAACACGCGGTTTCGTTTAAAAAGAAGCTCAAGTCAGAGAATGTCTAATAAGGGGAGAACTGCCACTCTCGGAAAACTTCCGGTTTCTGAACTGGTTGCAGTTCCTTCGGTGGTTCCACATGAGGGCGCTCGTTCACGAGTGCAGAATGCATGGAGGTCTATGGAGCTGTACCCCTCAAAATCCACTTTTCTCGGGTTATAATTTTTTTTCAAGTAATTTGAATATTGTATTCGAAAGGGGAGGCAAAGAAAATACACTTGGTTGAGTATTATATTTTTAAAAGTCACTTAATTGTTCTAAAAAGCCTTTCAAACGGGTTAATGACATCATTCATTAGCACAATGCTAGCGTGTTATGGGCAACAACGACCCAACCTGTAAGAAATCAAAAGGACATAAGTACTCGTTCATTCAACTTTTGACCTATAACCCATGTTGAAGTTATACAAACTACAATCAAATCTGAGATTTGTCAACGACAATCAGGTGAAAGAGACAAATTTAGCCGTCTAGCTCGATTGACTCCCATTCATTCTGCACTCGTGGCGATCGCCCCCAATGCAACTCTGGTGAAACTGCAACCAAAATTCGGTACAATGGGACTTAATACGGAGTGGCCAGGCCAGAGACAGTTGATAAAGCGAGACGATTCATAAGAGGGTAAATTCTGGCACGTTGTGACGTGGGGTTCGAAGCGGTCACGCCCATTTAGGAGTCTAGCGGGAGGTCCAGTGTCTATGTATTCCTATGGGAGAAATTAACATTTTCACGGAATATGACCAATCCCTTAGCCCTACATTCAGCGATGTTAGTTTTGAACCCTTTCTCTAGAAGACACATGTCTCCGACATTGAAATTGTATTTTCCAACTAAACAAATAAAGACAAAAATAGCTTTGTTCGTGATCGGTCACTGTCTCCTCAAAGCTCTGGTGCACAGCCACCTGTTCTCAGAGGCTCTAGACTCAGAGATGGTTGATAAACTAACCTAACATATTTTTTGCTAGAACTAGTAGACTACCACAAAGTTGCTGAACATATGTTATTTCAGGTTTGTTTGCAACAATATATAAGTTTAACCAAAGTTCTTAGCTGATAGCTAGCTAGCGAACATTCCCATTCACTTTCCGTTTACTGTGCTAACGTTAGCTAGCTAGCTAGCTAGCTCGGTTAACGGGGCAAAATGAAATTATTCATTCCGTGTCCGAAATAGTGTTTCATTGGCTTCACACACAAACAATGACTGTAAAATAGTATACAAAATTATATGTATATGTTATTATTGCTTATTCAGAGAAAAGTTTATGTTTTGACACGCCTATTTAGGAGTCCGGAACTAGTGCCATTTCGTTCCATTGGTGAATCGTCTTATGATTCATCTTAGTTAACTATAGAATAGATAGTAGACGGGCTCTGCTCAAGTTCAGCTTGTTGTACAACTTCCGATAGCATGGACAGTTAGCTTGTTTACAGTTGATTCCATTGTTGCGAAGCCTGCCACCGTAGTCCTACTATGGTTGTTATAGTTACCATTCATAAGCATTGATATGGAACGGTGTCCTGTTATTCAGAATTAATAGCCACCCACCAGCCAATCAGAAAAGAGTATTTCTTCTCTCCGGGTGATAAAGATATCTATATAGTCTTATAAGGCTCTGACCCCATCTAACTTATGGAATTTTAGAATTTTGCATTGTTGAGGAACATTCTTTTATTTTCAAAGAGTTAAAGGAGAATTCCGGTGTGATATTGACCTAAAGTGTATTGAAACATGATACCGAGTGTGAATGTACGTCTCATAGCCCATCTCGGCTTGTCCCCTGCACTCCAAAATCTGGCGCTAGTTAGCCGATGCTACCAACAGCTTTTTCAATAGTGGTGCTTCGGCATCGGGCTAGCCATGCAAATAAATCACTGTTTTACACCCATTTACGAGGCTCAATGTATCTCCACACTTCATTGGTAGACTTCCGAGGGCCCTGACATTTAAAACGAGACATTGAGAACTTTGAAAAAGCACTGGTAGTTTACTTACAAGACGATTTATACAGACAGTATCTTCACGAAGTTTAGCGTTTGCAGCCATCTTGAATTTAGTCACGATAAGTCGAGCAACGAGTAAGAATGAACAGGTATGATAAGGGATCAGATTCCAAAAATAATTCAGTGGAAATGCATGGATTCCAGTTGCTGCTACTGGAAGAAACTGGAATCCATGCATTTACACTGAATTATTTTTGGAACAGTATATCACACTAAGTATCAGTCCATCATTTTTCAAGACTTATAGTAATTGACCTCTTGCCCAGGGGTTGACTGATAGACTGTCTGTCCAATCAGAGGGGCCTGTATGATGCCCCTTTACTTTGCACAATTTTGTCTAAAACAGTAATCAGACAGCACAGTATGTTTATGTACTGTAAGCGAATGCAGGAAAATTGTGAAAGCAAAGTTGAAGATGGACATGATGATGTCCAAATTCGACAGAAGGGTGCAGATGGGATAACTGCAGCTAGCCTCCAAAAAGGTGACTCTGTTGTTGTGACATCTGGCAAAAAGGTGCATGCTATACTAATAAATATAGTTTAAGATCAATAATTAACAATGCATGCCTATGCATGGGTCATGGTTTTGCCAAAGTCATAGAAGAGTCAAAACTATACATATTCTAAAAGCATATGCCCTGTACATGAAATATAGCATCAATCAACATATGTCCCATCTTCCTTCATACCATGCATAACACATCCTCTATTCTGTATAGGCGAATCAAGTGAACAGCTGATACATTTTGGCCTGCACTAAAGAAATTAAACACCATAAACTATATATTTTCTAAAAGCATATACCCTCTAGAGGAGATATAACACAATTTAAGACATTTCCAATCTTCCTCTATGCCATGCACAATACATTGCCCTCTATTCTGTAAAGGTGAATCTAGTGTAAAGTGGATACATTTTGGCCTATACTGTCCAGGGAAAACAGATTAAACACCCTAAACTATATATTTTCTAAAAGCATATACCCTCTAGATGAGATATAATACCAGTTAAGACATGTATTAGCTTCCTCCATGCCTTGGACAATTTGTTTGTCAAATGTTGCAATTGGGGCAGCCGTGGCCTACTGGTTAGGGCTTCGGGCTTGTTACCGAAGGGTTGCCGGTTTGATCCCCGACTCACTAAAAAAATGTGGGCAGGGGAAGTGGTTGAGCACTGCTTTCCCATGCCCACATCCAGGCTGAAGTGCCCTTGAGCAAGGCACCTAACCCCTCACTGCTCCCCGAGCGTCGCTGTAGCAGGCAGCTCACTGCTCCGGGTTAGTGTGTGCTTCACCTCACTGTGTGTACACTGTGTGCTGTGTGTGTTTCACTAATTCATGGATTGGGATAAATGCAGAGACCAAATTTCCCCCACGGAATCAAAAGAGTATATATACTTATACTTACTTATTAGTTTTGGGTCAGACCTTACTTTGCCTGGACTATTAGATCCGTTGTGGTATTTATGCAAATTAGCTAGCTATACATAATTACATTATGCCCTGTTTGCCCATGTTAACAAACAATTTCCAAAAACTTATAATACATTTTTTGTTTGTCTTGATGTTAGTAATCAACTCAGTAATTTTCATGGTGATATGTGAAGGTTAATTTTTTTTCCCTATTTGCGTGAGAAAAATACTGTATGCGCTTGAATAGGGTATATTTAAGTCTTTTTCATAACTTTCTCCTATTGGGATTCTTCGGGGCTTTTTTCCCCTTACTCAGGACATACAAAATGTCCAAAAGAGGATACAAAATCAGTTAAGTTTTCTTCTGTTGAAATTTGTTCAACAGTTACCCCTATTTTGGCTTAAGATGACTGGACTAGTGTCTGATGCGCGTTTAGGAGAGTTTCAATTGCACGGGAGCAGTACCAGCGCAGGAGGGAGGGGGAGGAAGTAGCGAGCTAGCTCTCTGTTTTGTTTGAAAGTCAACAGAAGTGACGTTACCCAGCATCGCTTAGAGTACCTTTAATGTTGGGATATGATCCAAATGGTGATGAATAGGCTAATTAGTCTAAAAATGAGTCAAAATTACTACTATTCTTTCACACAAACTCGCGTCACAGACGTATGTCACCGCCCATTTGGAGGTGCAAACAATCGGATTTTTGGTTATTTAACCATCAGTTAACTACAAAATAGACATTTTACTTTGGATAGACTAGACAATAGCAATACATCATAGGAGTGATTAACGTAAAAAAATGAGTAACTCAACATTTGACACCTCCGATATGTTTAGTGTTCAAAAGACGTCAAATAGCCTGTTATCGTTACCAAATTGATAGCCAAGGAGCCAGAAGTGAACACGTATGTAGGCCTATGGCTATAAAAACCGTGTCTTCATTTTACAACTAAACAGAGAAAATACTTTTATATCCCTTGAGCCAGCTCCTGGTTACCTCCCAAAATCTCTTAAACGCCCACAAATACCCGTATGTTTGTGTGAAAGAATTACTAGGTTTGTTGTTTTTTATTTGTTGCTTATTTGTTATTTGTTTTATTTTTATGTTTTTCTAGGGCATGTCACCACGTCTGTGAAAGGATACAGTGTCGGTGAGTCACTTCCTTAAAGGGAATTGGGTAGCCTAGATGTCCACAAACGACTAAGAAAACGTGGGGAACATAGACAACCGGTGTCGCGTCATCCGACAAAATATAAGCTATATAAGAACCGCTGTCACGCTATCCGGAGAAATATGTAAGGGATACGACATGGTGGTCAGTTAACAGAAATTAATGCACGATCGAGGTTGTAATACGGCCCGAAGTGCAGCGGAGAATATTCAACACATCAAAACAATATTTCGAAAATGTGCTCAAGTTAACGCTGCTGACCACCAACCATTTCACTTTGATAATAAACTACATTTTGGTGCAAGATATATTCAGCAAGAATAACAGAAATTGGCTCAAGCAATCTTATGAAAAATGTCAGCCCCTAAAACTGCCAATTTCTCATGGGTGTATGGTCACCAAGCTTTATGGTAAACTAATGTTGAATGTCAGAAAAATTGCATTCAAAAACGTACCTTAATGATACACTATAATTTATAAAGGAACGAAGTTTAAAAAGAAAAACATTCATAAAATGGATTAGAAGAATAATTGGTAAGTAGCCTACATGATAGCCGCTTCTTTTCTAATAAATATAATGGGCTACATTATATATTTCAGGCCACTAGATGGCAGCATGCCACCACACTGTGGGCCTTATTTGGATGTGAGCAAACAGTGAAATGCCAGCGCATATAGCGCCATGAAATATTCAAAGCTACAGTATGTAATTTCTTCAAGCACGATTTACTAGCTACGGAAACTAGTAACTTCTAGCTACGACTTTATCGCATATTTCTTCTCGTAATTAGGTTATTTTTAGGGCTGTCAACATTAACGTGTTAATCGCAATGCGATTAAGGACCAAGCATAACCAGTTATTTATTTTTTTAACCAACAAGTGGTTGCCCTAGATCTAAAACAGCTGTTACCTTGGGCTGTCATCAGTGTGCAGCGTTAGTAGGCTACTATTGTATCTTTTGTGGTTGATTGTTATGTATTGGGGGTTGCATTCCTTAATATTGATCAACTAAAATGAAAGATGTCTTTGGTGCTGACGTTATTTTACTGTAGTCAATTCTGAGAAATGCAATGGTAACAGAAGGCATTGTTTACATTTTAGCCCGAGATGTCTTCAAGGATCGAATTAATTGAGTTTACAAAAATATTATATATTATATAATATAATATAATATATTTTCAAGTCAAGAGACATTCTTAATTTTCAAATGTCTGTGTCTGGGAGCATTAAACTTTTGAAAACCATAGGCCTAGTAGTTGCTAGGAACTTGTAACAGCATCGACTCACTCACTCACTCCAATTCAATTAAGTTCAAGAAAGTTTTATTGGCATGAATGTTTCAGTAACATTATTGCCAAAGCTCAATAACAAGTATACATAGGACAAACATGCCTAACAAAATTGGGAAATGAAGTGAGACTTTGAAATAAAGTAAGACAACTATTAAAAATAATAACAATCTCTCTCTCTCTCTCCCTCACTCCCTCCCTCCCTCCCTCTCTACTAGAGGAAGAAATTTATGTGAGACATCAGTATGTATGCCCTGGTCAGTCTGTCACCTTCTCAAAAGCCAAATATTATGATGATTTGTTTTTTCAACCGAGTGGGTCGGACTCTGCGATGCAGGTAGCAAACCGGACTCATGTAAGATATTTGCCTAAGCCTTTCAAGTCAAGTTCAAGTTTATTGCCAGTGTGATGGAACATCGCCTGGAATTTGGTTTAGTACTGTGCAGATCAGATACTCAGGGATGATGGGTTTTGAGGGCTCTTGCTGTCTGGGGATATGTATGTACTGTTGGTGAATCGTAAAGTTCTGGCTGTGATTCATTTAAACCTTTTCCCTGAAGGAAGAGGGGTGAATAGGGCATTGGCATGATAAGCCTTTGAGCTAAGCATGGCCAGAGTAGTGCATTATGGTCAATTAATAGATTATTAGAATAGATCAGGGGCCGTATTCACAAAGAATTTTAAGAAGAGCAACTCCTAAAAATAATGGGCGTGTCACTCCTAACTTTAGGACTCCTAATTATTTTCACTAAAAGTAATTCACGAAGCATTTTAGACCTAAAAGTAGCACCTAAGTCTGGGACAGCTTATAAGAAGTCGAGAGGACTCCTAACTCACTAAGACCTATTCACAAACAATCCTAAGCCGCTTTTAGTGGCATTTCACGTCGCAATGTTTTGAAATGAACGCGGTTGCAGGAGCACTCAATTGAGAGGGAATAATTGTGCATTGTAGCCTACCGTAATTAAGGGATGCAATAACGCCGCCAACAACCAAAACTATAATTGCATGTTGCATAGATGTAACGTCTCATTGTAGCCTTAATCAAATTAAATTGTTTCTCCTCTTTGCGAATGTATAGGCCTACGTGTCTGCATGCAGATTAATTATGACCGCCGCTAGCGAAGCGGTCATATAGGGATTGTCAACGTTTTTTTTTTGTTTTTTTTTCATCTACTTTCTGAATTTTTGGTCAACGATCCCCTGGACACCGAACCACCGGGGCACATGAAATTTGGTGGGTATGTAGCCCCACTAGACTTTTATGGAAAGATTTCGTTTCGTCCTCGGGGGCCACCCCCCCCCCCCCCCCCATGCTGGGCCCCCCGAACCGTAAAAAAAGCAGTTTTTCCTAAATAACTACCTGAACCGTGGGGCTGAGGATGAAGAATCTGTTATGGTATGTTGGTCTCAAGTTGGTCTCAAGTTGGTCTCAAGTACCAAATTTTGTGTGTATGATTGACCTGGCATTCTCTGGGGGTATGCCAAGTTTCGCAGAATTTCATCCATGGGGGGGTCTAAAAAAAATTAGGTTATGTGTACATTTTATTGACTGTACACTCATTGGCCTGTAGATGGCTGTGCACACATATACACACGCACACACACACAGTTGCTTTTCGCGGACCTAGGCTAGGACCAGCACGGCCTGGCACCGGTTCGCGGATTGCCAATCACACTGCCGTTGCAAAGCCTCTGAATGCAGCCAGCTGTCCCGTTTACCACGGACTTAAGCTGCCACCTCGTGGCGAAAAGTTGCAATACATTCGCAGCTCTGTGAATAACGGGAGGCACGAGTGCCACTTCTAAATGGGACCCACTGGCTAATTCATTCCGCAAACTGCTGACTCACGAAATGTATTTTAGCAGGTTACAAAACTGATTTCGTGATTCTCTTATGCATTTCGTCCACGTAATAAAATTATCGTTTCACATAATTCATTCCGTAAACTGCTGACTCACGAAATGAAGTGTAGCAGGTCACAAAGCTGATTTCGTGATTCTTTTATGCATTTTGTCCACGTAATGAAATTATCCTGACACATAATTCATTTCGTAAACTGCTGACTCACGAAATGTATTGTAGCAGGTCACAAAACTGATTTCGTGATTCTTTTATGCATTTCGTCCACGTAATGAAATTATCCTGACACATAATTAATACCGTAAACTGCTGACTCACAAAATGAATTGTAGCAGGTCACAAAACTTATTTCGTGATTCTTTTATGCATTTCGTCCACAGAATTAAAGCATATGTCACTGAATGCATTTCGTAAGTTGTTAAGTTACTATTGCGTGGACGGAATGCCTTCTGTAACACAACACAATAATTCTGTGGATGAAATTGAAATAGGATGCACAGAATGATGCGTGTAGGTGCATTCCGTATTTACGTAGACAGAATTACTTTGACCAAACATTTCGTCTACGACAGTGAATACTGCATTCAGCATTATGTCCACGAAAGGAAAAGGCCACCAGTCAATTTCGTCCACGAAATGATGTACTCTCTTCAGTGTTTCGTGGACACAATGCAAACCAATTTGTGCATTCCGTGGACAAAAGGCGTTACGATGTAACATGGTTTCGTAATGAATATATGTATTTCGTCACACGAAAGTCATTCTGTCCACGAAATAAGGCATGTTACATTTGGCGCCCCATACGTTAATCTTATATCAATAAGGACCTAGGTAATGTTACCGTTAGCGTTGGTTGAGTGATGGAGGCCAATTCGATTGATTGCATTTGTAGAAAACTATAAATGCGGTTATACCAAGCAAATTGATAGCAGCACTGTAATTGTATCTTTCGACTGTCATTTGTTGCACGTGCTACAAAAATCATTCTGTGCAATGGAAGATTTACTAACGTTACACCGGTCTGATACAGTTTTGCCTATACATGCGTGAGACTGAGACGCCTGTTTATTTAGTTTTAAGTGCGTGCAGGGTGTAAGAGGGGAATTGATGTGCTTTGATTCCAGCTTGGTAGTTGTAGTCTGTGAAATTAAAAAGCACGTGTGTGTGAAGTATCCAAACAATGACACCTTCATTTCATTATGGCTGCTTTAGCAACACACCTTAAGCTACTGTGTAGTGGGTCCCATTTAGAAGTGGCTACTTCATTCGCGCTTTCCTTGACTCTGACTTTCCTTGACTTTCCTTGAGCTGCGTGAATTTTATTACAACTTTTCGCCACGATATGGCAGTTTAAGTCCGCTTGATACTGTAAGGCGTGAGCCATTGGTTTCCAAAGGAGATTTTATTTGTGTCGCCAGCATAGCCTATTGACAATTTATGTTGTAAATAGGCCTTCCTTATAAGCCTACCTGTAGCTTAGGGAAGCTAACAGCTTTCTATTAGGATCTAGTTTGTTAGTTACAGTTTTGTCATAACTCCCTGATGCATTTTTGCATGTAGGGACCGTTCGTTATTTATAAACGGGGCCACCGGAGGAAAATAGGGGAGGGTCATGTCTTTTTATTATTTGTTGAGGGGAAGGTCACCTAACTTTTTTTTGTCTAGCAGGCAGGGTCACCCATCTTTTGTACTAATGAAAACAGCAAAAAGTCCAAGTGGCTTGTTTGATTGTTGATTTCTGTCGCCATATAACGTTCTCTTTCGTTCCATAGCTCTGTCAACATTGAACAATGAAAATAAGGGAGATTTCCCGGGTTTCTCACGCAAAATACGGAAAATGTCAACATTCGTCTCCATTAACTTTGGAAGGGTTGGAGCAACAAAGTAGCCTACTTTATTCACGCCTAACAGCCTATATCCATTTGGTCAACTTTATCCAGCCCTAAAAAAGTTAAATTTAACTTTGGTTTACTTGTAGTTTACCGTGTAGCCTAACTTTAAACAGTGTGCATGCTTAACATAAAGCACACTTGCGCTTCATTCATCCACACATCCAGCTCCTAACGTTTTGACAAGCATTTCTACAAATTGACCTCGTTCCTGCCCATCTCTAGCTTTGCTGTCTCCATCCTTTCTGTTTTTGTTGTTTGCAAAAAAAATATATAGTATTTATTGGTAACCAGCAACAAGTGCAATTTGTTAATCGCTGTCATTCTCTCTCCTGCCAACAAAAATGTGTTACGTTCCAAATAGCAGTGCGTAATTCTGCTTCATAAAGTTGAACAAATACATTTGGTCATATAAATAGCCAGTTTATGGTCTACAGTGTAGTTGGTAAGTTATGGTAGGCCAACTTGGAGTGAATATACAGCGGGAATTCTTTGTCTAGCTGAGTAGCCTGGCAGGTGCGCACGTAGGCATAGCCTACGGCCGAACACTGCAAGCGCTAAGGAATCGTGCTCTCACGACAACCACGTTGTTAACTTAAAATAGGCCTAGGTTAACATCACTCTGAGTTCGCATTCAAGCAAGCAAAACGATGATTTGAATACATCTGTTTCACTGGAGGGGCTAGGGGTAACAACAGGACAACACAGACACAGGCCAGAATGCAGGACTAATGTTATGAGAGTATTACAGTAATATGGGATATTCTATGGGAAAATATTAAAACGGCAAGACAGCGGGGAAACGTTAAAATGATAAACCCGGAAAAAGTTGGCATGTTAGTTATTCTTCGGTCCCTGTGATTATTTGTGAAATTGTGCAAACGGCCTTTTAAAGCCATTTGAGAAGGAAGGAGTGTAGCAAGCTCACAAATTGACGCTCGTCTAAAAAATTGAGCTTTGGATAATGTTCAGCTTCGGCAGCTTTACAATGACTGAGGAAGCCTAGAGACGAGTCCAGACGAGCAACAAGTTCATGTGTTGAATTTGTTATTACCCAGTGTGCTTTGTTGAATGGTCTCAATGCTTTATTGTTTTATTTCATGTGAATACTTACTAGAGGAGTAACTTTTCAAGTAGGCTAATGCAGTTGCAGGAAGTGTGCATTTAGTTTCCATGCTTATTGTGTTTCCACAACAATGTTAGTGAGTAAATCTACTGAAATGGCCACCATCTTGGTGAAGTGTGATGTGTAAGATCAGAAAGCAGAGGTTGGTTACAGGGCGGCAGCATATGTAGATGTGTTTACATAGCGCGTAAAAGCGTGGGCGGAAGACATCAACAATTGTCCGGGGAGGGTCATGTCAGTTTTGAAAATGCTGCTGGAGGGTCGTTGAAAATTATAGCGCAGGCTGGGGAGGGTCATGCAACTCTTGATCGAAGCACTCAAAATCCCTCCGGTGATCCCGTTTATAAATAACGAACGGTCCCTTAGAATAGCCAGAGCGTGGATATCTTAATCGGAAAATTAAACCATATCGGGTGCCTATGGACTAGGCTGGGTGAACCCAGCCTGATCTGCCCGCTATTTATTTTTTGATTTCTTAAAAGATTGAGCTTGGTCTGGTGAAAGCCAGACTAGCCATGTACCTCAGTTACACAATGCAAGGGAACATGAATCAGCCTATATTTGCACGAACAATAACGGACAACAGCTCTTCAACTTTGGCCCGTTAAAATGTGTATGAACAGTCTAGCGACGCATTTCATCAAGGCCCATTTGGACATGTCAGTTATTTGCACCACTGGTTAGATGTAAAACAGCATTTAGTTTCAGACTACTGTTACTTAATTTGTGCATTAACAATAACGTTTCAGACTACTGTTACTTAATTTGTGCATTGACAATAAAGTATCACATGAACTAAAGATGACTAAAATCTTATGTAGAAGAAGAAACATTCACCAAAAATCCATCCATCCAAAAATGACCTTTGTTTTTGATAGTTCCATGCCGTTTTCAACAGCTGACAGAGATGTTTTTGTTTATAAATAAATAAATAAATAACATTATGCTGATACCTTTTGCTTTTCCCAAATACAATGTAGCCTACAGGTGTAAGTGACCTTTCATCAATCCAGTTGCAATGGATGAACTGTGATGAACTACCCTACTTGTGATTGTTCAGAGATTTTAAAGGTTTTATAACAATGCTACATCTTCTTTGGCTATTCTACAATCTATTCACCTTTTCAGCACCAGTAGGCTACTTTCTGTGCAGCCGCACACACACACTCAGGCATGCCAAACAAGCATACAGAAAAGTTTCAAGAGTGGGGGATGGAGTAAAATATGGAGACAAATTGAAGTGTGATTTCTTTTCGAGGAACGGATGTACAGGACTGAGCGGCGGTCATATTTTGTACCGCTATGCGGTACATCTAGTTTAAAACATGTTGCAAAGACACTGCATCAATCCGTAGTGTATTTTTTTATGCTACTAGGCTATTTGCTTTGTCTTACTCTTTATTCATTTAGGGTATTTATTCATCATCTTCCATCCTTCGCGGTACTTGTGTAGCGCACGCATTCTCACCAGCAAAGACCTGTCACCTGTCACTCGTCGTAGGGGAGGTTTTTGGCATAATTCCCGCATTATAATCATCAGCCAATCAAGGTGGTCACTTCAATCAAGCTTGTGCATGAGTAATGACGTCAACCATAGCAACGAAGACTCACTCTTAGTTTAGGAGTTGCCATTTTTCCTTACTAAGAGTAGGTCTGAAAGGCTTTGTGAATAACTTTTTAGACAAAACTCCTAGCTAAAATATTTTAGTGCGATTTAGGAGTACTCCTAGTGGTAAGATAAAATGCTTTGTGAATACGGCCCCAGGCTATCAGGATCAAGCCAGGGTCTATTTTGAAAGATGGTAAAAATTTTAAGTCTTAGGCCAGGTGTGAAATGCATGGACCAAACAGTCCCCTTTCATACTGCCAAATGTGAGCTAGTTCTTTGAAAGACAACCACAATAAATAAAATAAATTGTACAATGTAACTGAAAAATACCCCCCCCCCCCTCCAGATCTTGCTTCCTTCTTATGAGTTCCGAAACAGAGACGTGTTTATTCCTGAGGTCACTAGACAACATGAGGGCGATTATTTCTGGACACATGCCAGAACTGCTGCTACATTTCTGATGAGGTTGGGAACGACCAAATTATTTCTCAAAGGTGAGATAATGTTAATAGTCATTACTTTCCATTCACTTTTTGCTATCAGTTACCATTCTTGATTTCTTGATGCTTGCCTCCGCCTCCGCTCATCATCTCGGAGTTGGGTGGTTTGGGCTGCATATTGTCCATCTTTTTCCTGAGACATGTTTTGCTCTCTCACAGATTGCGGCAGTGAGAAGGAAGTATATTATGGAAATAAGTTCAGTCTGGAGGTGCCACAGGCAGCGTCCGTATTGAAGTTCACCAGAGAGGGGTCGACTGACCACAAGATCCTGTGGAGTCGGAACAACACAGATAACAGTCTGGGAGCCAGCTGGAATGCCTTCAATATCAAGTACGCCGATGCGGGCCGCTATGCTTTCCTAAAGGAGAACGGGGTCGAGATCTCCAGCACTTCTCTTTATGTTCGAGGTAATAATAATAATAATAATGATGATGATAATAATAATAATAATAACTAGAAATGTAATGCCAGAGGAATTACAATAGTGGATGGAAAGCTGCTGGCTTAATGTTGGTGGGGAGATTCGTGGGAAAAAAACATTGAATCACTTAATGTTTGAGTTCATACAAACCCTCGTACCAAAAAACCTTGTGCGTCAAGGCGTTCTTGAGATATAACACTCTAGGTGTTTTTGACCTTGACCTTTGACCTCCAACATCAATTCACTTCATCTTTGAGTCCATACAAACACTCATACCAAATTTCAGGCATGTATGTCAAGGCATTCTTGAGATATCGCGCTCAGAATATTCATGGACTTGACCTTTGACCTCCAACATCAACTCACTTCATCTTTGAGTCCATACAAACACTTGAACCAAATTTGAAGCATATGCGTCAAGCCGTTCTGGAGATAAAATGCGCAAAGCATGAGATGGCTGTGACTTATTTTGACACACGGGTAACACTTAAACAGAATGTGTAGTTTTAGGGAGCGCCACATTGTATGCATTAGAAGCTGAGACGGTTGAATTCACAAGATAGTGGATTCCATCCACTATAATAAGAAGAAGCCAGGAGATTTCAAGATAGTGGATTCCATCCACTATAATAATAATTACGATAAGTATAGCCGCAAGTGGCAATGAACAGCATATCCAATCCTAAGGCCCAAGAAAATTATCCCATTTCATTATCTGGGCGGGCTTTATACGATGATAGACCGGTGAGCAACGGTGCCTAGTCATTCATGTCACATGAGCGGACTTCGCTTGATTTTGTTTACAACAGAAAGGCTGTTGCTAGAGAAGCTAGATTGTGTACAAGATATTGACAGTGTATAAACAAACAGAAAACAGTAATTAAGGCATTTGTTGAGAATAAGGATGTTTTGGCTGTTCTCTTAACAGGATTCACATAGTTTGTCGTTCTGATTGGTTAGGTCTATCCAATTGTGTGCAGAGGTATTTTTTCCCAATTGTTTTATTTCCTTTTTTTTTTTCATTTGAAACACGCCCTATAATCATGTCCCAGTGTTGCAGTACCAGACTCAAATTCTGAGTAGAATTGAGTCTGGCTAAGTCAGGCTACATAGCTTCTATCTGTGGAACGGCTCTTAAAATTTGTGTGTTGATTTACATTTTGGCACCATGTTAAACAGCTTAGAGCTGCCACACTGCCCCAAAACCGCACTGCAACAGCAACCCAGGTAGAGGATAGAATATTGAATATTTTTTTAAATGAAGGATATTATTACATTCTGTCTAAGTCAACATTAGTTGAAAAACAGTAGACCTAGTTTTGCGTGCTGATGTTGGTTGTGGATTTCTAGCCATTATCAAGGACAACCTCTATAGACAGAGAGTAGCAAAGACGACCTCTATAGACCAAGAGTAGCAAAGACAGAGTAGTCGCAGTGCTTCAGGCACACTCCCAGTGTGAGCACACACCAAAAGTGCACCGCGGCAGCAATGTAACGCAGCTGTTCCACAACTGTGACGGAGGCAGTGTGTTCTGCCAATTGCAAACTAAAGAGGGATTTTTTTTCATCCTCCATTTTTGTTTTTACATTTGTCTTGCTCTCTCCCCCTCCAAGAAAACCTGGAATATTACGATGTGAGTAAGAAGTCCTTCCTGGAAAGCAAGTTCCCAGTTCCTATAAACGAGGCTGTGGTTATTTTTATCGATCCATCGCAGAATGAGTATCTGCTCTTTGTACATGGCACAAAGACCGAGGAAGCATTCCAGATGTTTCAGGATCGGTTGCAGCTACAGCCCTCGCAAAGTGGAGAACTGGAACTCCGTATTATGGACCTGAAATCAAGGGATGTGGGACGATATGAAGTCAAAGACAAGGAAGAAGGCCTCGTCTCTGTCATATGGCTTTCTGAGACTGGTAAGGTGTTATTTTTTGTGTGGTTTTTTTATATTTTTCTGAATGTTTCTGTATTATCAGACTGTCAGGCATGCAGAATGCAGCAGGATGATGTGTGGAAAGTTGAGTGTTTAGACAGATTTATTGAGTGAAGAGTGAAATCATGCACCTGCTGTAAATTCAGCATGGTGAAAATCATGATGTATATTCAGTGGTGTTCCATGAACACATCACATTTTCTCAAAAAAGCAGTCACACCATCAAGGATTCCTCACGCAGTCCCCAACATTCTCACTCACTGCCCCCTGGGGGCCGCTACCTATCACTGCATTCTCTTTCCCTGCATTACATCTCTGGAACTCTATGCACAATAGTGTACATAATCTCTGCAATATATGTCAGAATGAACCAAACAATACTATTTTCACTTTTTCAATAATCAAATACTTTTGTTAGATGTGTAAGTCTGTAGAACTAAGTATGCACTGCAGTGCGTCAAGTATGTACATGTTGAATCTGAAGATTATGTTGCTCGTTGGTTGTACAGTATATATAACTAGTGCAGTGCCTGTTCAAACATGCTAGTCCCGTAGAAAACCTGCTAAGCATTCAATAATGAATACTGAATGTTATAATACATTATAATAAATGTGTAGTGAGCAGAATTTAAGCATGGCTGCATGTGACATTTTTTACAGATCAAAATGACATGGGCACGCTATATGTTTTGCCTATTGAATAACCTGATTAGAGAAGACTAATTATTTTGTGGAATGATGCATCTGAAATTTGCAATAATCAAAAACAATCTCTGGTAGCCTATAAGTGACATCACGCTTTGTCTGCCACACATTGCCTGTAGCTGGCTGTGTGTAGAATTGCAGTCCTTGCAGGGGACCTTGCAGTCACAATTGTTGTTTGTTTTTCATGTAAGTTCTACAACCAAGAAGAGTGAATGCTCAAATTTCAAGTAATCATCATCATTCACATCATACCTTACCATGGCATTGTGTTGGCGTTATGGATGTGACAGTTTTACATGGAATTGTCCATTATTGTTATTAAGTCTAAAGACAGACATTTTTATATATACAGTATATATATATATATATATATATATATATATATATATTATTTATTTATTTATTTATGGTCTGTTATATTTATCTGTTTCTCTCTCTCTCCTCTCTCTACCCTGTACACCTGCTCCCCACCTGCGTTTTCAAGTGGACATGACTGGACCCATTGCCGCTGGTTGTGTGATCAGTATATTGATTGTTTTAATGATCACCTGTTGCTGTGTGTGGAGGTCTCGCAAGAAGAGGGATACAGCCCCTGTTTCTTCACCATCACCAGAGTACCACGCGCCCATCCATGTGCATGTAAGTGGAGCGCCATCTACAGGATTGATCCATCTATCATCTCAGTACATACAGTGGTGTACTTAAGTTTAGGCACCCAAAGTTGACTAAAAAGAGGAATAAAAGAAAAATCATCTTTTGGTTTGATCTTAATGTCTTAATTGAAAAAAATGCCATGAGGAAAAATCCAACCTTTAAGGACACCAATTTTATTTGTGAATGAATAATGTATCGTAAATAAATAAATGTTCTTCATTAAAATACAGGGTGCATAAGTATACAATAGGAACCCCTATGTTAAATTCCCATAGAGGCAGGCAGATTTTTATTTTTAAAGGCCAGTTATTTCATGGATCCAGGATACTATGCATCCTGATAAAGTTCCCTTAACTTTTGGAATTAAAATAGCCCCACATCATCACATACCCTTCACTATACCTAGAGATATCGTGGTTTTATTTCAGTTAGCCTAATAGCTGGTTTGATTTTGCATTGAGCTATTAGGCTAACTGAAATAAAACCATGATATCCCTAGGTATGATTCTACGTCGTTGGCAAAATGATCATGATACCCTTTATTTCAGCCCTCTCTATGGTTTAGTCTTGCGTAGGCCTATATAGGCTACTTTGCTAAATGAGCCTCATGCCCAATAGGCTGTACTGTAAGTGTGATTTATTCCATAATGTATGAAATATACTGTATTTATGTCAATTTATCAATTAACAAAATTCACCAGGTCATAATTTAAGGGTTTATTTAAAAAAAATCTTCTTGGGCAGTGATATGGACGCAGTAAGGTATTACAGTAATACGAGTGATTGAAATCGTTATTTAAACAACCAAAGCGGTCATACTTACAGGTCACACAGGGCGCAGCCATCTTGGATTTAAACAACCAAAGCGGTCATACTTCCAGGTCACACAGGGCGCAGCCATCTTGGATTTAAACAACCAAAGCCAAAGATAATGAATGCGTAGCAAGATGGGTCGTCCTAGCTCATGTCTATGAGGGCAAAGTGGAGTTCAGTCAGAGACTGGCTCTGGTTCAGTTCCCGCCTGCACAGGGGCGTGTCACTGACGTATGACTTACGTTTGAACGCCTCTGTTCCACGCCAGACAAGCCAGAGTACAAAACAAACTTGGTGTACACCTTCATTAATGTTGATTTTCTCCCGACTGGAGGGTCATACTGTCACGACATTCTACTGAAATAGGGAGGAGGGTTTGGAGATAATGATACTGTGTCCGAAATGTGCATCCATTGCTCAGAAAAATAAGGCTTTGACAAATTCTGGGAAATTCTTGGATTCTGCCATAGACCTCAATGTTAAAAAGAGAGCCCGATCACTGCATACAGTAAATGTGCGGGGGCGTGTACTGCTACCCTATTTGCATAAATTTCCAGGGACAGGAAATGGCCTCTCATGAAGTATCTTCGTAATCAACCATCTTTGCCAAAGCGGTCATACTTACAGGTTGCACAGGGCGCAGCCATCTTGGATTTCGTATCGAAACTCTTCCTCTGTCCTTTGAGTTTGACTGAGCGAGAAAGTTCGCCGTCTGAGTAAAGGAGGCGTCTTGGTGCATGTTGTTAGGCAATGTCCTGTCTTTCTCGTCGGAACTACGACACGGATAGATAATAGAACGCAGCATTAGCGTTGAGATGTTGTTCATTGAGTGTTAGAGATAACGATCCAAATAGCGGGGAGAACCAGGATGGATGAAACATGTTTTAATAAAACGTAATTTACAAAGAGATTGTGCCACACTGAAAGCTAATATACTGTAGGCCATCTTTATGTAGAGAAACAATTATTTTTTTCAGATCCTCAGAGACTTTTTTTGCCATGTGGTTCCATGTTGAACTTCCAGTGTGAGAGCACAAATAACACCAAATTTAACACACCTGCTCCCCATTTACACCTGAGACCTTATAACACTAATGAGTGTTACACTCAGACAATGGGACCTGGTGAACTTTTCAAAGTAAACGGTAACACTAAAACAAGGGGCTACATTGAGATTTTTGGTGGAAAAGATCAGGCAGTCTGCTGAGAGACCTGCCCCAATGGGCATCATTGGACCATTAAACCACACAATGATCCAAAACATATAGCCAAACAAGGCAAGAAATGGTTAACTGAGAACAATATCAACATTTTAGAGTGGCAGAGCCAGAGTCCAGACCTCAATCCGTCAAAAAAGTGCGCACAAGGCCAGAGTGATGGCAAATAATTGTTCCAGACTGAAAACCCGGATTTCTATTAAAAAGGTGTTGTCTAGATTCATTGTGGAGACATGGAGAGGCTTGGTAGATCTTATAAGAACCATTTTGAAAATGTATTTGTGAACGCAAATAAAGATGTTTCCATAGATTATTTAAAAAGGGTATGAATAATTTTGGACTTGCCATTTTTCATAAAAATGTTAAAAAAGATGAAAACATTTCTTTTTTAAATTCCATGTTGCTCACACATTGTCTTACAAACTTTTGTCATGTGACATTGTCATTTTCAGTCAGAACAAACATATTCTAGTCACCATCAGTGATCAGTTGTTCTTAAAGTTACTGTTCGCTCTGAATAAAATAGAGTAAAGTCAACAGTGTGCTGTAGAGCGATCTTATTATTGCTATTTAAATATGTTCCTGCAATTGACCTGCTCCTAACCAGGCTGTGTGTGGACCTTGGTTTGATTACATCTATCCATCCGTTTCTGTTGCAGGATCCTGTTGTAATATATTCACCAGGCCACCCCCTTCAACCTCGGCCTACGGTGAGAGGCTAGCCCTACACACACACTATTAAATAACATATCATCCTCTTACTGTCTCCCTCAGTCTTCCCTTTTATCCCTCCTTGTCTCCTTATCACTATTTCACAAGGCCCATCAAGGAGCAACGTGTTCATGTTGTTTTCTGTGGATTTAGTTTAGACTGCTTTATATTATGCTAGAGCCACAATATACTTAACAACTACCTATCATGAACAAAGTAAACTGCTGTTGGAATAATACCAGATTGCAATGGTGAAAACGAGCCCATGTTTTTCTGTGTGTTCCTCCACAGGCACCAGTTGTAGAGGAAGGTTCTGCTGCCCCTGTAGAGAGTGCAGATGGGCAATCGGGGCAGCAGTCTCTCCCTTCATCTCAACCCTTGGACAACAATGTCCCACTTGTAAGTTCAGCCATCAACAAACTCTACATCTTCTATTGTATCATATCATATCGTTAAAGGTGTGAAAGCGACAAGAAAAAAATGTTGTGTAGACGTGGTCTTAAATGTCACCTTCACTCGTCACCTCAGAATTGTATTTTCTCATCTCTAATCTCAGTCTGTCTGCATTTCTGTTTCCTTCATTGCTTCTTTTTTGGGGCCTCATTGTGTTTCTACGTTTTCCTATTATTATTATTATTATATGCAATGGGAGTCTATGGCAGCCCATAGAACTGTATGGTAAAAAGTTGGGAAATTTGGCACACTGATTGGGGACGGTCTCATGATTCATGTCACCAAGTTTCATGTCGGCAACTCAAACCCTCTAGCGCCACCAACAGGCCAAAGTTGGACGTGCGTTCATGCACGTAACTTTTGACCTGTTGGTCTGATTTTCAAAAGTCAGGTATAGACCTCTCCAGAATAAGTCCCGCCTCCTAACTTCCGTATCCATCCAACTTCCTGGCGTCGATTGTCTATGGGAAATAACATGGCGTTTTGAAAGATCGTACCTGTCAAACTCTGTAGGTGACATAGTAGAAAAAGCTGCTGGGCAGATTGGCCTACACACTTCTGCCATCTAGTTTCCACTGGATTTTTTGATTTTCGGTGCCGTTTAAGTAGTATAGTCTATAGTATACTACTTAAACGGCACCGACAATCAAAAAATCCAGTGGAAACTAGATGGCAGAAGTGTGTAGGCCAATCTGCCCACCAGCTTTTTCTACTTCGCTACCTACAGATGTTTTACCGGTATGATATTTCGAAACGCCGTGTTATTTCCCATAGACAATCGACGCCAGGAAGTTGGATGGATACGGAAGTTACGGAGGCGGGACTTATTCTGGAGAGGCCATTTTGGATTTCATCAAAAACACTTAAAATGTATCAGGGGTCACATACTTTCTCTGATTCCCACCAAATTTGACACAGATCATCTTCAGACCAAGCCTCACAAAAGTTATCACTTTTTGTCTTCGGAAGTATTACTGTTCGCCCGTAAAAGCCAATCAAAATTTGCGGCGAAGCCGCCAAACAGGAAGTGAGCTCATATCTCAGCAACCCTTGCATGTATCAAAACCTTTGACCTCTAGGGGGCGCTGTAATTCACAAACATGCCTTTTGGCCTGTAGCTGCTGCTGTGCTTAGAATTACATTTTACTAGTGGTGTCTGGTAATACTGTGAAAGGTCCTTAGGTCAACTGAGGGCAACTTGTCACATCAATATAATTTATTCGGCCGCCGTATTTGATTTGATCAAAAACACCAACAATTTCGCACAGGTCACAAATTTCATCTGATCTTCACCAAAATTGGCACAGACCATCTTCAGACCATGCCTTGTCACTTCATTTATTTCTGTAACAATTGATAGAAGCGTTCGCCCGTCACATCCAATCGAAATTTGTGGCGAAGCCGCCAAACAGGAAGTGAGCTCATATCTCAGCAATCGTTGCATGTATCAAAACCAAACTTGGTACATGGACTCATGACCCCATCAGGTGAATGCCGAAGAAATTTTGTGACCTTTGACCTCTAGGGTCACTGCAATTAGCAAAAATGCATTTTGCCTTGTAACTTTTGACGTGCTAGACGTGAAACTCAGGAATCAAGTTTATGGTCTATGGTCTATGTAGGCCTAGCCCAGGCCATGGCACAAGGCCATGGCCTCTGTTGGATCACCCTCTCTCTCTCAGTTCTCCATAGTCTAAGTCCAAGTCTAAATCCAAATCTAACAAACATTGCAGTGTAGTTACTTTTAAATGCTTTAAACAAAGAAGAAAATGGCGCCAAAACAAGCCCACATGGTTGGCTCTCCACTTGGCATCAGACACACCTACTCACACCCACTTCACACCTATCTGAATAGCATGAGGAGAAATATCTTATATATCAGAAATATCACTTATAGAATATTCCAAACATTCTCACAATCAAATCATTACAATCCTTGTACCGAGACTATCACAATGATACCGAACATGAAAACATTTACATTTCATGACACATGGATACATTATATCAAGGTAACATCCTTTGTCCTGTGTACCTGAACCACTACATTAGCATTTGATTGGGGGAGGGAAGGGTGTCTTTGTTTTAAACCAAGAAGGGCCACATGGCAATTAAATTATTAATAATTTTAATCGTAAAATTATTGCTATCAGGCTGTTGTCATTTCCTTTCGAGGCTGTTGTCACTTCCTTTCGAGGCTGTTGTGTTTTTGTTACTCTGATCTGCTATGAGTAGATTTTTATTTATTTATTAATTCATTTCAAGCAATGCATTTTAAATTGTTTAATTCTATACTTAAAAAAGGTGTTTTCATTATCATCTCTACTACAGTCTTACAATGAAGTTATTGGCAGCGGTCCTGAGCCTCTCTATACATACCCTTCTGCTGCTCCTTCTGGGGTACGTAATATACATTCCTAATGCATGTACATTGGCTCAAGAGCACTGCTTGAGATAAAATGTTATGAAGACTTTTAGCCATTTTATGATTTTTACAGAAACTAGGCAGGAAAAATGTCTTTTTGCTTATACCTTATTATACCTTATAACATACTACCTTTACATATGCCATGTTTGTGAATCTTAATGACCGTACTTGATTGTGTGTCTTGACAAGGACCGCATTGACTGCATAACAGACAGACAAACAGTGATGGCAGCAAAACAGTGATAACACAACAGTAACCGTTGTGTAACCGTAGTTACCGTGATGGCACAATATCAATCCAAAACAGTGATAACACAACAGTAACCGTTGTGTAACCGTAGTAACCGCGATGGCCCAATATCAATCCAAAACGGTGATAGCACAACAGTGACCGTTGTGTAACCGTAGTAACCGTGATGGCACAATATCAATCCATCCCTGTCAGGCCTCAGCTGGAGGAGCGGGAGGAGGAGGGGCCGACCCTGACCCTAGTGCCCCACCAGACCCTGGGATTCAGTACCAGCCCCAGGGGTGGTGTGGAAGTATGGGAGACTTCCTCACCAGTTCTCCTCTGAACATGGACACCAACACCGCCACCAGTACCTACAATTCAGACAAACTCAACTTTTGAAAAAAGCATTCATGAAAAAGTTCAAGAAAAGTTTATATTTTATACTTTACACTTTATTTTACACTTTCTTTTCCAGAACTACTTACAGTGCAGTAGAGATGCATAAGGACATGTAGTAGCCTACAGGCATGTCTAGCATTGGCCAGCGGCTAGCATAACACAATGCTCAGACCATAATAAGTTCTGTCTCATTCCTATGGTAACACAATTGGTTTGCCTTAACTGAAAATTGAATAAGCGCGCGTTTCGCTATGAAAGTTGAACCAAGTTCAAAGCTCAGCTTGTTCAACGCTAGCGTTACGCCAGCATTGCCACCGTTCCGTTGCCGAACCATAGAGAACAACAGGAAACCTGCAGCTTGCCGCTGGCTAATGTAATCCATAGACAGTGTTGGGGAGTAACGGAATACATGTACCGGCTTTACGTATTCAGAATACAAATTATGAGTAACTGTATTCCGTTACAGTTACAATTTAGCTGGTATTTAGAATACAGTTACATTGTTGAAATCAATGGATTAGCCTACATGACGATACTTCTCTATTTCATAAGTTTATTCACTCTCTAAATAAATTAAGGCAACTCCATTTCCCAGAAGCTCCTGAAAGCAATCTATGATGAAATTGTTTCCATGTTTAAATCCAAGCCCCGCCGTCTTGCACTAGCCTCACATTGCACCCATCAAAATGCAGCCAGTGTGCATTATGGACGCGTCATCAGAGACCCTGAAATAACTGTTTGCACAGCAAATTAGGAGTAAAGTAAGTGGAGGTAACTCCTGTTCCTCACTGATCGTGGTTCCTGATGTCTGTTCAAAGGATATTTTCCCAAGTATTAATAGCTCAGGCTACTTCGGCCAATCGGTTACAGTTTGCTAATCAATAAACAAAGCCTAGTTCACATGTTGATTTAGACCTACAATAAAAACCCATCTCTAAAATAGGCACTGCACAAGTTTTTTTATTGTAACTTAAAATAGCTTTATGGCTTATTTTATTTCTAATTAGATCTACATTTACGTTCTAAAATAAATTATGATGCAGCCTGTGAATTATTCTTTTGAGTAGCATATTTTAACGTGCGTTTTTTTATTGTCATTACACAATCACGTTAATTTTGAGCACTGATATACAGTAGCCTATAGTGTTTACATTTGCAGGTCATTTGCGTTCCACCTGTCATATGGGCCCCTCATTTGTACTGGGTTGATTCCACCTAAAATCTCACAGGCACACCTTAATTATAATTTCTGGCTACGCCCTGAAAGTAGCCTATTTTTTTTTATTTGTGTTAATTAGCCTAGTCGCCTGCTGTAATTTTAGTGGTCACCTTGCTTTTTTTATAGTTGAATCAGGTAGCTTAGTTGACTTTAAGTTCTCCTATGTGGGCCTAACACTTCAGCCATTTGGAACAGAAGAACACACCAGAATAGGCCTGTTTAGTAAGCAGGATTTGATGGCCGCATTCCTACACTTATAAAATGCAATTCAATGCGGAAGTAATCCAAGTATTCAGAATACGTTACTGAGATTGAATAATGTAACGGAATACGTTACAAATTACATTTTTGGGCATGTATTCTGTATTCTGTAACGGAATATGTTTTGAAAGTAACCTTCCCAACACTGTCCATAGAGAACAATAGGAAACCTGCCGCTTGCCGCTGGCTAATGTGATCCATAGAGAACAATAGGAAACCTGCCACTGGCTAATGTGATCCCTTGTGAGGCCTTGATGAAGTAATTTCCTACCTCACAAATCATGACACAATCTGCAAAGACTCACGGACATGTCAGGGCCCACGGTTTGTTCTCCTGCTGCTGTAGTCATCAGGTTCTCTTCTACACATCTTCATGAGACTTAACATTGACTTTAAATCCCAAGTTAGGACATTTGATGAGAATACTGGTGAACACCTACAGTATACTACAGTTAGCTAACTTTAACCCTAACCCAATCAGGAACAGATCAAATCAATAGAATGGGGATTTAATTACTAAGTATTAAGTATTTTCATTATTTTTAATTGTAGTGATCTTATTTGTAATTGTACTTTAAAATCTGATTAATATAATAGTTAAAAACTGTTTTCTCAGATTGCTCAACTTACCCCTAATGTCGGGCAGGTTAAACCACAAAAACTCTTTTTGACCCAATATTTTGTTGTCTATTCAGGCTCAAAGATAACATGAGTCAAGCACATAGATAATGCACATTGCACAAGTTACTGTACATGCCTTACTTTTGTTCCAGTGTATACTGTACAGTATTCTCTTTAGCCATAGGACAACTCAGGTAAAAAGAGGCTCAACTTAACCTTTATGTATTTGGGGAAAATGCTTTCAAGGTGGAGCCCTAGAGGCCATTTTATCGGTATAAATAAGTGTCTTCTTATTTTGGGATTTTGAAACAGTCGCACCACTTTCATGCCGTGAAGCCCGTATTTCAGCTGAAGTAGCGTGAGTGTTTTCCTACTGTATGCATCCCAACCAATTTTCCTGGCAGTTGAGTAGAAATCTTTGTTGGTCTGTCTGACTTATAGAGTCAATTTAAAGCAACACCAAAGAGTTTTTTGTACCTTAAAATAATGTTTCCAAAATCGTTTCAATGGTTCATCAACTTGTAACAGGGTGAACGGCACTTCTGCATTCGCTTCGCGGCCCTCTATCGGCTATAACCGCACTATGTAAGTTTGCCAGATCGGGTAGCGGATCTGTAGTTCGATTGAATGAGACATAAGAAACTACAAATTTGACTTGCATCTGATGTCGCAATACATCGTACTTTCATAAATCATGCAACATATACATATTCTACTGTGGACATTGTTATTTGCAAAGCCGGTGCTGGATAAACAAATAGCGTGCATGCGACAGAGGGAAAGTTCTTTGGTGTTGCTTTAATGCCATTAACACATGACTCATAACTCGATACTGACTTGGCTTAGTATGCAAGCTACATCTTCGTGTTTAGGGTTTGTCAACTTGTGTGTGTGTGTATGTTATCAGGCCAAACATTCAAGGGTATGTCAACTTTTGATCATAACTATTTGTGTAATTTCAGTTATCGTTATTATTAAAGGTTTTATGCACAATCAGTCATATGTTTCACAAGCTGGCCAGGTTATGTAAACGTATGAGCTCAACTGTAAATATATCCAGTCAATGCCTTATTTAGCCAACTTTGGCATCCTTCTATTCTTTCAGATGTTTTCTATTTTTCTGACTTATGACTGTTACAGCTTTATACTACTTTTTCTGTGTGTGCAAATATGGATACATGGTTTTAAAAGTTTGATTCTGTGGTTATCTTTGAACTACATTTATGTTTTTTTAAATAAAGATTTTTGTGTTTTAGTAAATGTTAAGTAAAAGATGTGATGCCACACATCTTTGTGACGAGGCATTTGTGAATGGCACAAGAGGGGAGTGGAGCTGTCGAACCTGTGTGTTGTGCCACTTTACTCCAACTGCCAATCATAATACATGTACTATGCTGTACTGCCTTTACTATTAAGAACGGGTTAATTAAAGAGCTTCATTTTAATCCACATACATTTGTACCAGTTACATGTATTACTTGTAATGCACATGTAATGCACATATTAGTTAACCACCATTAATCAATGACAAATAGTTGTTCATTAGACCTGAATTTGATGTATGCACCTTATATGTGGGGCAGCTGTGGCCTTCTGGTTAGCTTTAGACTTGTAACCGGAGGGTTGCCGGTTCGAACCCCGACCAGTAGTGAAGTGACCTTGAGCAAGGCACCTAACCCCTCATTGCTCCCCGAGCGCCGCTGTAGCAGGCAGCTCACTGCGACGTGATTAGTGTGTGCTTCACCTCACTGTGTGTTCACTGTGTGCTAAGTGTGTTTCACTAATTCACGGATTGGGATAAATGCAGAGACCAAATTTCCCTCACGTGATCAAAAGAGTATATATACTTATACTTATACTTATACTTATACTTATACTTACTTATACTTCAGACCAGAGCTGATGCTTCAGCAATAGCCGTCACTGAAAAGCTGTGAGTGTCGTTGAACACAGCTGTTCTCACATTAGCTGACTGCAATAAACATAAACCATTGTTGCCTAATTACTAATTATTCATTACACCTGTGTGTAGTATCTACCTTTTTTTTTAGTGTTTTTCACATATAGTATTTTGCAGTATTTTTAAAATACACACCAATAAAGTATTTTGATACAAAATAGAGCCATTTCCTTCAACCCAATAAAATACAAATGACAAAGTACTATTTAGAATGCATGAAAATGCAATCTACTGTTATCCGATTTCTTCCTAGGCTTCTTCTTATTACAGTGCATGTAAATGCACTGTACTGTTCGTCCTAGGCTTCCTCTTATTCTTCTTCTTCTAACGCATTTAATGCAGCTACAACCGTTTAACGTAGAAACTTCATTCAAACTATGTTACGTACTGTAGGTTTTACTTAGGACAAGAGTGCTATGTATTTTTCAGCTTTGTAACTTTTATACTTTTTAAACTATTAACTAGAAAAGCATTGAAATACAGTGCATGAAAATGCAAAAATATGATGAGTTTATTTGGTTAAATTATTTGCTTGGTAGATACGGTTTAATATAGTTGGAATGACTGAACAGTTAAATAGGTTGATCATTTAAATGGTTAAATTATTTAGGTAGATAGTTGACGATAACTAACAGTTGGAATGGCTCCAATGTTTGCTAGCAGTTATGATAACTATGTTAACAAAGACAATAATGTTAACCAAGTTACTATGCTAACTAGCATGCTAACAATATTAAAATGCTAACTATCCTAACCATGTGACTTAGCTAACCTAGCTAATCATTTTTAATAGTTATGCTAACTATGCTAACTAGCATGTTAACTATGCTAACCATGTTACTTAGCTAACCTAACTAATCATTTTAGCAGTTATGCTAACTAGCATGCTAACTATGCTAACCATGTGACTTAGTTAACCTAGCTAATTATTTTTAGCAGTTATGCTAACTATGTTAACCATGTTACTTGGTTAACCTAGTTAATCATTTTTAGCAGTTATGCTAACTATGCTAACTATCATGCTAACAATGCTAACTATGCTAACCATGTGACTTAGCTAACCTAGCTAATCATTTTTAATAGTTATGCTAACTATGCTAACTAGCATGTTAACTATGCTAACCATGTTACTTAGTTAACCTAGCTAATCATTTTTAGCAGTTATGCTAACTATGCTAACCATGTTACTTAGTTGACCTAGTTAATCATTTTTAGCAGTTATGCTAACTATGCTAACTAACATGCTAACTATGCTAACCATGTGACCTTAGCTAACCTAGCTAATCATTTTTAGCAGTTGTGCTAACTATGCTAACATGCTAACCATGTTACTTAGCTAATCATTTTTAGCAGTTTTGCTAAAATGCTAACAATGTTAGGGATGCTAACTATGCTAACCATGCTAACTAGCTACAGTGGGTAGGAGTCATAGTTGATGACAAGTAACAGTTACAATGGCTGAACAGTTAAAAAGTTAAGTAGTTTAAAGGGTTAAATTGTTTAACCGTGAAATGTTGTAGTGAGGACTTTTATTTTGAAACAGTTTTTGGCAGAGGAAGCAGTTGAACAGGATGTGTAGTCTTAGATTCCAAAAATAATTCAGTGGAAATGCAGGGTTCCAGTTTCTTCCAGTAGCAGCAACTGGAATCCATGCATTTCCACTGAATTATTTTTGGAATCTGATCCCTTATCATACCTGTTCATTCTTACTCGTTGCTCGACTTATCGTGACTAAATTCAAGATGGCTGCAAACGCTAAACTTTATACAGACAAGATACTGTCTGTATAAATCGTCTTGTAAGTAAACTACCAGTGCTTTTTCAAAGTTCTCAATGTCTCGTTTTAAATGTCAGGGCCCTCGGAAGTCTACCAATGAAGTGTGGAGATACATTGAGCCTCGTAAATGGGTGTAAAACAGTGATTTATTTGCATGGCTAGCCCGATGCCGAAGCACCACTATTGAAAAAAACTGTTGGTAGCATCGGCTAGCGCCAGATTTTGGAGTGCAGGGGACAAGCCGAGATGGGCTATGAGACATACGTTCACACTCGGTATCATGTTTCAATACACTTTAGGTCAATATCACACCGGAATTCTCCTTTAAAGCCTGAGACTGGCAGTTGATCCAGGTGGCCGGAACACCTGCCATAGGATTCTAATTGCTAACGGCTCTATTGTGATGTCATTAGCCCATGTTAAGTCTATGGGGAAATTTTGAGTAGTTTTTAATTAATAGTTTAAAAAGTATAAAAGTTACAAAGATGAAAAATACAAAGCCCACATGTCCTAATTAAGACCTACGCGTCAATGTTTGAATGAAGTTTCTACGTTAAACGGTTGAAGCTGCATTAGCTGCGTTAGAAGAAGAACTAGAAAAGCATTTCCTGAAGGAAATACAGTGCATGAAAATGCAAAAACATGATGTAAAATATCACACAGAGTAAAAACAAATAATGCAGATATAGTTGCAATAGTGTTGCTATGGTACATATGTTGGTTGTTATGCCAAATTAAGTGGTTGCTTAGGTAATCCTGTTGGGGCACACTAGTGTGCAGTGAGAGATCATCAGGTGTGCCGCAGAAAATTACCCAAATGTCACTCACTGGTCCAGAAAAGCAACTGTTGCAACAAAGAATTTATAACCACATGCTCTCATTACAGTGCATGAAAATGCACTGTACTGTTCTTCCAAGGCTTCTTATTCTTATTATTTTTCTTCTTCTAACGCACTTAATACAGCTTCAACCGTTTAACGTAGAAACTTCATTCAAACTATGTTACGTAGGTCTTACTTAGGACAGGTGTGCTATGTATTTTTCAGCTTTGTAACTTTTATACTTTTTAAACTATTAATTAAAAACTAATCAAAATTTCCCCATTGACTTAACATTATGATTATGACATCACAATACGGCCGTTAAGCAATTAGAATCCTATGGCAGGTGTTCGGGCCACCTGGACCAACTGCCAGTCTCAGGCTTTAAGCATACAAACTGGCCCTATTAAGACTACACATCCTGTTCAACTGCTTCCTCTGCCAAAAACTGTTTCAAAATAAAAGTCCTCACTACAATATTTCACTGTTAAATAATTTAACCCTTTAAACTACTGAACTTTTTAACTGTTCAGCCATTGTAACTGTTACTCGTCATCAACTATGACTCCTACCCACTGTAGCTAGTTAGCTAAGTTAGCTAAGTAATATGGTTAGCATAGTTAGCATGCTAGCATGCTAGTTAGCATTTTTAGCAAAACTGCTTAAAATGATTAGCTAAGTTAGCTAAGACACATGGTTAGCATAGTTAGCATGCTAGCAAGTTAGCATGCTAGTTAGCATTTTTAGCAAAACTGCTTAAAATGATTAGCTAAGTTAGCTAAGTCACATGGTTAGCATAGTTAGCATGCTAGCATGTTAGCATGCTAGTTAGCATTTTTAACAAAACTGCTTAAAATGATTAGCTAAGTTAGCTAAGTCACATGGTTAGCATAGTTAGCATGCTAGCATGTTAGCATGCTAGTTAGCATTTTTAGCAAAACTGCTTAAAATGATTAGCTAAGTCAGCTAAGTAACATGGTTAGCATAGTTAGCATGTTAGCATGCTAGTTAGCATAGTTAGCTAATTATTTTTAGCAGTTATGCTAAGTTAGCTAAGTCACATGGTTAGCATACTTAGCATTTTAACATTGTTAGCATGCTAGTTAGCATAGAAACTTGGTTAACGTTATTATCTTTGTTAACATAGTTAACATAACTGCTAGTAAAAATTAGAGCCATTCCAAGTGTCAGTTATCGTCAACTATCTACCTAAATAATTTAACCATTTAAACTATCCACTTATTTAACCGTTCAATCATTCCAACTATATTAAACCTTATGTTCCAAGCAAATCATTTAACTATATAAACTATCCACTTATTTAACTGTTCAGTAATTCCAACTATATTAAACCTCATCTACCTAGCAACCAATATAGTTTGTTTTTACTCTGTATGATATTTTACATCATATTTTTGCATTTTCATGCACTGTATTTCCTTCAGGAAATGCTTTTCTAGTTGATTGTATGATTGCACTATTTGTGGTATGCAGGCATTGTACAACGGGGCCCCCATATCCAGTATTCACAGAATCATCACATATCCAGTTCATAACAATTAAATTATAGATATAGTCACCTACAAATGAAACAGAGGGCGCTTGTTTTATTGAGCAGGTCTTGCATAGAAGCCATAAAGGCCGTATCTGTGTATTATTTGAAATTTTAGGCTATGGTATGTTTATTTTTCCTTCACACAGGATGTTAGTGTGCCGTGGGACATTTTAAGTGTCAAAAGTGAAAGGTTGAAAAACACTGGTTTAAATGGTTAAATTATTTGCGAGGTAGATGAGGTTTAATGTAGTTGGAATGCCTCAACAGTTAAATAGGTGGATAGTTTAAATGGTTAAATTATTTGCTAGGTAGACAAAGTTTAAAATAGTTGGAATGACTGGACAGTTAAATAGGTGGATAGATTAAATGGTTAAATTATTTGCTAGGTAGATGAGGTTTAATATAGTTGGAATGACTGAACTAGGTATATGAGGTTTAATATAGTTGGAATGACTGAACGGTTAAATAGGTGGATAGTGTAAAAGGTTAAATTATTTGCTAGGTAGATGAGGTTTAATATAGTTGGACTGACTGAACTAGGTAGATGAGGTTTAATATAGTTGGACTGACTGAACAGTCAAATAGGTGGATAGTTTAAAAGGTTAGCCTGAGAAACTGATAGGGTGCAGGTGGCCTGGCCACCTGGCCTAGGATTCTAATTGCTTAACGGCAGTCTTAATAGAGCCATATTGTATGCTTAAAGCCTGAGACAGAGTATATAGTTTAAAAGTTAAATGTAGATAGTGTAATGGATGTTGATAGACAGAAAGTTGAATGGATGTTGATAGGCAGATTGTTTAATGGATGTTGATGGATAGTTTAATGGGTGGATGAGTGAATGGTTTGAAGAGGATGAATGGATAGAAAGTTGGATGAAATGTGTCTTATATCCTTGTAGAATGGAGAGAGACAGAGTTTGTCTAGTTCAGTAGAAAGCAGTTGATACAGGTGCAATCAGTTGAACTGATTCTTTGATGAGGCCTAGATGAGCAGCTGGAAGATGATACAGGTGCAAATCAAGTTAATTAGTCCATTGTGATGTCATCAGCCCATGTTAAGTCTATGGGGAAATTTTGAGTAGTTTTTAATTAATAGTTTAAAAAGTATAAAAGTTACAAAGATGAAAAATACAAACGCACAAATACGTTTAGGGAAAAAATATTTTTGTCACTAAAATTAATTAATAATCGTGATAAATAATCGTGATCTCAATATTGATCAAAATAATCGTGATTATCATTTTGGCCATAATCGTGCAGCCCTATTGGCAGCTTTTAATTTTCTAAGAAGAGGAATGTAGTAGCCTAATTAAACCACCATGGAGTGTTTGGCCTGCAGCACATTCAGTGGTGTCGACTGAATGGATTCTTCTTATGTGGGACTGGAGAATGCTTTTGATGGCCTTGTCTCATCTTCCCATAACATTTAGATATAATGTACCCTTGTGGTGTTAACCTTGTCCATGCAGTCTCTTTTCATTGTCAGTGATAATCAGATCAATGTTTATAGCATAATTTCCAGAAAGTTCAGCTAAACAGAACATAGTGTCTGTTTCTATCACCTCTAAACAAGTAAGACTTTTATATCCTACATGCTTAAAGGAAACTAAGCATTTGCATGTAACATGAGATCTTCTTGCCATTTTACTCCTGTTTTATGTCACTGCATGATTGGTTGTGATTGTTGTAAAAATCACCAGTTCTTTTCAGTTTTTGTTTTTCTCATTTGGATTGCCTGACTGGGATTCTAATTACAAATCAAGACAGGAGCAGTCAAACTGGAGAAACGCTTGTTTTGGTTTGTGTCAAAGGCTATATGTTTACTAGAGAGAGACCAGGACACAGTTAATACCAAACCTACACATGTGGGCAAAGGTCCACATAATGTGACTCTTATTTTCAGGTTGGGGTGTGTTACACTCTCTGCATCAGTACCTACCATGAATTAAAGTCATGGCAAAACATGAATAGCATGTGACAAACAACGTCCCTGTGAGTGCAGGCTGAATAACAAAGTTGTGCTCTTTAATCACATTTTGGCCATTGCCCAGGATACATAAACAATGCATATACAATGTGTGTTTAAAAGCGGTATCAGCATGACACAAGATATGCTAAAATGACATCAGTATTGAGTACAAGGGCAGGTTTATGTCCCTGTGTCTTGTGAAGTTGGGATGACCCACAGCCGCAGATCTGGCCCTGAAACCAGCAATGGCAACAGATAAGGTTTATGCTCTCACAGCCTGACATTGTTGAACCACATTCTTCAAATGAAGACACACAGGCACCATAGATGTACTTGAATACAGATGTACTTGAATAGCCTAAACTATACAAGATTAGACTGCACTGACATTTACCCTATGCATTACCATAAGCATGTGTACTGTGTCCATCTCCAAAGATGTTTGCATGCTCTGCGTGTTGGGGTTCTATATAGGCCCTTTAACGCAGTAGTCATATATTTGTTTCAATAGGTCAGGACATCACCTGTTACTGTCACCTAGTAGCAGTAAGAACACCTGAGACCGGTGAAGCTCCACCCTCACATACTTCCTGTATATCAGGTCCTAGTGAAACAAAAGCTAAAACAAGTGTGAACAGGTTCCAGTCAAGCGGTCACTATCCCTGGACAGACACAATGAGGGATTTTGATGAAGACACTGCATTTTTAGGAGACTGGGGGCCTTATCAAAAATTAATCTTCATTCTCCTGGGTCTCAGCAGCATCCCCAATGGATACGTGGGAATGGCCATGGTTTTCATGGCTGATATTCCTCCTCACCACTGCAGGCTTCCATTCCTGAACAGCAGCAGCTATGGGGGACCGGGCTACAATCTGTCCCTCCCGACCGAGGAGGTAAGAGGAGAGGTCATCCTGAGTCGCTGCAGACGCTATGCGGAACAGGGGGCTTTGGATGCCGGGTCTAACCAAAGCTCAGAGCGCTGTCTGGATGGCTGGGTGTTCAGCAAGGAGAGATACGTGTCCACCATTGTGACTGAGGTAAGGCAGCATACTATCAGCCCATTAACGTACAGTAATTCCTACTACTATTACAGGTAGCTTAGCTCGTCTTTTTTTTCCCCATTTCAATGGCATGTGGTCTTGTGAGGCAGGAACAAACACACCTTTTGTTCCCACCGGCTTCCCAGGCTTTTGATTATGTTGGGTTGATAAAATATTGGAACAGCTTTTGTAGCAATATATTACCTACAGGCATCAATTTATATTAACTATAGTTGTATTAGTAAGCTTGTTACAGCACATGTGAAGCTCCATGATGCCTCTTTAAATATACATGGGCAATGCATACGTACAACACAAGTGTGTATATTTGACCTGTGCAGATGTAGTGAAAGCAATGTTATACAGTTTTTAAATAATTTCTTAGGGTTTATTTGTTGGTAGCTAGGTTGTATAACATCCTCATTTTGATATGGTCACGTGAAAGACAGTATCTGAAAACCATGCCTGGCATCCTCGGCTGGTTTGTCCCTGAAGATGTGAAGTTCGTACCTTCGAGCAACGACTATTTGCTCTGTCTGACTGATGATTAGACGGCAACAGAGAAAAATCTAGAGAGAGAAAGAGAGACTGCATCAGTGGGACATCTCAACTCTCAGTGGTGTTTATTAATTTCCCCTACAGTAAATGCAACAGTGGCATCTCTGCCCGAATTAGGAACAAAGTTTAGAGAGCTAGTTTTCAATCAGTGCCTCCACAGTGTTGCTGATTCACTCTGAATGTTGTTTAATGGCCAGAGTCTGGGTTGTTGAATAGACAGAGAAAGCCTCCATAGTTCTTCTTTATGTAATACTTACTATTCTCATCACACTTTCCACAGTGGGATCTGGTGTGTGATGATGAATGGAAAACTCCTTTTACAGTCACCTTGTTCTTCTTTGGGGTGCTGATGGGGTCGTTTCTGTCAGGAATTATATCAGACAGGTAAAAAATGTTATATTATTATTATTAAATAATAATAATAATAATAATAATAATAATAATACTATTGACGTATCACATTTTTTGATATTTAAAATGTGTTCTAGGTATGGAAGAAAATGTATCTTCTTTGCCACAATGGCAGTCCAAACTGTCTTTAGCTTAATCCAGGCAGCTTCCAACAGCTGGGAGATGTTCTGTGTGTTCTACTTCATTGTCGGCCTGGGACAAATAGCAAATTATTGTGCAGCTTTCGTTCTAGGTGAGTTTGACTGTTTTAGCTCTTTGTGTTCTCCAGTGACCAGCTCTCTGTGTTCTCCAGCTCTCTGTGTTCTCCAGTGGCCCGCTCTCTGTGTTCTAAAGGCCAGCGCTCTGTGTTCTCCAGCTCTCTGTGTTCTAAAGGCCAGCACTCTGTGTTCTCCAGTGGCCCACTCTCTGTGTTCTCCAGTGGCCAGCTCTCTGTGTTCTCCTGTGGCCCGCTCTCTGTGTTCTACAGTGGCCTTCTCTGTGTTCTACAGTTGCCTTCTCTGTGTTCTCCAGTGGCCCGCTGTCTGTGTTCTAAAGGCCAGCTCTCTGTGTTCTACAGTGGCCCGCTCTCTGTGTTCTAAAGGCCAGCTCTCTGCATTGGCCCGCTCTCTGTGTTCTCCAGTGACCAGCTCTCCATGTCCACTCCCAGGCCCCTATAGTCCCTGCCCCAGTTCCATTCCATCACCACCTTCAGTCCTGGCTCCAGTCCCAGCTCCCCCGTGCTCTCTAGTGCGACCTGTCTAGTCCCCGTGCTCTCTAGCGTCATCCTGTCCAGAGTCCCCGTGCTCTCTAGTGTCAGAGTCCCCGTGCTCTCTAGCGTCATCCTGTCCAGAGTCACCGTGCTCTCTAGTGTCATCCTGTCCAGTCCCCGTGCTCTCTAGTGCGACCTACCAGAGTTGCCGTGCTTTCTAATGTCGTTCTGTCAGGAGTCACCGCTTTCACTTGAAGGTTTGGAGTCAAGCGTCATCCTGTCCTGATCCCAGTCCAGAATCCTGTTCAGACCTCAATCCCACTTGATCCTTGCCCACCTGTATCTAATTGCCTTAATCTGCTCCTGTTTTAAAACCAAAGGTGTTGTCAGCCGATTTTGCTGGGGCTTCAGCCCCGAATATTTTGAGTGTAGCTCAATGCCGAATGTATTTTACACTTTGAAGTTAACTGACAAATATGAAACTATTATTCCGATCGTGGATTGAAACCTTGAGATGAGATGGACCTATTTATTATCAGACATACAAGCAGGACAAGGGTGTCCTCTCACTTTCCTTCATGCAGCAGATCTAACTTGAACATTACCTTACCATAAAACATAATTTGGAACGGCTACATAGAGCGAGAGAGAGAGAGAGAGAGACAGTTTCAGGGTTGGGCATGTCATTTCAGGATCATTTCTTTCTGAAAGGAACCTTCCTTAGCAAAAATTACAAACCAGCTGGTTTCACTTGTGTCAATTTACTGGCCTCGTAGTATTTTCTTATTTTAGCAAGGTACCATTAGGCAGATTAGTTCTGTACTTGATGTTCTTTCTTATTATTTTGTTCATCAGGATGTGAGCTTCTGAATAAGTCATGCCGTGTCAGCTTTGCCACTCTGGGTGTCAGCTTATCGTACGCTTTCGGCTATCTGTGCCTCCCTGTCTTTGCCTACTTCATCCGGGACTGGAGAATGCTTAGGGTGGCCTTGTCTGCTCCAGGATTCCTGTACATACCTATGTGGTGGTGAGTGAGGAGGTCCCTGGCTCAAACAACTGACTAAAAACACTTCAGTAATAACACAAATTAATCACCTGGCTGCTCTTTCTGTATATGGTCTGTGATAACAGGCACTGCAAACATCCTGGTTGTTAAGTTTTTCTCTCTCTGTCTCTCTCTCAGGTTTATCCCAGAGTCCCCTCTCTGGCTACTGTCTCAGGGTCGAGTGGAGGAGGCTGAGGCCATCATTAGAGCTGCTGCCAAGAAGAACGGCATCACTCCTCCTGACGTCATCTTCAAGAGAGACGACACTGCACAGCTGATGGTGACCAAATATTTGACTCTCATTTAACTGACAAGAATTACAGGATAACATGGAGGAGGGACTTAAAGACTCTTAAAAATGAATTACGCAAAGACAGGTATTAACTATATATATATATATATCCTGATATTTGCCCTCAGGAAAAGGATGATGGAGATGATCAGAAAAAATATACATGGCTGGATCTCATAAGAACAACAAATATAAGAAATATCACAATCCTGAATGTAATAATTTGGTAAGTAAAATGTTGCTGCTTGCTTGAGTGTGGCATTTGCTGTTATTGTATGTAGGCTACAGTATGTAGAACAGATCATCTTACCAAATGTTCACCTGGTGAGATTTGTGGTCATTCTCTTTAAGTTGTATTGTTTGGGCTCAGAAAGGGGCATCAGCACATCTTTTCATCAGCACGAAGACAGTTAGAGTTACATATTGTATATCACCATGGAGACACAAAGAGAGTTAGAGTTACATGTATATGTAGACC
Organism: Alosa sapidissima; assembly: GCF_018492685.1. Classification (NCBI taxonomy): domain Eukaryota; kingdom Metazoa; phylum Chordata; class Actinopteri; order Clupeiformes; family Clupeidae; genus Alosa; species Alosa sapidissima. The sequence goes on along the minus strand of NC_055976.1, from coordinate 21,241,679 downwards.
CATCATTCAATTCCGTGTCTGTGTTTCATTTAGTTCTGTTCATGTGTCTGTTCAATAGGTCAATAATATCTCTGACTTACTACGGACTGTCATTAAACACCCCTAATATGGATGGAGATCCTTACCTGAACTGTGTCTTTGCTGCTGGCACTGAGTTTGCCGGGTACACTATGATGTATTTTGTGGGGCGTTATGTTTCACGACGCTTGACGCTGTCATCCTGCATATTTTTCTGTGGGATCATGCTGCTCCTCATCAAGATTGTTCCAGCAGGTTAGTCGTGTGTGTGTGTGTGTCATCTTACTATCAAGCCAAGTCAGGTCAATTTTCCCGCGAGGGAACTTCATGTGTGGATAGACACAAGTATACACATGCATTTCACACTGACACAGTGCGCAAACACACTACTCACACACACAGACCACCTGTCGCTCACTGAGGTGTGTATGTGTGTTTGTACAATGTAATCTTTCTCTTCCACACCCTTAATAACAAATAGGTTGGTCATTTCACACAATAGTTCTACCAGAAAGACTCAGTAGACAGAATAGAATCAGTTAACCATTTGATTAGTAAAGGAACGGCTTGGATACAAGCATGATAAAGAGTCCTGAATAGGTAACAGTCTTTGGCGTAGGCCCCGTCTCGGATCCGTCCAGCGATGAGCGGATCTTGTCTCCTGCCGATGGATGAAGGCAGGGGCGGGGAGCCTACCCCCAAAAGGATGAGTGATGCCCACCAGGGCGGTGACTCAGTAACCTGGTTCTGAGAGGAGCAAAGACATTAGTATACATGCAAGATTATTAAACGGCATGTGGTGATGAGGTTGTGCCAGGACGCCGACAGAATTTTAAAGTGGCTAGGTGTTAACCATTTAACCTTGGGTTGTAATGGGGCCCGCAGCATGCTTTCGCTATAGTGGGATTTAGAAGCTTGACGAGCTGGGAAACCAGCGTCTAGGGCAACCTAGACCAATGTGACGGCCAGGCAACCGGCATCCAGGGCAACCTGAACCATAAGCACTTCACAATCTGGGCACCCAGTGACTAGCAAGCTAGCAAGCTAATACAGTACATTGTGACCTAGACGAGCATCACGAGCCAGGCAACCGGCGAGGAGTGACCTGAACCATAAGCGTCGAACGAGGGCAACATGCCCGTGGCTGAGAGGGCAACATGCCCGTGGCTGAGACTAAATCACCACAAGCTACCAGCATGCTGGGCCCCGATATGTTTCAGCGATTAGTGCAAGGCGAATGCCAGAATTTAACCACCATCACCAGGATTTGTGAAGGTAAAATGAGGTACCTGAGTTAACATGGGAGAGCAACTTCTGAGCATCGAAAACGTCAAGAGGAGTTAGTTTGATGTATCAAGTATAGGCATCGGAAGATCACCTTCCTAGCATTCTGATGGATGGACGTGGATAGCCCTTTTTTGGCGGCAGTCGTGGCTGTGCCAATGCGGAATGAGTGAGAAGTGAACCTCTTTAGAGAGGTTACATTTAAGCAGCACGTTAGCTAGATGGCTGCTGAAAATCAGGTGAAGTGTGAGGCCGTAGTTTAAGGTAGTGAACCATGGAAGTGAACGGGGACCAGGGAAGCAAATGGGAAAAACAAATAGTTTATTTTGTAAGAACAGTAGTACCCTGATCAGAGGTTCAGACTGATACAGAAGGAATATATCCTCATTGCTATTAGATTTATTGAAACACGGGACTACATGAAGTGACGAGACCTTAAAGAAGGTTTAACATGATGTACTCGGCAGGCGAATAGAGCTTGTGGTTGCAGATGCTTGGGACCGGAGCAATGAAGAGTTAGTTGATATGGGTGCTTGAGTATGTTCGAATCGAAGACATGTGGTTTAATATTTAGGATAGATGAGCATTATGATTAGTTTTGTGAAAGACTAGTGCTTGTGAAGCCAAGATGTGTGTTCTGGCTCGATAGCTCACCTGAAGCTGCTAGAGTGAGATGAATGCATTGAGCTGCAGACCCAAAGGCAAGATGGATGCGTGTGAGTTACACCTTAGCAACCTGCTCTTGGAAAGACCCCCAAAATAAGATGAGCAGCATCGGTAATGCGAGGGAAGCAGAAGCATGACCTTGCAACGTAGACAAAGGACTTCTCAGGACAATTCATGCCTGTATGCGACAGGAGGAAAAAACATATAATATGACAAGACAAACGAGAAGATGAGTGCTGGGGGACCATAGGTGCTTATGCATCTCAAGAGTGCAGAGGAGCTCTGAGAATGACTTAACACGAGCTCGCTATACCAGTTGCACCAACTGTGGCAGGATAGAATAGTTTAGAACTGGCTGCTGGAGAGTCAATGAGTAAAGTTAGCAATAAGGAGATAAATAAGCAGTACATATCGCCCAACTGGATGCAAAAATTATATTAGTCATGCGCCAAGCACTGGCCCTTGAGTGATGAGTGGAGGGGTGTGTGTTCACGTGACATTACATTTGGCCAGCACATTTTTAATCAAAGCGACTGACCATGTTCCCTGGGAATCCAGAGTTCCCAGGGAAGCATTTGCTCAGCGAGAGACTCGAGTCTGGTGACGAGTATGATACATGTAACTTATGCCCCTTGCATCGCGGGGAACCAATCATATCTGTGTAGCTGATATAGGCGGGCCAGAGGCGATCTAAATGACAGACGTAGTGTTATCCAATTGCGTGCAGTGAGATTTCAAATGCGTGCTTAGTGCCGCCCCCTCGAGTCGGGACATTATGTTATTCGTGGCCAGACCCTTAATCTTTCAGATTGGGTCAGGTCCTCCAGGCTACTGACAATGCGGTAAACAGGTTAAAGCTAAAACAATTCTCCCACAATGCCAGTGCAATATAAAACACTTTAGAAGGTAGAGCACAATAACGAAAAGTGCATCAGTGAGTGCCGGTTTAACACAGTCAAGAGTCAGTTCTAGACAGGTGATAAGTGCTGGGATTAGGAAGGCTAGTTTTAAACCGTGCTACGAGAGGAGATATTCTCGAAAGCGCTGGGCCTTCGGGAGATTTGTGAAGACAGAGGGATGACCCCACTCCAGTATAAACTGGAAACATGATCCACACGTGTACGTGATTCCGTGAACCGGCACTGCCATCCCTGTAAGAAAGTAGATGTTAGTGTGAGATGTGGAACTGCTTCTCCATTGACGAACTGCATCCCCTCGACGGAAGAGGGGAGGCATGATGCACCTGCAGGGTTTAGCAAATTAAAGATTGGGAGGAGAATGTAAAAGGAACTGGCATGTCCTCCCTGGTGCGATCACTTTGGATGAGCATATCTGCCAAAAACAAAACAGCCAAGGCTATATAGGAGAATGGAAATTAGAGTACACGTTATTTGCAGAGGATCCTGCTAAAACGGCAATTCGAGTCAACAATCAATGAGACGGAAGGCGTGACTAGATAGGCTGAAATCACATGGACACGCAAAGACCTGTTGTGTTTAAACAGAGACTTTTTAATAAGGAGACACAGCACTCAAAAAACCCTCCATAGAAATGCATGGGCTTAGTTTGTAACGCCAATAAGGCAGTTGTCTACGCATATCAGGAGGCGGCAAAACGTTGACATGTGAATACACTGAGCCAATAATGTTGTGTGTTGTGAAGACATCGTGCCAATCATGTGGTTGCCCACAATTGGTTACCTTGGGCTGCTACGGTCGTCAGTGCACTGTGCACAGTAGCCACACTCTCACTCTCACACCATGCTACTCTTTGTGGTTGATCAACTAAAAATAAAAGATGTATTTGGTGATGACGTTATTGTAGGCCTAGTAGACCTAAATTCTGAGAAATTAAATGGTACGAGAAACGATCTGCACGCCCCTGTGCAGGCGGAGACTGAACCAGAGCCCGTCTCTGACTGAACTCCAATTTGCCCTCATAGACATGAACTAGGACGACCCATCTTGCTACCCATTAATTATCTTTGCTACGAGTCTTCCTATTTATACATATTTATACACATATTTGCCACATTCTTGTTCTAACCATTCACTTAATCAGCTGATTGTAATTAGCAACTCTTAAGACCTGTACTAAGCGCACAGGTAGAACCAATACATGGCAGGACTTCTACTTTCTAATGCCGGACTTTTACATTACCACTAATTTAGCTTATTTAAACCCTAATGCCCCCCCCCCCCATCCCCTCTGAGACTTCACTCATATTTTGTATTTTCATGAATAAAATGTATTGATTTCAACCGCTTAATAGTAGGGTTCCTCTACAGTATAGGACACAGCATGATGTACAGTAGCACAGCACAGCAGCACTTTGAATGGTGCCCTCATTTGGATCGATGGTGCCCTCACACACTTGCACACTCTAGCCGTCCGTTCAACTCATTTGAAGCCAAATGTTCCTTCACCTTCTCTGAAGCTGATGATACTTGGGGCAACTTTTTGAGCAATGTTGCTGGGCAATGTTCTCAATCCTCACTGTTGTGGTTCTGCCATGTTCCCATTGATATTGGGCAACAATACCTTTTCTAGACTATTTTAATTATCAAAAGGCAAATAGTCATGATCATCCAATCAAAATAATTGGAACTGGTTTATGTGGTTGTCCAGCAACATTGCTCAAAAAGTTGCCCCATGCATCATCACCTTGAGACTTCACCTGACGCTGTCCTCGGTCACTGTCATCCAACCCCCTCTCTCTCCCTCCCTTTGTTACATTTTATTTTAGGGCCATTCTGCAGAAATGTCCATTTTTCTGTCCCGACACTTTACAGATCTGTTACACTTTGAAAAACACCAAATTGTTGCAATTTCTTTGTATTTCTAGGTAAAACAATATAATCACATGTTTGAGCCATCAAAGTGACAGTGTTGATTTTTAAATTGATTTTATAGGATTCCAAGCACCACAAAAGTGCCAGTCCCAACACTCATGTATACAGACTCAAGGATTAAAGTTCTCCGTCATAGGACGGATTTCCGTCAATTTGATTTTAGAAATGTCATATTTGAGATCGATGCAGATCCGATGAGAAAAAAAATAGGAGGGGGGGGCTCTATCACCTTTGCTTTTCCAAAGAACACATATGGAGGACACATTAGAGACAGCTGATGAGGTTGGCCAATCCGTTTAACTTTTTTGGATATGATATTGTGAGCTCTATGTGCGAATTCGGAGAAGAAGCGTAGGCTGTGTTCTTTCCGTGCATCAATGTAGACAATTTCTTACTATCGCGAACTCTTGTCAGGGGAGGTCATTCATTTTGGGTGTCACCTATGACTTGAACAGATAGCCTTCTATGCCACCCGATGTAGGCTACTATTATTGTTACAGTTTTTAATCAATGCAACTAACATTATGTGTAAAGCGACGCAATATAAACCGTAGCCTATGCAATTTATTATCCCGTCTGTTATGACATGTACAACAATGTTTTTCACAATTTGCGACGGAAGGTTTTGACTGAGCGTGTTAGCATAAAAAAAATAATATCACTGTCATCATCGCGAACTGTTGAGTAAGGGGGTCAGTCTGTTTGTGACGCACAGACAGCCTTGTAGCCTATTTTGCTTAGGCCTCACTTTTAACGACAGTAGGTTGTGAGTGTATGTTGACAAAAAATAACCATACAATTAAAATAGTCAACTTAAAACTTTTCTATAAAATATTATTCATTTATAGCACAAAACCATAACCAGTAGGCCTACCAGAACCTCGCATATTAGCGTCATGATTTGTGTGCGTCTATTTGGCAAGGCCACTAGCTGTCATGGATGCGTTGTTGCTAAAGGAAGGCAGGTGTCAAAAGTTAAAAAAAATAAATGGAGATGGGCAGCTGTTGGAAACGGGGGAGAACTAACAAGCCATGGTGTAAAGAAATTAAAGCGCCAGGGGTTTGCTTTTGCGC
>NC_055976.1:20870785-20930785 GCF_018492685.1 Alosa sapidissima | reverse complement strand
ACTGGATGACTGCTTTTAGTTCTTGTTCTTTCTCTTTCTATCTGTCCGGTCCGTTGACCAATAGTGCTCATTTAGTGGGCTCTGTTTATATCTTCACTTCAGATCTCTCTTTTAGTTCTGCTGAGGATGGACAGGTTTGACTTTGCTTGTCTGTTTGTGTATGGAGAGTTTCTTTTTTTAAACCAAGGGGAAGGTCTTATGACATGTGAATAGCTGTGAATTGAGTGTTGTGTCGGTAAACACAAAAAAAGGTAAACAAATAAATACATAATAACACAACAGTAACCATGGACCTCATACAAACCCCTATCTACAGTACAGTACGGTGATTCTGAAGGCTTTTTATCGTGCAATATGTCATGTCAAGTTATTATTGTGACAATTTTATTTGTGATATTATGATAGATTTTTATTTTTACCAAAACTAGTTTAGAGCATTTGTAAGCAATAAAATGCAAAACTTATCATTGTCTGGTATTTTTCTTTGCAGTGATTCCTACTTGTTTACATACCGTTTCTTAGTGACCGGTTACAATTTCCTCAATGGGTGCTATTTTCAGAGGCGTGCCGTCTCCTAGTATAATAATCTGATATTATTCATCCCCTCCTCTCTTACTTCTGAAGGGCTGTTCACAACAGGAATGATGACTAAAGATACCTAAAACTGTAATGTGCATATATATAAAGGTGAAGATACCTATAATTATAAAGATAAAAGCGTCCACACTGACCAACGATAAGGAAAATCTCTCCTTGTGGTGATGAATGTGATAGCTAAAATTTGATGGATTCTGATTGGCTGTCAGCTTTTTATCATTCTCAAAATGGCTGTGAAAGTGATCCCCAACAATACTGTTCTTCATGACATGTATTGAAGTTATAGTTTATGTGTGGACGTCATCATTCATTGTAGCTAGAACGATACTCGTCAGTCAGTCATTGCTTTTCACACGCTCACAGATTTCACTGAAAAGGTTTCAACAGACAGATCTTTCCAATTTGACATGGGTACTCATGTCTCCATCATTTCTGGCAAAAGAGCAAGAATCATGGGGACAGACTAGGGAGGGATCATGGAGATGGTTGAGGATTTGATTTGGTTGAGGGATGAGGTGGTGTCATTCGATCATGTCATGGCGGTCATAGTTTCCCCAGGGTGATGTCCATCTGCAGTTCCTTGCAAACTTTGCTGTCCAGCTTCACTGCCTGAGAGGAACAGAAAGGAAGGTGGGCATATGTGATACGTTAATTAGTAAACGATTATAATGGAACAGCAATCGTCAAACCACTTACTTCCCAAAAACAACAGGAAATATATTTAACCAGAGTTTCACTGTTTGTGATGTAGGTGCCATGCATTAACATATTCAGGCTTCAGTGGACTGTATCAGTGCTCCATGAGATGGGTTTCTCCTGGCTCCTTTGTGGATGTTCCCATGCTGCTTAGCTTACAACACATTACATTTTATATAAGACCCTCAAAGCGCACAGTGAAGGGGGGACCTCACTAACCACCACCAATGTGTAGCACTCGCCTTGGAGATGCACAGCAGCCATTATATGCCAGAACGCTCACCACACACCAGCTTGAGGTGGAGCGTGAGAGCTTGGGGTCTAAATGTGTCTTGGGTGATCTACCTTGGTAAAACAGAGCTCAGCCTGGGCCCGATCCTGTGGGGTTCCATGGCCCAGCTGTAGACAGCGTCCATAGTAGAAGAGCGCCATGGCGATGCCCTTAGCGACAAACTCTGGCAGACATTCCGTCTCCCTGGCGATGGCACAGATGTCCTGGTACTCTGAGATTCTGGATTGTGTCAGAGAGAAATATTTTCAAGGAGCTGATTTCTCATTTTGTGTTTAACATTTCTGCATCTGGTGTCCAAATGAACATGTTTCATGTCATGCACAGAAGGGGGGGGGGGGGGGGGGGGGGGTAGATTAGTGACAAGCCTCGCTAAGTTAACTCACAGAAGGTAGTACACCTCCCAATAAGTTAAGTGAAACGTATATATATACATACAATATATATATATTATGTCTTTCTATCTTGATTGCTTAACTGTAATGCAAGACATTAAACAGACATTAATATCTTATCTTATTAATTAGTAAGGAATGTGTGTACACATTACCGGTAATGTGTCTTGTGACCATCACATACGATATGACACTACTTTATTGTCAGTTTACACTGGAATTTGTTTTGCATCCCTGGGCAGCCAGTTCAAGAGCAAAGCTTACACATAACACAACATACAGCTACACATATGAATTCACATTACAAATCAAATTCAGAGACAGAAGGACCAAGGTACTGTACCTCTTAGCAAGCCCCACAGCCTTGGAGTAGATCTTCTGGTGGTAGTAGTACGCCACCAAGTGGCCTTGTGCGTACACATTGCCGCGCTCTGCTGCCCTGCGCAGGCAGTACAGGCCAGACTCCATGTCCTTGCGGATGCCTTGGCCGTGCAGGTACATGATGCCCAGGGCGCCCTGGGACTCCAGACTGCCATTCCCACAGGCCTCCGAGTGCCAGGAAAAGGCCTACAGAGGAGGCAGCACACACTGATGTACGTGGCACCACGCTCAAAACCCCAAGAAGAAGCCATTCATTTGGCCATAATCTCACATAATTGCAGGTGTCTCGCTCATGGTCAAACCGACCACAGCATGTCTTCCCCCCGAGAGAGTGGCACTCATAATACAGTAAGTGCCTCAGATATCGGTAATGAATTGCACAGATACCTTCTTGAGGTCCAGCAACTCAGGCCTGGAGTAGAGCAGCCCAAGGGAACTCTGGGCCTTCACACTGGCGTCAGGGTTTCCATCTGCAGCCGCTTGCAGCCAGTATCTGGGAACAGGATTCCAAACAAAGAGTTCCTTTAGAAATATACAGACTATTCATGTTCTCAAAATTGTGAATTGTGGCTGGAAAAGCAGTACATTATTAGCATTATCTATTTAGGTGTGACATGGATCCAATTGGGAATGCAGGACAGAGTGCAGTCAGTCAGTGAGCACAGTTCTCATGAACTGAATTAACTAGTGGCATCACTGGATGCTCAGAAACCAGGTTATAGCTATGCAGTCCACTCAATACACTGGTTATATAATTGCAATCCATTAAGGTGTGGTAACAACTCCTGAGAATAACTAAGTCCTTTTGAGCCAGGTCTCTTTAAGATCCATTGCCGAGCTGTGGTACTGTATGTTTCTGCCTTGGGCACGTCTAAAAATAGCTTCCAGAAACCACTTGAACCACAAGTTAATTTGACCACAGTGGTTTATGTACCATCTCATTGGTTACACTCACGAATAATTCACAGCACACTAGCCCGCTGAGGCTAGGAAATGCACTCAGCATAGAGGCTGCACTTCCCACGTCATCTCGGGGATAATAAATACCAGAGACCTTACTCTGTGCTGTGCTTACCTCTCTGCTTCAGTGCTGGACACAGGGACTCCATATCCTTCCAGGTAAGCCTGGCCTATGTTGTAGAGTGCGGCATATTTGATGTGACCTGCTTGAGGGCTGCTGGACTGGGAGACTCTCCTCATGTATTCTACAGCCAATGCCTGCACAGGAAAATAGAGTGCGGCATATTTGATGTGACCTGCTTGAGGGCTGCTGGACTGGGAGACTCTCCTCATGTATTCTACAGCCAATGCCTGCACAGGAAAATGTCACATGTTTTCAGGGATCTATGGTCTTTTGGGTCCCCACCGTCGACTTCAAGGCAGCGCTGCCTGGAAGGGCCTATGGTTAGGGTGGGTTTCCTCCATTCCACTTACCTACTGTAATACCACGAATAGGACCTTAGTCTCAAACACGGGTGGGTCAGTAAAACACTCCCACACACATTATAACTTCATGCATGAGACACTTAGTGGGACTTTGCCCACCCTGTTGTTTCCACATTGTAATTACTGCACTAAGAAGTGTGTTGTGTTGTGTTGTACTTTAACTGGGTCATTCCACCTCAATTGAACCAGGGCCCACAGGTTACTCTATACAACCACAGGTGGCACTGTGGTAACTACACAAAACATATTGATGTCAATGGGGCATTTTGCCCATGTTCAGGGTGGAAAATAAAAAAGAAAGATTTTCATAAGACAAGTCAAATTGGTGTTTTTAAAAAGAAGGGATCATGGAGAATAAAGAAAAACATATTAAAAAAATATTTGTATATTCCCACAAGGTGTTTGGGCGCTCTGAAAATGATAACCAAAATTATTTTTCAGACTTGTGAGGTCTGCTGTTCTTTTTTATTTTCAGACTTGTGAGGTCTGCTGTTCAGACCCGGAAGGGATTAATTTTCTGTTCATTGCTTTTTGTGAGAGTGTTTCTACTTATCTCAGTAAGGAAAATAAATCAAGAGCCTATGTTGAGTACAAATATGTCTTCTGAAGGCCTAAACAGAGCCCAGCCAAAAACTCCAATAAAATTTTGATCAACTTTGAGGGACAACTATGACCATGCAGGATCATCCAGACCAAGCGTGACGATTTTGCTACATACTATTCTTATTTATGTACCAGCAAGCAAAATTTGAGCCTCCTACATGGTTTAGTTATTGCGCTGTGGGCTTGTGAACTTTGACAAAAAAAAGAGGCCGACCAAAATCGACACCCCCCTCCCCCTGTAAAATAGGCTGTATCTTGGAAAGTATAGATTTTACATAAGAGTAATTTTACAGTGTGTCTCCTGAATAACATACGTAGGTACACCTGGTAATTTTTTCAGAATTTTTTGAGACCTAAGTGCGTGGGCCCTGGTTCAATTGACGTGGAATGACCCAACTACATTGTGAACAGATGTAGTTTCTGCATGTTCATAATCTGAAGTCTATTGGTGAATGACACTGTCCACTTTGTTAAAAGTCTCACCGGATCTGCAGGGGTCCCCAGGCCATCGAAATGCATCACTCCAAGCTGGTAGAGGGCTTGTGGGTCTTGATCCTTGATGGAGTTGAAGGCCTCAAGTGCTTCTGCATAGTGATGCTAGTACACCATAAATATAACAGATACAGTCTCTGATCAATTACCCCCAGGACCCATCACATGGTCCCATGTTCTAGAACTAATCAAGAATAATGATCCCAACATTCTGAAAAATGGCCAATAATAGATATCCTATGTCTCACAGATCTACAAGTAGCAATTGGATGTAATTAGTATACTAATTAGAAGAGAGAATACTGAAATGTTACCTTTTCAAAGTGGACAAGCCCCAGGAGGAACTGGGCTTGTGGGTCGCCTGTCTCCGCCCTGGGTCTCAACAACCTCTCAGACCTCTCCAACAAGGTGGCATGGCTGGCACTGGAGTCTATGTGCAAACGGTGTGACGGCTTGGTGAGATATTAGTTATACCGATTACATATGATGATATTAATGATTATACATCATCTTATGTTTATGTTTTGTTTATGTTTAGGATATTTGGTAGGAGCTTTTGTCCAAAGTGAATAACAATATACTGTATAACCACTACATTATTAGTTCAAAATAATGAGTTCTCATATTACCATACATCATAATGACATCATAATAACTCTGTAAGATAATTAATTAAGTACAAGGTGAACAGGCCATGATTCCAAGTAGGTGGTTTAGTGGCAAACCTAGGTTAATACCCAGAGGAAGTTGTAAACCTGAACAGCCCTGGGTTTCAATATCTGAACTAAACGAAGCCAATTAGGTTTGCCACATCCTCTGGGTTAACTTACCCAGATCTGTCACTTAGGCCTAACCACCTACTTGGAATACATTTCAGATTGGTCTTTAAACATTCCTTTAAAGTCCCAAAACTATCACAAGAACATAGAACATTAAGTCATTCCAACAACGAGGAATTACAGAGGAATAGTCTATGTGACCTCTTAGCGCCCATTTTGTTGTTAATTTGGTGTATGCGTTGATACCAGCTGTATAGTATCCAAAACTCTGAAGGAAAAAACACCTAGTGGCTCGATGGGTTCTTCATTTGCATCTTCGTCTGGGTAAATAGCTTTGACCGCTTTTAAAATCCTTTTCGCGGAACTGATTTGCTCTTCGGGCAAGGTCTGACAACCAGATTCCATTGCCCTTCAGACGGACCTGGGCATGCTGGAATGTTGCATACAGGAATTTCTAATGAGAGAGATCACTTATCTGTCTTTAAACAATAACAACTTAAAAGAAAAACGTCAATAACTTTATTAATTAGGCTACCTTACCTCACATCCAATGCGTCGATTTCCTCTGATTTCTGAAATAGCATTTGCGCTCTGCTTTGACTAGTGCGTCATAAAAGCTTGTTGCTAGTAACGTTTTCCAAGGAAACCAGTCATGGAATTTGCTTTGAAGTCAATGCCTGTTCAGTCTTTCAATACAGACCAATATCCAAAGATCCTTGGTTACTGGCCTTTCTGCCACCCAAACGGCCTGCTGTCCCCAAATTATTTGATGAATGGTATCAGCAGGTTGCACACAGGCTCTTTTGATAACAAGACGTCTTGATAGAGCACATCTAAAATGGACAGTCAAGAGTCTGGAGATAGGTTAGTCTGGAAGATTTCAGCGGGGTCCTCAGTTGGCTGAAGCTGCCCCATCTCAGCATCTCAGTTTGGAGACAGCCATCCAGCGCAGTTCTCTCTCGGGTCCTATAGGGCTCGACTCTGCCCTCCCCGGGCGCTAATTGACCAGTGCACCTGATTTGATTTATTTTCTCCATAAAGTTGATCAGATCTCTGAAGATCCACTCAGTGTCCTCAACATATATATATCTATGGTCCCCAAGAGCTGTATGTGCGGAGGTTTGTTAACAAGACAGGGACAGTGGGACACTCATATCTGCTCACACGAGAAGGGACTTTTCAGACCAAAGCGATACGAATTTTAAATGTAAAACATTTTTTTTAATTAAACCAGTAGGTCTACTACAGCACCCAACTCCTATATCATATAGCTCAGTCATATTGGGGTAACTTGGGTGCCAAACAAACAGAGTAGTGGTGCCGCAACAGACAGAAATGATTCCTGAAGTATATGCAATTTATAGCGATACAGTCTAGAGCTCCACCATCTGGACAACTCTAAGATCTTACACATAATATCAACCACAGAAGCTAAATGGTGACCTGTTTTGTTTTCCTTTTTTACCGTGTTAACTGTAAACTATAGCAAGATTGTGAAACGATACAGCAGCACCACGGTGGCTGTCAAGACAGGTCTATTCATTTTTACGCACGCTCGGACGCATTATCACCGCCGTCCAACAGCGGTGCGTCTAGGTAATGATCACCACGGATGCCAAGGAAACAACATGTACACAGACCTTGAACATTTCGTGGTATGTGTGTATCATAAGATATTAAAACGATATCTGATCGATATTTTCTGACGCATTGCATCTTTAAAGCTCAAGGTAAGTCCCCGGTTTGCTTGGGTAGGCTACCTTAAAAAAGTGAAGACGCCTGAAGCTATTTTGAGGACCTTTAACTTGTATTGATCATTAGGCTACTCGAGTAGCCTAAGTTAAGTGTTTTTAAAACCCCCGAGTCGTATCATTTTGTTATGAGTCGCCAACAAAATTACTAATTTCATTAACGGAAGTAAACATTGTTCAGTGTTTCTTGTTGTAAGATAGCCTTTATAATAGGTATAGGTTATTTTGTAACACATATGGGGTGAAAGGACAATTTCGACCCCACCTAAAGTGTTGTTTTCAGACCAGGGACAATGCCGTCTGAGGGAAAATCAGATCTGGAAAGAGTGGGTGTCTTCCAGGAGATGGGCTACATTTCCGTCGGAGACAAATATACTCCTTTTATTTACCGTAAGTTAGCACTATAAATACACACTATAAATAAAAACAAAAAAACTTTAGGCTTTACGTAATTATTTGTTTGCATATACAACCTACAGTGTACCATTCTCCCCCCATTAATAGGTCCATTTAACGAGTCGGCGCACAAGAATAAACAGATGCAGACAGCAGGGCCCAAGAGAAAGTCCGGGCTACAGGCTGGGTATTTCGATACTCAGTTCAAAAGGATCTTTGAGCGAGAGGCCCTCAGTGACCCTGTGAAACTAAACAGGCTGTACAGGATCCAGCAGTCTAAAAAGAACATAGGAAAGGCCTTCCTCCCAACAAATGGAGAGAAAAGACCGTAAGGCCATTCTTCAGGCTATAAATCATGTATTGTGGATGTGATGTTGCTCTCATCTCTAGTCTCATCTTCTCTTCTTTATGACTGTAGACCTTCTTCTTTTACCACATATTTCTTTCTGTCAGCGTCTAAGTGATTATGTTTTCCCTCAACATCATCAAAAAGCCTTGTCTTAGAGCACTCTGTTTTCAGTTCCATTAAAGAATACATTATGTTATCTGAAACCATGGAGACCGTTGTGTCTGAGGGTCTCCTTTGGATTTCTCACATGATGTGAAACGGGACAGACTGCTCAGACTTTCCATTCCATCATGCTGTTTCAGCAACCGGATGTCGCCTACTCCCATCAGGAGGAAAGCCTGTCGGGCATTCTCATTTGCTTACTTTGGGTCCAGGATGACATTAAACAGACGATTGAATTAAAATGAAATGGAAAGACTGATCCTTTTGATACCACAAAGTTAGAACAAAGCCATTAGAATGTTATTGGCTGGCTTGTCGATCTGTGGATGTAAGATATATAACTCAATATATCAGCCTACCTCTCATTTTCTGTGCACTTCAGATCGGTCTCTTTTTGATGACTCTATAAATAGCTGGGTACAGTATTTCTGAAGAGTCATACAGTACTCAACACAAGTCACATCTGGCAGTAATGTGGAATACAGCAACATGTAATTACCTGTAATGACTTGACTACTACAGCTCAGGTGTGGGCAGTTACTATGGCACCATCAGTGGCCCTATAGAGGCCATGAGTGTCCAGCAGGTGCCCAGGAAACCCTACAAATCACCGGGGAAGAACTTGTACACCAACCCATCCAAGAAAGGAAGTGGTTATGGGTATGTTTTTATGTGTGTTGGTGTACTGTGCTGTGCAGTTGGCAAACGTGTCTGTAAATACAGTACCTAATCTTTACCTTTCTGTTTTAGATTTGATCTGTGTAGTAATTCTTATGATAATGTTGTCTATATTGACTAGATATCCCAATATTACCTTGTCCAAACTTGAGCTGTACTCCCCAGACCCCTATGACAGAGCAAAGGAACTGCTTAAGGTCAGAGACAAGAAATTGATTTCAAATTCAGCGGTTGTGACTTAAACCATGTTTTCCACGTCTAACATAGAGATTTCTTCTCTGCAGAGGGAAATGACTAACCACAAGACGATGCTGAAAGGAGGACAGTTTCGCTTGAACCTCCACCCAAAGGACTATTTTGACCACAATCCCTTCAAACTGGACAAGTCACTCCCACCTCCTAAGAGGACAGATGAGAGAAAACATCACTTTGCTGTCCCCTTCAAACCATCCTCTCCCAGCAAAACGGTGAGAGTGTTGAGCTACTTCATCCAGTTGACACAGTTAGTGTAAGCTTTATCCAGTCGACACAGTGTAAGTTTTATCCAGTCGACACAGTTAGTGTAAGCTTTATCCAGTTGACACAGTTAGTGTAAGTTTTGTCCAGTCGACATAGTTAGTATACAGTAAGCTTTATCAAGTCAACACAGTTATTGTAAGGTTTGGTGGCCCTCTGTTCAGTCTTTGTTGTCAGGGCTGGGATGTTCTTGATTAATTCTTGATTGGAAATTCTTTGTTATCACGAATGACCATAACATCCAAATGAACAAATAGAAAAGACATAAACAACAAAGAAAATATGAAGCATCTGTACATAGTCAAAAACTGTGATAATCTCACCACTTTAGCTTTTGTTCTCATCCTTGTTTTTCAACCCCTCAGATTGGAGGTATGAAAGGTGGGACGTTTGACACGTACCCCAGCCACTCAGCGGACCCGTATGTGACCCGGAAGGCAAAGACACTGGCAACAAACAAGGAGGGCAAGACCTTTCGGCCATCCCCAGGGCCCAAGAGCACTCCAGTTAAAAGCATCATCACAGTCAATGTCAACAAGTAAGAGACCTGTTCACTCAGCCTTTTAATGCAAGATCTGCTCCTGACCTTTATAGCTGCATGTATTTTGCTAAATTGCAAACACTGAGCCAGCATTGTGTTCAGTATTTTTTATGGTGCATTGTATTGTGCTTTTCATCTTGTAGGATGGTGAACGCAACAAACTACAACACCAACACAATCCCATCTGTAATGGCGTATTGATGATATAACAGCACTCGGGGAGAGATAGAATAGCTGATTTATTGACTGTGACTGGTGAGATATTGCGAAAGAGCTAGTGTTGCCATTGCACTATCAACAATTCTGGTTGTCTCTGAAGGTTATACATTTATATATCATTTGTTGTTAAAATAGAGAAGAAGAACATTTTTCTGAATGTTAAAACGTCTATTAGAAGATGTACTATGATATGTAGCTTTTTGGTTATTAAGCGACTGGTAGAAGGTGTATTATGATAATATGGATATGTCTTTCACTTGTGATAGATATAAACACTTTTGTAGTTTATTTTCTGTTATGTGTTGTGGTATACATACTGCCTGAGGATATGGGTCAGTTAAGGTAACCTTTTCCCTGGTGAAGGATACTATGATCCTCCCTTTGAATAATTCATCAGAACCACGTACAGGTTGAGTGAATGTACGCACCATGGGAAGCTGTATGTGGACTAGAGTGGGGGACATGAACGAATTCTAAAAAATTCATGCACCTCGAAAGATGTAAATACTGTACTTCACAAAAAAAGTAATCTAGGATCCACTTACAAATGGTAACGTCAAAATCATAACCTTAAAGTGTTCCTGAGTGTGTTGCTAAAAAAACGGTTTATCATATGTGGCCTGTGATGTCTATGTAAAGCAAAGTCTGGCCAAAGTGCCACCTTCCAAGCACACCTGTGCTGACTGAAAGGTGCTGCAGCTGGGAGGCCCTCGGGAAGGTGTTGAAAACCCGTCAGCAATTCTGTCTAGCCACACGTGACACATCCGTCTGTGTCTGCTGACTGAGCCGGCGCTTGACTATTCATTCAGAGTTATCAGATGTTTGGAGGCATACATCCTTTGCGAAGTTTTGAATAATGTAGAAGGAAAACACTGAAGTGTTTCCGCATTCCACTCCATGCATGAGACTACTGTATGTGAAGTCAGTCATTTTGACAGGTACTCATTAAGAGTTCAACATGCATTTATTTTGCTTTTGAAAGTGAGGAAAATCAACTGTAAAGCTAAACCAAAAAAGGCAGACATTTTAGCACATAATGAGCTAGCTCACTAATTCACTAAAAAGAACAGTAAATTAAAACTCATGTAGGCAGTGGTATTCAGCTTTGTCTAAGAAAACAGTGTCACACATTCCCTTTGTAACTAAGGCATCGGTGAAACCTTAACCCTAACATACTGACATTAACAAGCCAAGGACGACACGTTGGCAGTAGTGATAGACAGCCATCACACTGTAATCCTTTCAGCTTCTCATTCTCTCTTTCAGAAGTCCGTTCAGAATTTAATTAAGCAATTGTAACTCTGAATTTAGCGAGGCACAACTATTGCATTCAGGATTCTGCTGGTGTGTACTGAGTGGAAGGGATCTCAATAGTTGAGTCAGCAGCACATTCACTGGCAGTGACCAATACTCACACACACACAAACCCCTCCTTCTTAAAAGGCCCGGTACCCAATCAGACTTTTACTGTAAAATACCTGGGGAAACCTTGTGATAGTATGAAGCATTCTTTCTCAGTGCAGCTTTTGTAACTCAAACTGGCATAGTTGTCACTGCATCGTCTACACGTCAGCATTTCTTAGTCTTAGTGTGTCTCTAACTGGAGGGGAAAACAGCGATCAGGTCGTGGCCATCCACGGGCGCTGTGCGGACGCGGGCATGCATTTCGCAGTACAGCTGACCCTCCACGAAGAAGTAGCCCTTCTGCTTCAGGTTGATGTCACAGTCGGAGCACACGAAACAAGCAGGGTGGCGGAACTTGTCCCGGGCCTTCACAACAGTGCCCCTGGTGGACCAATCAGACAAAGCCAGTTAAAAACTAGCTACAATAACATGTTCAATGTCAACTGATTCAAGATGATAGGTGTCAAAATAGATGCATGAAAAGCACAAATTTCCATTATTGTCTTCATAAAAGTACAGTGAGAATGAAGTTATTTAATTGCTTGTACACTTTCCTGCATTTAAAGTCATCTAAATGAAGTTTCAGTCTTTAAACTGGTCCTACATATCACTTTTTTCTCACAGGTTGTGGCTTGTTTTTGGCTGTGGCACATGAAAGCTTGCACTGATAAACACATGCAGAGTATCTCCCAGTCTTTGTTCTGCTGTTACACACACATTATACTGAGCCACACCGTTTCATTTGCATTGTAACTTCAGACTATTATACCAGTTCATGACACAGAAGATTGAAAGAACAAACAAAAGCTGTCATGTAAAGGCCTACTCTTCTCCAACAGCTGGGAATCATATTACTTCTCCCACGAAGGCAGCCTTGAATAAGAGCAGTGGCATGTTAAAACCACCAGCTTCTGCCACGCTGGCGTGACAACACACCACATTTTGGCTTTTATAGCCTTCATTTGTGTGTGTGTATATGTGTGTGTGTGTGTGTGTGTGTGTGTGTGTGTGTGTGTGTGTGTGTGTGTGTGTGTGTGTGGTTACACAGACAGCTATTGCATCTGGAATGAATGACGAAAACTGCATCTAGAATCTGGCATGGCTTTGCATCGGATCTAGTCCACTTTTGGTCCAGACTCAGTTCCTATCTGTGGCTACTGCGGCAGCTGTTTGGTTTGGGTCTGCCCTACCGGCGTCGTGTCCTCTGTGGTTGGCTGGTACTCACACGATGCCCTGGCCACACTTATCACACAGCGGCAGTTTGGACAGCGTGCTGGCCGCCTGGGAGGGCTTGGTCACTGGGGCTCGTACACTTCTGGTCACCAGGGGTCTGCTACCTACAGCAGAGGAACGGCAGTGTCACACCAGTGGGCCACACTAACGTTTGCCCACAAGATTTAATCAGTACACAGAAGGGTGAGTTTGGTCTTTTAATGGAACGAGACACATGGCAGAAATAGATATGACCTGGATGATAATGACAGAGTTGTGTTGTTGTTGATGTGATTACATCTCATAAAACAAAACAGTGTGTTAAAACTGGCCCAATAAAGAGTAACTTCAGTCCAGTTAAACCTGCCAGTCTGGATGATTTGTTGGACAATACACTAGAGAAGCATTTGAGTTGTTTGGTATTCGCTCCTCAGATGAACACAGTGGACCTGATTTAACTGACAGGCGAAGCCAGACAATGGGCAGAGTGTCCCAATCATGACCTAAAACATCATGTGTGGAGGCTCCAATGTTTTTGCGCTTTGGATCTTGCTCATTGTATCAAATTAACACATGGGTTTAGTCTAATGAATAATTCGCTTTAGACTCCACACTTTGCCTGTGGTTTTAAATGGCCAGTGTGTTGCTGTCGGTGTCTCACCGTCACTGTCGATGTAGTCCTGCAGAGCCCTGAAGGAGCCAGACTGTCGGGGTTCGTGGGTTGGCTCCTGGTTGTCCTGGAGCATGCGGTACACATGGGAGTCCTCGATGGATGACAGCATTTTTCCACTGCGAAGACAGAGCAGCCAACACCTCAGCCTGTGTGCCTACGTACCCGCTTAGTCACTGACAAGAAATAGTTGATATTAACTACTAGTGAGGGGAAACTTGGCAGGCAATGGTGATTCAAATGAGTGTGTGTAATACAAAAGGAAAAGGCCAATAGGAGATAGGTGGGCTGCTGTAAGACTGATCTGTGATGGTGATGAGTGACTGTGGATTTGGTGTTTTGAATGTGTTCAATGCCTTTGATGAACCCATGTTGTCACTGGTGACAAGTAAAAGTTCTCACTATTTCTGGATTCTGTCGCAGCACTTTAATTTGATTTGCGGGTGAGGGCAGCCAAATGGGCGTGAATGGGTGCCGAGGGTTTGCTTGGTGCCAAGTGCGGCAAACATGGACGGACGGTTACCTTGGCGATGAGTTCTCTTCTCCAGCAGACATCTGAGCCTGCTGTTGAGCGCTTGCGACATTGGCCTCTGAGTACAAAGCAATGGGGGAGTTATACTGATCTGTGGGGGCCATGAACTGGTTGGGGCCAGAGTTAGCGACCGGTTGAGTGACTGGCTGGGGAGGATTACTGCCCCCCTGAACTACATTTCCCATGGGCCTTTGTGCTGGTGTGCTGCCAATGAGGGATGTGGAAGTTCAGCAGTGGCAAAGCCAGGGAAGCCAGAGCAGAAGCGGGAGACAGGGTGCACCAGGATTGGTCAGAAAGAACACACGGCACATCAGGATTGGTCAAATAGAGGACAGGGTGCACCAGGATTGGTCAGATAGAGAACAGGGTTGAGACAAACAGGACAGAGAGGAGAGAATGAAAAAGATGTCAAAATTGAGTACAGAAGAAATCTGTGTTGACAATTATTGAGTTTAGTTTCAGATGATGGTGAAATTGTGAAATCATCAAGATATAGTGACAGAATGTGTACAGTTTCAATGGTTATGGAGCTGGTTGTAGGTAAGTGTGGTTATGTTTTGGTTTGGTTTGGTTCATTTAATTAATGTTAAAGTGTAAAAAACCATGCAGGTAAATGAGACCAATAACCTGTGTAGGCCAGAGAGTGAGAAGGGCTTTGGCCTGACATTAAACTTGTGCTCAAAGTAACCTAGATCCTGCAAGAGAGAACAAGAGTAGAAAGGAGGGAGCAGGAGTTAGGAAGCCAGTCAGGTTTAGAGAGATTAGATGGTGGCTACTCTCCTCGGTCACCACACTGAAAAGGTAAGGCAGGCGCGAGCAGCAGCAGCAGCAGCCCACAGCTGAGAACGGAGTCTTCGGTCGGGAGCATCCGACCGCACGGAGCTGGCCGATCCATCACTCACCCCTCTGGCTTATCATTGGCGAGGCCCCGGATCTGCCCGTGGAGGGCATCCTGGATGTTGCCCGCGGAGTAGAGGCCTATAGGCGTGTTGTAGGACGAGCTCACCACCTGTCGGTTGTCGTCCAGGCTTGCGGCCACGAACGGCTGGGCCCGCCGGTTGTGCCCTGTGCCGATCGGTTTGTACTCCTGAGCGTGCCAGGCAGAAAAAAAACACACGGCATGCGCTAGCTCAAGGCACCACACAGGCTTCCTACGCCATGTTTGATCACCAAACCAAACACTGCCTCAAACACACAGACACACACATACAGTAGCTATGGATGTGTGGTAACTACGCATCAATAGGGATACATTTGTCTATAGAGCAGAAACAATACTGGCAGTTGAGCATCATGGCATTTCTGAACAAAGCCATGTTTTAACTATATTGTAGCAGTGGCTACCAACATGTGAGAAGCAAGGCCTCAGAATGCATGTAGCACACTCATAAAGCGGAACAGCCTGACTATATTAAACATACAGACATGCATAGCAATGGCTGTCTATTAGCTACACATTAAAAAGCAAGCCACTTTCCATATGGCAGATAAATAATATTTATTATATTAAATATGATTGAAATATAATATTTTATATTTATAAAATTACAAGAGTACTGTGGCTTTTTTTTTAAATGAAGCCATGTTGTAATTACATTGTAACAGTGAGTGACCAACTCATGAGAGAGAAAGCTTGAACATCAACTGGCATAATCACCAAACCAGACATGTGGACTCGAGTCACATGACTTGGACTCGAGTCAGACTCGAGTCATGATTTTAATGACTTCAGACTTGACTTGATAAAATTCGGCATGACTTGCGACTCGACTTGGACTTGAATACTATTCACTCGAGACTTGACTCGGACTTTGCCTCTTTGACTTGTGACGACTTGACATGTCTCGAGTCAAAAACTAAATTTCCTGATCATGGACCAGTCACCCCAGAGATGCTTTCCCTCCGCGACTAAAAAAAAATAAAAAATAGCGGAGACAAGCGGCGAGTCCTGAGCACAGTTCAGTGCTGCCGCTACCCCCACATGCGTTACGCACTGTGTGTAGGGCACCAAGAGACAGAGAAACGACCAACATTTAGCCAATAACTAGTAGCTTTACTGCAAACTGATTTGCACTCTTGTTAGAGAACGTTTACAATGTCAAAATGCACCAACAGCATGTTACATAAAGATGATACTTTTCGAGTCCTCTCCATTAAGATCCAACTTGAACTTATGCTAGCCTACTGCATTTAATTGAGAACCCCATCTAAGCACGCACGAGAGGGAGAGAAAACGAGTGGCAGGTTCCAGCTGGCTTGTCATTGTTGATGGTGATTGATATTTTCTTTTAAATATAAGAAACGTATAAAAGGAAATCATGAAGGCAACAAATACGAGATTAGGGGAAATTGCGGATTTATCCGGTTCTCACTACTGTTATAAACTATGAGATCCAGGTCACTATGACATAGGCTGCACTCACTGTGATTTGGAAAGTGGACAAGAAGATGAAGAGTTGTCTTTGCCTTTGTGTAATGGAAATGGTGAGTCTTGAAGTAGGCCTATTCAATAATTTGTTTACATGAAGCACATTGATATGCCACGCATACGCATTCCACTCAGCTAGCTAGGTGGCTACTGGCTACCAGGCTCATAATTCACATTTAATTGCAAACAGAAAATGTCAAGCACGCATCATGTCATACATGCATCTATTTCCAAAGGAATGAAAGCTGTTTGTGCCAACTTAATATCATGCTTATCATTGTTAATATTGTGCTATACATGTGGCACAAACAATGTTTGAGTTTGTGGACTAGCCATATGAATGGAGCTGGTAAAAAAAAGATCATTATGAGAATGTGTGGACAGTGGCACACAATGTGCTTAAAGTGACAGTGCACCATTTACAAATGAGATAAACAGCATCAAATGTGTAGTATTTCTTAAGAAATGAATACTTTAAAACAAAATTACTGTGTCATTATTATCATTTAAATAATATAAAAGTGTTGACCTTGGCTTCCCTTATGAGTCGCCACTGGCAGACAGCCTAATAAATTGTTTGCAGGCAAATCTGTGGCCTAGCGCAGTGAAATGCCATCAGTCAAATTATTACTCATACTTACAGTGTGCTCCGCAATTTGGAAAAACAATATATATATTTGTCATGTAGCTATCCGTTTTGTACAGATTACTCAGGTATGCACATGTGTATATTGTATGTGCATGCATATATCGTAAAAGATTTCAAGACAGAAACATTGAACATATTTTAATCTGTATTTATAAAAAAAAATCTGTGGATTAGATGGAAGTGTTAAAATTATGATCGATAGTCTAATAATGCCATTATTAAGTGAAGAGTACCTGATGACTTGTTCAGGACTTGAAAAAGATTGGGACTTGGACTTGGACTCGACTTGGTTTTGATGAGACTTGGACTTGGACTCGACTTGCCCTTCTCTGTATTTACTTGGGACTTGACTTGGACTTGAGTGCTAAGACTTGGGACTTACTTGTGACTTGCCAAACAGTGACTTGGTCCCACCTCTGCACCAAACCAAACTGCCTTTGACTACAGTACATCAAACATCATCCACACATCAATAGGCATACCTATAGAGACTACATCAAACATCATCCACACATCAATAGGCATACCTATAGAGACTATATCAAACATCATCCATATATCAGTAGGCATACCTATAGAGACTATATCAAACATCATCCATATATCAGTAGGCATACCTATAGAGACTATATCAAACATCATCCATATATCAGTAGGCATACCTATAGAGACTATATCAAACATCATCTATATATCAGTAGGCATGCCTTTTTCTATAGAGCAGAGGAACAGACGTAAGGGCATCATGGCTATTGAGAACAAGGCCATATCTTAAATATACTGTGGCAGGAGGTGGCTGCCAGAGCTTGAGAGAAAAGGCTTATAGGCTTGAGAGAGAAATTAATCATTTAAGCGCTGCGCCCACACTTGATACTGTTGCGCATCATTTCCTGTCCTCGTATATCTGGTGGGGTCTCTTGGGGTTCAGTTACAGGGGCTGATATGGTTTCCACTCTTGACAGTGTTCACAATGTACCTCACCTGGTCCCTTGTTAGAACAACCAGAGTGTATTTGCATGTTGCACATTATCAGAAAGTGAAAATACCCAAGGACCTTTGCGCCAAGTCATTTATATAAGCATATGGAAAAGGGTCCACAATAATAAGCTTAGGGAAAACTTCAGCAAAACTTTCATCAAACTTTCACCTACTTCATATCAGTAGCAGACACAAGACATAGGTCTACTTAGTCACTCAGATTCAGATTTATTGTTGCATTTCAATTGATATTTACATATATATATATATATATAATGGCAGATTGCATGGTGGAGGGAGGGATCCCTGAGCCTGCTGGTCCTGGCTCTAAGGCTGCAGTATCGCCTACCAGAAGACAACAGCTGAAGTAGTCATGAACTGGACATTCTATTCAAAGCTATTCTTTTTGAGTCTAGGCATAATACTTGACTATGTTTTGCAAGGGTTTTGCAATAATTAGCTTTAGGGTCCCAGTCCACTTATGGTGGTACTAGTTGTTGTTGATCTATTAGGCCTACTTCTGGCCTGGCACTGGATGTCAGACCCGGCCAGGAAAGGCCTGCACTTGGGGCAGATCAGTTTAAATATAAATGTATCAGTGACGGGGGATAACCATAAAGTTATAAATCAGTCAAGAGATTCACATCAAGCGAGACAGGACAGCGACATCTAATCTCTCACACACGCCATGAGAAGTCGAGCATCCATAAAATGACCGTTAACAAGCATCACTCACTCCTAGCGTCGTGGCGTCCGCTCAAACATTGGATAAAGGAGATCTATAAAGTAGCCTACACATTACTGCAACATTCCTGAGTGGACAACATCACGCCAAGGTGCAGTGGGCAAGGCAAGCATGTCACCTTTCAGCCAACTTACTTGCTGCTCAGCCTCCAGGTTGATTTTGAAGGGGTTTACTTTGCCGTCATCGGCGGAGACAGCGGGAGACCAGAGTCTGGTTTCAGGTCTGCAACAGACATATGGATGAACAACGTGGTCACTTCCCTGGAGAAAGTCATAAATTAAGATCAAACAGCAACAGTGGACGAGTCACTTGAGGGTACCGGGCAACAACTTTGATCTGGCCATAATTCACATCAGCAACCTTCCACAGCATCTACAAATCAGACCTCGCCTCCGCAACATCGCAAGGACGTGAATCAAACGGCTATAAATTCTCAGTTTCATACTCAGCCTCTAATATACATAGACCACCATTCAACAGTTGACACTTATCCATTTAACCTTGAGGGTGGTATCTTGTTTTGATCCTGTGTAGATTCAACCCTTGAGTTTACAATAATGCTCAGATAAATAATACAATGCTGATTCTGTGTCTGTAGCCTCTTACTCATGCTGAATATAATGTAGGCCTACTTGACTCAAAGTCCATTAGACATCATCACACTGTGTATGTTGAGTTCACTGGGCATATATCACCAATGGTCTGTTTGTTGTGAATGAATAAAGGTATCTCTCTCTGTCACACCTCTCAATTTTAAGGGTGAGCTGGTTGCCGGCGTCTCTGATCTTGATCTGCGCTTCGCCATGCGTCATGTCCTCGGCTGCGGCTCCATCTATGGCAAGGATGATGTCGCCAGGGCACAGGTTGGCCACGGACGCCTTACTACCGGGGGTCACCTGTAGAAATGAGAGGAGTGAAGGGCACTTTCATGTACAGTATGTTTCTGTTGTTAAACTGACATGGCATGGACTGAAGTAGCCCTGAAGTCCAGGGGAGCTTTTGTCTATGGCTGAGTGAGAAGTGTAAGGTCAACCTAAGAGTTGCAACATTAAAAATCAATCTCTGTTTAAAAAGAGAGAGAGAGAGAGAGAGAAGAGGTCATCTGACAAAGTAAGATAACAGTGACAAGTAGCTTGTGTCCCCTTATCCCATTTCATGTTTGTAAGTGCCCTATAAATAGCTGAATGTGGATGTGTCAATCAGAGTGCTGGATCGTGGTCACGGTTGCAGAGCGGCCTATCGGTGTCTCGCTGATCTAACTGCTGTGGAATTTGCAATGCCGATCTACACACACCCCTGCCCCTCACCCCCCTCACCCTCTCTTCTTCACCTCAACTCCCTCTCCTCTCTCTCTCTCTCTCTTACTCTCCTCTCTCTCTCTTACTCTCTCCTCTCTCAACTCTCTCTCTTACTCCTCTCTCTCTCTCTCTCTCTCTCTCTCTCTCATTAGTGGCCTCTGACATCATCGCTCTTTTTTCTGGCAGGCTCATTTCTGAGGTATTCCAACCCCCCTTTCTCTCTCTCTGCCCCCCCCCCCCCCCCCTTCGTCTCTCATCTTGTCGCTTTACCTTGTCCAGGGGGCCCACAGCACCTGCTCACACATCCCTGAAACCACCCCCCCACCCTCCCCCCTCCAACTCACAGAATCTGTCATCTTGCTCCACTTACACTGTCAAAGACAGCAGATTTATGCCACGTTAGGTCATCCCAGCTACTCAGAGCCGGGCAGTAGGAGTTGTGTGATGATTATTTTGAATCCCTTTGTTCATATTTACCTTCCCTCTGCCCTCCCTCCCTCTGTGGCTGTGTCTATCTTCCTTTTCTTTCATTCCATCTGTTATGTCAAGGTTATTGGCACCGCAATACATTACACAACAGGAAACTATAAAACACTTCAAACTTAATTTGAACTTTCCTCCAGATAAAAATAACTGGAATCTTGAAATATGTTTCCTCAGTGCCAGCTTGTGTTTACTCTTCCTGTGTCTTTTTCCTTTTGAAATAAGGAAGACTATTTTTTGTGCCACACCACAGACAATATACCAACACATGCAGATCCACAGATTCCATCCGTCCTGTGCAGTCAACCACAGAGTTCTGCAGGCTCAACAGTGTTTCGTTATGACACAAATATGCTTGTGATTTCTTTCCCTAGTTAAGGTCCAGGAGGCAAACGATTGCGTGTGTGCCACAATGCCATCTTCAAGGCCAGACACCTGCTGCTCATTGCTGTGCTGAGATCAAAGCTATACTGAGGACCTCTCAGAGATGTGCTGGGATCAAACCTATAGTGACCCCTGAGGACCTCTCATTGCTGTGCTGGGATCAAACCTATAGTGACCCCTGAGGACCTCTCAGAGATGTGCTGGGATCAAACCTAGTGACCCCTGAGGACCTCTCATTGCTGTGCTGGGATCAAACCTATAGTGACCCCTGAGGACCTCTCAGAGATGTGCTGGGTGGATGACATTGTTCCCTTGGTATTACAGATGTGTGTGTGCGCGAATGAACAAAGCTTTGTTGTCGTGAAGGTGCAAACATTTAGAGAACAAAAGTGAGACAGAGGGAAGCCAGAGTTTCGATGGCACAGGCATGGCAAGTGTGCACACACACACACACACACACACACACCATTCATCAAATGTTCTGAGCCACAGCATGAGATCTACTGTATGCAGACAGTTCAATTCAATCAATCACTTTTTAGATGGTGCTGATCTCCATGTCTGTGGCGTGGGGGACAGCAGTAGGCTCCCACAGATGAAGGCTGCGGCTGGGCCACACCGCTCTATTGGAGACAGGATTTACTTTCATCTACAGGTCTATAAATATTATACTTCTATTGCACAAGTGTATTTCAAGAAAACTGTTGCATAAAATGACATGTAGTGTTCAAAATAAATGTTTTTGTATTACAGCTCAGTGAAGTGTGTACAGAACTAGTATCATTATTACACAGCCCAT
Organism: Alosa sapidissima; assembly: GCF_018492685.1. Lineage (NCBI taxonomy): Eukaryota > Metazoa > Chordata > Actinopteri > Clupeiformes > Clupeidae > Alosa > Alosa sapidissima. The sequence continues at coordinate 20,908,913 of NC_055976.1, read as the reverse complement.
TTTTCATTTATTTCTATTTTTATTTGAAAAAAGCTAGCAATCAGTCAAAAACATGCCTCATTATACAAAGGAAAAATAAGATAACAGCTAGCCACAGAGGTTGATGATTCTTTCTCAGTTCTATTTCTTACAGATATGTCTACGCTAGCCAGTGAGAGTAATTACACACTAATTGTGCAATCTGCTGGAACATGTTTAGTACCTCCACAGTTCCATACTTTACATAAGCCCATACTTGGCCAGGCTGAGGTCATGGTGGTGGTGCTCTGCGGAGGGTGTCAACCAAACCATGGGCAGTTTACAGAGCTGATGATGTCATTATGCGCTTCACTGGTAATTGCTACCTTCATCGCCGCTGCTGGTCGCTGTTTTTTTTTTTAATGGACTCAGATCTGTCTGCTAAAAAGAGTATCTCACCATACAGTCCAGATTGCTCAGTCTATCTACCCTCAAGGCTCACGGGTGTTCCCTCATAAGTGAGCCTTCTTATGGCGCTGTAGATGTATTACCTTGTGTTTCTACATCAAAGAGAACAAACTGAACACAGTTGGCTTGTGTTTCCAGGGGAGGTTGAGTTTAGAGACTGCTTAATGGCGCTAGCACAAGCCTGGAGCGAAGAAATGGCTAAACAGCAGCTCTCATTAAGACTACGTTCCCCTTGTTAGCATTATATTGAGTTTCTCTGTAGTTGATTATATGCATAAATAGACAAAGCAGAAACAGGCACCACCGCAGAGACGGAGAAACAGAGAGGGAAAGGAAGGAGAGGAGACGTTTTCTGCTTATAGTGCCCCCTGGACACGCCAATATGCTGTTGCTGTGGTTACAGTGGCCCCTGGACATGCCAATATGCTGTTGCTGTGGTCACAGTGGCCCCTGTACATACCAATATGCTGTTGCCTCCACATTCAGAAAACATATTTCCTGATTAACATTTTGGCCCGTCAGGATTCTTTTGGACACTGGACAATACTCTCCATCTGTGCCAGTTATTGTTGCTATGTGCATGTATCGCTGCCAGAGCTCTGAGCTGCATCACAACTCTATGAGCACCACTGCTTTTAGTCTGCACTGAGGGCCAAGTCATATCCCACAGCGTACTCTCACAGACCAGCACTGTAGCTCATAACTTTGGGTTATGGTTACGGCTGGCTGGTTTCTGTTGCCCAGTCCTGCATTATGTGTGAGGACCCTAAAGCTGCTGGGTCCAGGGTAGGAATTTCACTGCGGCCACGATGGCCATGGCCGTCGTAGCCCCTTGCGTTGGCCGTGAGGCCCCTTTGAAAATCAGAGGTTTACAGGCCACGGTGGCCTTGGTGCCCCCTTCTTTCAATATTCTGCTTTGCGTCCTACTAATAGCGATTTTTATTTAGCCTGTGCTAAATAAAATTTATTTAGTCTTTTACGCAGTGGAGAAAGTGACAGCGCAAGAAAGAAAGTGCGTCCAAATTCACCCATTCTTAGTTGAACTACTCGCGAAGTAGCCTATTCATCACACAGACATCACAAGTATCACATGAAAGAGCTTTTTCTCAGCTTTTAAACGATGTTAGCCGATAATTGCTGTGTTGAACGGTTCGCGAGAAAAGTAAATAATATAATTCAATTTAATCATACATTCTACACTGAAGGTTGCGTCCCATGATCTCCCTACCCATTCATCTCGGTGGAATACTTTACGAACCCTTCTTTTAACACGTGACAAACCAGATATCAGAATAAACAGGAGACCTTACCGAACACAAAGGTGTAAAGCCCCTGTACAGTTAGCCGTTCCAGAGTAATCCCGTTTTGAATTTGCAGTAAAGTTCGACATACATGGATGTCTCCAAATTTGGGCTTTAAGTTTTACAATGTGTTTAAATTGTTCCACATGATTTCATAACGGGCCAAATACAAAATAAATGTTACAAATATCGTCTAGATATTGGTAAATCAGAGGACAGTTGACTAAGAGTTTGTGAAAGTAGCCTTAACGATCACAAAATGCTAAGCATGCATCTAGGCTATTTGAGTTTCTTAAAACTGAGCTGTGCTTAAATTGTTCAATACATGATTTCATAACAGGCCAAATATAAAATAAATGTTATATATAGCCTAGAAATCTGTAAATATTAGATGATCAGATGATTTACAGTTCTATGTTATGTCATGTTTCATGTTTTTGTAATGTTTCATACAGTGATTCAGGTCTACTGCAGTGAATAGGCTAAATACAACTTTGATCATTTTTATAGCCTACTACTGTATAGTTAACTTTGCCTTGGTGCCCTGACATTTGGCCTTGGTGCCCTGACATTTGGCCTTTGTGCCCCCCACCAAATATGCCCAACTGAAGGCCAAGTGGCCTTGCCCCCAGAATGGTGAAATTCCAAGCCTGGCTGGGTCTATTCAGGGCGAGTATAAACGCTAACTGCTGAATGCTAAAGTGAACTGGTGCACCAGAGGCGTGTGATTGGCCACGGGCATGCAGAGCTCGTTAAAGAGCGCTTTCGTCAGCCTGCTCCAGTCCTTCAGCAGCTTGTTGCTGACCAACAGGGAGGTCCGGGAACCCGTGGCATCTGTCTCGAAGACGGGAGTGTGGAGGCACACACACACATGCACGCAGGCACATGCACGCAAGCGCACACACACACACACACACACACACACACATCACATGCCCCCCCTCTCTCAACACACCCTCATAACCCCAATGCTGTATTAGGCACCTCCAATGCTTTTGAGAAACAGTTGCACTAAAGTCCTATATTTAGCAATGTCCAGGGCTTTGAGCCACTTATATTAACACATTTAACTATTAAATAGCCAAAAAGGGAAGTTTACACTTGTTACACCCTTTAGACTTTTTGAGTTAATATATGATAAGTCCTAATAGCTCATAAATGAATTAGCAGCTATATTAAGTACTGGTAAATATGGCGGCCAACTAATCCTTGTTTGCAAACTGCTGATTAAAGATACTTTATAACACCTGACACACAATTAAGCAATTGCAAGCCACCTCTATTTATAGCACAACCATTTTCAGGAAACCTGAACGTGATTGAGCCCATGAGATGCACCATAAGCATAACAGTGTCATCTCACCTTTGGATGCAATCATTCTGTTGGCTATATGCCTCCAATCCAATAGCTTCAATCTCTCAGAGTCAGCAGGTCAGGCCAGCATACCACTGCAGTGTCTCATCAGTGCCGGTGATGTGTTCATGCTCTTTACTGATTTGATTTGTTTTGTAACTAGCCCACTAGCCCAGGCTTCAGTGTGCCCCACACCTGCTTGATATAGACTAGCAATCAATCTGTCTACATTTGCCTCATTATACAAAGAAAAACAAGATACCAGCCACTGACTGTGATGATTCTTAGTCTGCCCATTCTTCAGTTTCATACATATATATATATATATCTAGGCTATCCAGCGAGAATACAAACTAAGTCAGAAAAGCAAACAGATAGATAGCCTAACTGTAAAAGACACAGAATGTTATCTTATCATTCAACTCAGTGGGTCACATGCTGCAGTCCAGTACAGTGAGCACTTATGGCTGGCACTGATTACATCATGTCCACTGAAACATGAGGCATACAAAAAGTCAAGTTAACAACCTCAGTCATGCCACCTAATTACCTGAACTCCATTAAACCACTCTCTACTATGACTTTAGCATTGGACAGCGCTGTGGTCTCTGTGCAGTAATTTGCCGCTGGACAGTCGCCTGTTCAGAATTAGAAGCATGTCACTAAAGGCTTACGTTTGACTTACATCCATCCCAGCACTCTGCTTCCACACACAAAGCCCCTGAAAGCAGAGTAGAGTTCCTCCTCCCTCTCCCTCTCCCTCTCCCTCACACGGAGCTCAGAACATCAAAGGCCACCTTATCACAGAGGAAACTCAGAGGCAGTGCCTACGGGCGGCACCCCAGAACCCCAGGAGCTATGGGTGTGCTCAATTTGTCTGTGCTATGTCACTCTCTCTCTCTCTCTGTCTCTCTCTCTCTGTGTGTGTGTGTGTGTGTGTGTGTGTGTGTGTGTGTGTGTGTGTGTGTGTGTGTGTGTGTGTGTGAGCGAGGACTTACCCTCGAGACGGTCAGCGGCTGGTTGAAGTCCTTGCCTCCCATGAGACGGAATCCCCAGGGGGCAGGTCCGTCCAGGACCACGTTCTGTGGCATTTCTCCTCTCCTGTCTCAGGCTCTCTTTCTCTCTCTCTCTCTCTCTCTCTCTTTCTCTCTCTCTCCCTCTCTTCTTCTTTCACTCCCTTTTATTTAGCTTCCTTCTCTCTTCTGTTCTTCTGCCCCTCTGTTCGTTCCGTCCTGTGTCCTGGTCAGTGCAGGGCAGTGTAGTGGGAGCCTGAGTGTAAGTTCCTTCCCCTCCTCTGCTCTCTCTCTCTCAGTCCCCCGCCACTGATTGGCAGACAGCTTCTGTCCCAGCACCCCTTTTAACTGGTTGGAGCATGTGTGTGTGTGTGTGTGTTGATGTGTGTGAGTGAGGGAGAGAGGGGGAGAGGAGAGAGAGAGAGAGAGAGAGAGAGAGAGAGAGAGAGAGAGAGAGAGAGAGAGAGAGAGAGAGAGAGAGAGAAGATGAGGACCGCCCCAGAGTGTGAGGTCACTGTTCAGACTGAGGACCTGAGGCAGTGTACTAGAACATACTTTTGATGTGTCTCTACTCAAATGTTACCTTTCCCCTTGACCAGCTCTGGACCTTTCTCTACCCTCTAATTTAGTTATCGCTCAGTGATTGAATCCAACTCTCTCTCTCTCTCTCTCTCTCTCTCTCTCTTAACTTTCTCTCTTTTGACTTTCTTTCTCTGTACTTTCTCTCTCTCTCTCTCTCTCTCTTTCTCTCTCTCTCCCTCTCTGTCTTTTCTCTGTCTCTCTCTCTCTCTGGTTCGAATTTGACAATGAAAGAAAGCCTGTAGATTTATATATGTAAATCATCATCTAAATATTACTTTAGTTAGTGACATGTGTTTACCTTCAGAATATTTATTAAGTTTACCTTCATTTGATGGACTCACTGCTCAGTTCCTAGTGAAGGTTTACCATCTTTGCTAGAGTACATATCTCCCAACACACTGAGACACCTTTACTCACTGTGCTAGAGAACGTATCTCCCAACACACTGAGACACCTTTACTCACTGTGCTACAGAACGTATCTCCCAACACACTGAGACACCTTTACTCACTCCGTGCCATCAGCAGGGCAGCTACTGCACAGGAACCAACTTCACAGAGATGACTGACAAGTGTATGAGCACCTCGGGGGTCTTATGCTAAAACGGACCTGCTGCTGTTACATCCTGTCATAACAGAAGCATCAAGGGAAAGGGGTGGGGCGGTTGTTTTTGTTTTGTGTTGGCAACAGGGCTAAGAAAACCAAATCACAGGCTCTCTGTACCTCCTGCTTATAAAACCCACAGAAAGGCAGATTGCTTTCATATTGAGTGAACTGAGGTCAGATTTTATGTGCCTATGATATTGTGGTTTCACTTCACCTCTAACAGAGCAAGGGGTTGCTTTCCCTTGCAACCTGAGACTGATAATGCCTCCAAATCATAGATTATATGAGCCGTAGCCCCTGAGGCAATGGGCTTAATCTGGAGGGAAGTCTGTGACTCAAAGAGTCTCTGATGTTATAGTTCCTGTGTGGTTTTCCAACCAGGTGTGCCCACATCACGAAGGGTGGACTCCTCACCTCTGACTCAACCTGTTCCTCTGTCTGGGATTTCTTGGCATCCTTAGCCTTGACCACATCAGAGAGAGAGAGAGAGAGAGAGAGAGAGATTAACCCTTGTGTTGTCCTCAAATCTTACCGACACTCTAAATCCTTGGGGTCAATTTGACCCCAGCTAATTAAACCCTCAGAAATGATTATAATTCATATTGTTACCCAGTTTTTTTGTGACAGGTACTTAACAAGAGTGTAATAACCACCATCAAAAGCCCTACAAAACAATCCCTATGTTAACTCTGTTGTACCCTTCAATTGAGGAAAAGTCATGAAACATGAAGCAAAAACCATATATTTTATGATGTTAAACGTTGCTTGGGGTCAAAGGATAGGACCCCAAGGATAACAGGAGGGTTAATTAATGCCAAATCCCTACAATATGGCCCAGTTTTATCAACTACAGAGTCATTCTGTAGTCCTAGACCATCTTTATTTGGTAAGACGTGTGGAATTCAGACATGACTAGACAACTGACAACTGCCCTTCACACCAAGTAACTTGTAATGTTTATCTGAATACACCTCCATGTTCGCTGTACCCTCTCTTATAAAGGGCCAATTTCCAGTCAGCACGTCTTTTAATAGCCCCCCTGTGCCTCATGTAAAATGACATCAGTCATATTTTCATATCGCTTATTCGTGTAAAGCCAATGTCCAGCACTGTGGTCAACATCTTCCTCTGAGGACCACACCAGACTAGACACTATAGGGCTAATTTCTGACGATTATTGAGTGATCCGTTCACAGCTGCCCAGATCTGATGGGATCTGATGGGGTGATTTTCCTAAAGCTGAACTGAAGGAGCTTCACAGAGGGACACATGCGAGCTTAGGCCAGTTTTTTTCTCTCAGGGGTATGGGGGGGGGGGGTCTGGAGGACCACTGCATCCCAGGCATGCTTGTGATTCCTGCGTGCGGAGAGAGAAAACCCGGCGCGCCAAGCCTCCCCGCGTTTTATTTACGCCGTTGCCATGGCGGCTGGGGGTTGGGGGGGGTGGACACAAGTGGTGGACAGCACATGGCTGTTTATAGACTGCACAGGCTGGCGAGAGCCACTGTAGCCATCCCACACATAGGACACCGGCAGACAGGGGCGGAGACGGCCCACATGTGGCAAAGGTCTGGGCCACGTGCGCTCTGGGCTCAGCCTGCTGCTGATCACCCTACACACTGAATGGAGCCTCTCATCAAACGGAAGCCAATTTCATCCAAACACAACAGAGACAGAGAGAATCTTTAGCACAGAGAGCTGTCTGACTGACTGACTTAGAACAGTGGTTCTCAAATGGGGCCCTGGGGGTACGTGAAGGCACTCCAGGGGGTACGTGAGATTTTAAAATATACATTGATATTTATCAGTTCCAAAGTTAAATAAATTAGACACTGATGGCACAGTGCTCTGTTTTAAGTCTTTTTTTCTCAACTAAAAATGCTTTGCGCTGGTTAGGGGGTACTTGGCTGAAAAAATATTTCACAGGGGGTACATTACTGAAAAAAGGTTGAGAACCACTGTTTTAGAAGACCGCATGGGAGTGTGGTTGCAATTAGACATGCAGTGGGAAATACTCTGAATGCTATGTTTGTTGCTGTTATGTTATTATGAGTTAGGCCTATGTAATAGTGGGATGTTGACGTCACATAGTCTGGTCTGTCAAAACAATAAGCACGCTACAGTGTGCAGTTGGCTACTGTAATATATATTTACAGAACAATCCAAGATTTCTTCAATTAGTCTTGCTTCTCAAACGAAGCAAATGTTTATTTTGCCTACGTTTTCAGAGCACTGTAAGGCCTCAATATGTGGAAAGGAAATAGAGTAGAAGTACAATGTTTGTCAGACAGAATTTATTTAACGTACAATTCCACCAAAAAAAAAAAGAGTTTTAAAAAAATAAAGGTTGACCTCACACTTGGCTTGCCAGTTCTCGCTCTGCACAGTATCCCTCCAGATGGTGAGCCTGGTGGCTATGCTGTCGACAAAAGTAGCCAACACGACCGTCCAGGGGGATCACTTTCAATAAGTCCATATTCAAAATTCACCACGCTATCCAACACTCTCAACCTCATATCTGCATTTCAGAGGACAGGAGTCACCGATGCCCGCACTCTCTCATACTTTTGGTATACAATGTCCTCCCTCCACTGGCACATCCGCTCTGGATTTGACATCATCTTCTGGAGTTTCACATATACATTTTCTCGTCTGCACTCTTGGTTGCATAAATGCTGGCTAAAGTGAAGACTTGGGAACTCCAAATGTAACCACATAGAATGGAAGACAGGAGAAGCAAGCTTAACTATACTGAGGCATTCCTTGAATTATAGCTTCTTATATATATCTATATATTTTATATATAAAAAAGATTCACTATGGTTCAGTGTGGTGACATCAGGCAGTGTAACGAGATAAAATCCCAAGTTATGGAATTTTAAGGTGCTTCTAATGTTTAAAAATCACAATTCTTTTTTTAACTTTCACCTGAATGACATCAGAATAATTAAACTTTAACTTGGAAATTAATTTGCGATTACATAACATTTGCATAATTGCTTAAAGTCTGCACTGTAGTTGACGATATAAAGAATACAATAAAATCATAACCAAGACATTATTATTAGCATTGCTGGTTACAAAATGCACCATTCTGGGTCTACCACAAATATTTAATTGACACAATTGTACAATGGAATTGCAAAATTACCAAAATATATTAAATAACATTTTTATTTTTTCAAAAGTGGAAAGAAATCAAATCGATCTGATTAATTTTTGTTGACCTAACCGTATCCATAACAACAGTGGAGGGTGACTGGTACAAAACACTGAGACTGCCAAGACATACAGTAGATTCTTTACAGTAGACTCTTCCTCTCACTCCTTCTCTCGACTTCCCTATACACCCATCCTGACACGAGAAGCTTTTGTGGGGAACCCCACTGATGTACACACAGTCGTCCAGCGCAAGAGGACAGAGGAACCTGTTTGCCAGCCGTGGACACTTTAATTGGATGTATACTAATTATCCCTTGCAGTCACGGGTCCTCTTCAAGGGGGCATCTTATAAATATCACTAAAAAGATCATCAAGGTCCGTGATTCGCGCTCAGGTGTACAGTCCGTCAGGTGTGTGAGGAATGTCTGGGGGGTGGTGGCTGAATACTGGAGGGGGGTTGATGTCATGAAAAAGTCAGGTGAACTCTTTCCACTAGCCTTGGAGCAGGTTCAGATGGGCTGGTGGAGACGAAGGAGTGTATTGCTTGTCGGAATGGGGTGCTAAGAAAGCTGTTAAGAGTCTCGCACAAATGTAACGCAAACCTAAACTACATCTGACCCCGAAACCTGTTCCAGTTCCCGTCCTGGTCCGCACGTGGTGTGGCATGGGTCCACAGGATGCGGGCCAGGACTGGGCCGGGACTGGGCCAGACTCGCGGCAGAATCAGATGCAGCTCAGGATTGTGAGGCAGCTGCGCTCAGACTCATATCTGCACCATGACAGAATGAAACAAGGCGAGACTCGCACATCTGAGAGTCTGAGAAAAAAAATCGATGAGCTCTTCTAATCTAGCCCTCTTTTAACAATGAAAAACTATATGCACCCCAAATACAAGAGAAGAGAAAAAATATATATACCATTTAATAAATAAAAAATTAAATAGGACACTTGGTTCTTCATTACATTAAACTTAATTTGCATGACTGAAAGGCAGACACGTCAGTGAAGATTTGTCCTCATTCAGTTGTGTCCAAGCGTCCATAACAGTCCACCAAATCTGGGTGCCACAGTCGTCTCTTCCTGTTACAGACTGAAAATCACTTCATAAAAAAATACCTATAAAACCAAATACCATATCTGGTTCAGTCCCTTCTCAATGCCACTTTGTCCTGCCGTGGTGCCACTTGTTCTTCTGGAATACACATATGAGCCTCACCTCACTGAGCTGAACACTAGGGGCCACTTTGCTTTAGTTTGCTTGTTTGCCTGCAGTTGGCGAATCATTGCTAGACAGCGGACTGTGTGTGGTGTCAGCTCCTCGACTGAGCCTCTCGGTCTGTCCTCTTCCCTCGGGATCAGCTCTCAGCGGCAGCAGACGTGTCGCGCTCCTGTTATATCCTTCTCACGTAGTTCCCAGGGAAAGTGCCAAAGAACTTGCTTCTTCTCGACGTTCCTAAAAACAGTGCAAGTGAGTGTTGATATTAAATAACAACCAGTTACACAAATGCAGAACACAGACAATTCTTGTATAATAGCATGGTTTACGGTTTATTGACAGCTACTTTGAGCTGTGAGTTTATACAGTATAAATAAATCAATTAGCATCGCACGCAGTGCTTTTCCTGTCCACACATATTTTTTCATGTGTTGAGTTCATCCCATGATATTTGCAAGTCTGTGTCATACTATTTGGTATTCTGGCATCAACAACTCGAGAGAAACATGACTGGGATCAAAACAACAGAAAGGCCACACAACAGGGTTGATGTGAAACGTGAGAACACTGATGTCATGAATGGGACATCTTTAGAGTTACACCGCAGACAGAGAGCATTTGGTGTTCAGTGTGATGAAACACTGTATAAAACAAGGGTGCCCTCTACTGGTAAACCAGTGTTACTATACATATACACTTTTACTAGAGCAGGCTTCAGGGGAATACTGATGATAATTATTTTTTTAGCCCAACTATAGAGCAATGCAAATGTGCTTTGATTGTAAACATACACTACCACTCAACAGTTTGCGGTCACTTAGACATTTTCATTCCACTCTGAGATCAGTTGCATTGTTTTTTTTTTAATCAGGGCAGCAGTTTTCAGATTACATTATGTGCTTACTTAATAATTCTGTTTATGATGGAATGGAATGGACCCCAAACTTTTGACCGGTAATGTATGGGTGAATTGAAAGATTTTCCCAAACTCACCTACAAACCAACCATCATCACACTTCTCCATGACGTCAACAATGTCTCCTTCTTTGAGCTCCAGCTCATCTTCATTACGAGGGGCGTAGTTGTAAAGAGCCTGGAACCTAAAAGACACAATTTAGTTTAAAAAAATTTTTTACGAACATTTCTTCTCATGTCTCCAGGAGGTATTCCACAATCATACTTTCTCTTTAATGTATATTTTTCATTTTGTACAGATATCAATGTGCCAGTTCACTGTGGTTAAAGTCAACACTTTTGTGATGTTTGGCTAAAGATAGTATATGAACCATGAGAACAGTGTTGAAGGTGAAAGCAATACTGAATGACATAAAGTGGAGAGGCACTCACGGTTCGCCAGTCCCTTGTAGTGGATCTTGCACATAAGCTTGTCTCTGAGACTGGGGAGAGAAGAGTCCAAAGATGGAGTTATATAGATGCACCATAATCACTGTGTGGTTGCTCTTTGCTGCAGTCACCCAATGTAGCACTGTGCACAAAATGCAACAACATCTTCTAATACAAAGCCATGTTACCAAGCCTGTGGTGATATAATGTATAGTCTACTGCATCCCCCCCGAAGTCTGTACGAACCAATCAAACCTGGTATAACTGTGTCAGGGAGCATGTAGTCTACTCTGTGGGGTGAAGGCTCCTCATCTGGGAGGAAATTTAGGTCTGGCACTCCTTGTCTGAGTGAATGACCCGATCCGTTTGATGTCTAATGGTTTGGCTATTACTTGAGGACTACATCATCTCAATTAGCCATCATCACAGCAGCAAATGCTAGCTACAGTAAGAGCTATCCATCAAGCCACAGGCTTAGAAACAGCATAACTATGGCATAGGAAAACCAGATATGCTGAGAGCAAGGCTTGTACTCCCCTTGTGTGGAGGACATTTGGGGGCAATGGCCACTTGTCTAGCCCTGGGGAGTACAGCGCGTTTGGGCTGTGTGCACAGGAAACAGAGTTTGAGCCCCTCTCCTACCCTCAGCATCACACACCACACCACATCACACCACCAGAGCACACACTCCAAACAGGGTTGACACACAGGTTCAGGCTCACAGACAAACATACATGTACACACACACACACACACACACACACACTCCAAACAGGGTTGACACAGGCTCAGGCTCACAGACACAAACACACACACACACACACACACACACACACACACACACACACACACACACACACACTCCAAACAGGGTTGACACAGGCTCAGGCTCACAGACACACACACAAACACACACACACACACACACACACACACACACACACACACACACACACACACACACACACACACACATCACACCACCAGAGCACACACTTCAAACAGGGTTGACACACAGGCTCAAGCTCACAGCACACCAGTCTATGTTTGTTGCAATATCAAAGTAACTCCTCTGTGACTTATGCCTCCTTTCGAAGACATACTCACACAGATACACACACACACACACACACACACACACACACACACACACACATACACACACACACACACACACACACACAAATAAACAAACAAGAACAAGAATAAGCACTCAAAGCATCTCTGCTTCAAACTGTCAGAATGATACCTGAACAACCAAATCAGGCATTCAGAACCACATGCGGCATAACCCTAACACATCTTCAAACACTCACACGCACGCACACACACACACACACACACAGAAGTGAATAAATAATATTTTGTCTAGGCACAGCAGAGAATCTTCATCCCAAGCAATTTAGTCATCACCAACACTCTGAGCTAGACATGCTATTAAAAACTCCTTGATTATTAACAAACATGTTGAAACAAATGACACATTAGAAATTGAATATATACCTTTAACCGAGTGTACCTCGAAAACAAACAATTTTTATCAAGGATTTTTGAAGAATTTAATCAGTGCCATGTGGCTGTTTCATGTCTGAGCATGCATGATCAAAGCAACCTGAACTGTAGAAAACTTCATTTCCCATAAGGCATAGCTGCTGACACAACACAGGGTTGCAGTCATGCCCCTACCCTATGTGAGGGTGAGAAGCTCTGGCCTCTAATGGGTGAGCCACAGGATCTCCTGGACATCACAGGGCTACGTGGGGGCTTGCCCACCACGAGGGCATCACGCTTCGACACGGGCTGCAAGAACCACAATCGCCAACCGGCCTTTTATTTATGACAGTGAATACACACACACACACACACACGCTCATGTGCACAGACACACTCACACACACACGCACGCTCATGTGCACAGACACACCCTCACACACACACTGATGTGCACAGACACACTCACACACACACGCACGCTCATGTGCACAGACACACCCTCACACACACACTGATGTGCACAGACACCCTCACACACACACGCACGCTCATGTGCACAGACACACCTACACACACAGTGTGTGACACGCAGTTCTTCAAACTCATGCTTCATACACAGTAAGGAAATTGGTGTCTTCAGATCTCTAATCGCAAACACTACACGTTTCAGATCTCTAATCGCAAACACTACACGTTTCAGATCTCTAATCGCAAACACTACACGTTTCAAATCTCTAATCGCAAACACTACACGTTTCAATCTCTAATCGCAAATACTACACGTTTCAATCTCTAATCGCAAACACTACACGTTTCAATCTCTAATCGCAAAACACTACACGTTTCAAATCTCTAATCGCAAACACTACACGTTTCCCCATCAATCCCGCACCTCTCCATACTATATCAAAGAACTACAGCACTTTTAAAACTTGTTATTGATTTATCTGCCTTTAATCTGTCCTGAAATGGGACGACACACATAACTGCCACCCTGACCTCACGTGCTGTGCCACGCTGGACTCTGACGGCCCATGGTGCTGTTTGTGCTCTGTTGCACGCTAGCGAGGGTTTCCAGTCCGTTGACCTGAGCGGAGAGGGCTAGGCTTGTGAGCCTCACGCCAGCCGTACAGAAATAGGCTGTGTGGAATCTGACACAGGGCAAAGGAGACCCAGAGGAGGCTGAGGGGTAAATATGTGCTACTACAATGGGGCTAATAATAGCTGCAGTGCAACAGACTGGTGCTTCAGCTCTTAATGTTGCCATAGCAGTGTCAGAAACCCTCCCAAACAATGGACACAAATGGAAAAGTAAGCTGTGTTTAGAAAGACAAACATTCCTGTTCACGTTACAGAATAAAGGGCTTATTTTGAGATTTGTTGGAGGAGTTATTGCTAGATTTGCTGGCTTCTCAGGACTTTGACATACACCGACATTGTGGGAGAGCCGTCCATCACTATGAAATGTGTCAAAAGTGTTAGAGAGCTTACAATATTAATCAGATGTAAACTACACTGAAGTGTGTTAAAGGCGAGTATATACGCAGGAAAGACTATGGACATACACACACGTACAGAAGACTCACTGCACTTTGGCTTTACCTTGACCTTGGGGGATCTTGGTTCCGGGTGGGGGGAGAATTTAGAGGAAGGAGGGGGGGACTGCGACACACCAGGGAGTGGAGGGGTGGAGCGGGGGGAGGAGGGGGAGGATTTGGGAGAGACACCCCGTGCGGGGGGCAGGGGCTGCTGGGAAGGAGGGGACGAGAGGCGGAGTGATGCACCCTGGGTAACCGTAGCCTGGTGGGGGGATGGGAAAAGGGAGATGCCGTTTAAACCGTGTGCTCATACATCCACCAACACGGCCACAAACGTTAAGCCAAACCAGACCAATCAAATGAACAAACAAAAAAACAAACAAAAAAAACACTCCAAGCCAATGCCTCAACACTTCAGCAAGACAAAGCAAAATAGTACCAACATGTTAGGACGCTCACTTGAACAGGACTGAAGGACGACCAAACAACTGGACTGCGCTGATCACTAGTGTTAGGTTACACGTAAAACTCTGGACTGCGCTGATCACTAGTGTTAGGTTACACGTAAAACTCTGGACTGCGCTGATCACTAGTGTTAGGTTACACGTAAAACTCTGGACTGCGCTGATCACTAGTGTTAGGTTACACGTAAAACTCTGCGGGGTTAGTGCAAGCACGAAGAAGACAGGCGCAAACATAACCACAGCGGCTCCGCATGCCAGGGGCTAGCTACCTCTCGCTCTGAGGCCTCAGTACGAACAGGTGTGAAAGTGTTTGAGGTCAAAAGGTCGCTGGCCGCTGTCCGGCTCCCCCCGCCCGGCTCCTCCTCGATGAAGAGCTGGGGGAGCTCCTCGGTGAAGTCGGAGCCCAGCAAGTAAAAGCCTTTCTCCTCTTCCTCCTCCTCCTTTGCTTGCAGCTGCTGTTGCTTCAGCTGGCTGCCTTTGATGATGGACTTCACCTCCTCACACTCCTCGTCGTCGGCATCTCCAGAGGCCAGCAGCGCGTCCTGGCTCAAGGGTGCCTCGTGGTGTCCCAGGTGGGGCTGTGCCTGAAGGCTCTCGTAGGACCTCTCGAAGGGACTCTCCACAAGCCTTTCCTGGGTCTTCTCATGGGGTCGCTCATAGGACCTCTCGAAGGGACTCTCCACAAGCCTTTCCTGGGTCTTCTCATGGGGTCGCTCATAGGACCTCTCGAAGGGACTCTCCACAAGCCTTTCCTGGACCTCGCCCTGGGTCTTCTCATGGGGTCTCTCATAGGACTTTTCGAGGGGACTCTCAACAAGCCTTTCCTGGGTCTTGTCCTGGGGTCTCTCGTTGGGCTCGTACACAACCAGCTCTATGGGGCTAAAGGCGCTGGCTGGAGGGGAGGGCGACTTCGGAGGCTCCAGGGTCTTCTCGTCGGGAGTCAGACTCTTCCAGGGCTGCTGCTCCAGTGTGGGTGAGAGTGAGCCTGTTGTTGTGGGCTTGCTGGTAGTGGCGGTGGGGACCAACTCAATGACGCTGCCGAACGCGGGGTCAATGTCAAACACGAGGGGCGAAGTCGGGGATGGCGTGAAGGAGGCAGAGGCCAGGTAGGGCTGCGGAGAGGGGGTGGGCTCCGGCGAGCAGGCGTAGCCCTTCAGAGAGCCGATGGGGATGAAGTGGCCCTCCCTGGGCCCCGGCGTGAGGCTGCCGGGCGTGGAGGACAGCGGCGCCGGCGAGGGCCCCAGCGCAGAGGAGGAGGAGGGGGCAGGCGACGGCGACACCAGGGCCTCCAGGGCCTCCAGCTCGGACCGCAGGCTCGCAGGTAACGGGGGAGGGGTGGGGGCCGGCGTCCCGTACGGGGAGAGGCCCAGCGTGAGCGCCAGCCACTCACTGGTCACCGCCTGCAGGTGGGACGGCCGCTGTTGGGGGAGAGCCGGGGAGCGGGAGGGGGAGGTGACCCGATGGAAGGAGGGGGCGGGGGACGTGGCAGCAGAGCAAGAGCGTACAGAGGACGGCTGTGGAGGTGCGGTGTGGGAAGGGGGTAACAGAGAAAGATGTGAAAGATAGAGAGATAGAGAGATAGAGAGAGAGAGGAGGGGAAAAGCAAATACAATGAAGAAAGAGTGAACACATGGAAAGGGGGAAGAGATTCATAGATAGTCGCTATGGAAACACATGGCCCAGTTACACCAAGGGGCAAATTTGGCAAAAACCAACAATGCCACCCTTATCTAAAATGTGCTCACTGGAACAAAAAAGGACTGAGTTCTACCATGGTTGAAAATTAGGACTGAATTTCCAACTTAGACAGTGTCCCAATATGCAAGTTTCAAACTCCCTCTCTATTCTGTTTTCAAGTAGCATCAAACCAATTGTAGTGTTCACTTACTTCATCTGTGGAAGAACACAGATGCACTAAAACAATAATACCGGTAATAATAATTCACAGAAAGTGTCATAAAGACATTCCTCATGATCATGTAAGCTTGTTTTTGATGACAGTCTAAACATACGGTAGAACCCAACACTCTGCAGTCTGCCTTGACATGCCTTGAGTCTAAGCGCTCTTTTACCAGTAGCAGGAGCTGCTAAAACACAAAATGAGGTCTCCATGGCATTGCCTCTGGCTCTGCTGATAATAAGGATGACGGGCTATTTTAAATGCAAAGTCTCTCTGCTTTCAGCTTTATTCTGCTTCTCCATTCCACATAGCCTGAGGAAAGAAACACAATCCTAACCTTAATCAACCATGCATCATTTGCAACAGAAAAAAAAAAAAAAAACAGAAAAAAAGTCCCTGTGCTGATCATGACGCATGCTGCTGTAGGTACTTATAGACGCCAAACTCACTCCTCGGCACGTCACATCACATAGTGACTCGATACAGGACCGTAATTAGAATCAAGCCCTCCCGAGGCACGACTGAATCATTAATCAGGCTTAATCCAGCGCCTCGTCTCGCCTCAGTCATGTGAGCCAGGGATTGGATTAGGCCACTAGCTAC
Organism: Alosa sapidissima; assembly: GCF_018492685.1. NCBI lineage: Eukaryota > Metazoa > Chordata > Actinopteri > Clupeiformes > Clupeidae > Alosa > Alosa sapidissima. The sequence continues at coordinate 20,891,911 of NC_055976.1, read as the reverse complement.
TCAGTGACTTCTCTGCTGCTCAGAGGGAATTATCACCTCAATTATAGCTATATAATGATGATATCATGTTAACTTCACCAAGACTAAGGGGGACACTGAATCTTATATCTGTGAGGAAATTCCGACATGGCCGGGGTTGATCTGGTGTTAAGTTTCAGCTCAGTGTCAAGACAGGTAAGAGTAATCCGATCGCTGATAGCTGGCAAGTCAAACAAAGGGCCCATGACTTTTCATTGCTTCACTTTAATGCACAAATGACCCTGTGCTTTTGACCGAAGGTATAACAATGCATACCTTAGCGTTATAAAACTGAACTCTCATTCTTGTATTCTGCATTGCAATGCATTCTGAATCTGCACATTCTTATAAGTGTGATTGTACAATAACCACAATCACCACTGTCCTGTAATACATTTTTGTAATGACAAACATTATATGAAATTTTATCTAAAGCATCTAGTTCAAACTACACATCTATACAAAATAAGGTTTAATTAATATATAGCAGACGGTTCTGGAATAGAACGTGGGTCAATCGGTGATGTCCCCCCTTCCCCACACCCACTAGGTATGAATCAAGGCTTTCTGTAAAGCCCGACTACAATAGTGCCCTACTGAAATGACCATTTACTGAACCAACCGATGTTTTAGTTACACCATTCTAAAAGTTATGTAAACTGTATCTTTACATAAAATCAGATCAGTCAAATTTGTTCCAGGTATGTTCAATCTCATATGAACGACAAGTGATACCAGACTCTGACAGACTTGCATTTCAAAACTGGGCTTGAACTCAAACAAACCCATGTTCACTTGTGTCGTAACACAAGTCCCACAAATGGAGCTGTGTAGAACTTTGGGTGAGAAGATTGCCTTACCCTGGTGGAGCTTGTGCTGAGAGCCCTGTCGCACGAGTGGCTTTGGGGTATCGTGCTGTCCTTGGCGTTGGTGGATGACCTCTTGACGATGTCCACATATGACACGGGGAAGATGCCCTGCTTGCTGGTGCTAGGGATCTTGCCCTCAAACCAGTTGGCATCTACTTGCCTGAGCAAGATGACTCTCTCACCCTACAGAGGATGGGACAGATCTTTCAGACCAAAGCTTTTGTCCTTACTTTCTTTCTTTCAGTCTTAAAACTTTTACTGTATATTGCAAGGCATGATTGATGCTGACACACACACACATACACACACACATACACACACTCACACTTCCCTGAATAACCCCCCTTGTTAAACTGAAGGTCACTGATCAGCCACATTAGATGTGTGAAAGACAGTGCCTTGCCCAAAGGCTGATGTCTGTGACCTGCTAAATATGAACAGGTGTTCAACAAAGTGAGAACATCAGAACACATCTTTTAGTTGTTCCTAAATGTGATTTTATTGACACTGTGAATTATCAAGCATCCCCCATGATAGACCAGAAAGCCCATAAACACACAGTATCCTAGCACTTGCAGCCAAATCTTAAACTGTGTGAGCTATCACTAAAAAAAAAACAGACGGAGACCAAAGCCTTGCCTTCCTCAGAGAGAGCTCCACGTTGGTGTCGGCGTTGAAGTTGTAGCGCGCCACGGCCTCCCCGATCTCTCGGCTCTGGGCTGGGGGAGGGGGCCTGATCGGCTGCTGCCTCTCAGATGGAGAGATTTTCTGTAGAGGGAGATGGAGCCGATATGAGCAAACACTATCAGACACAAGAGGACGCATGCACCTGGGAAATATTTATAATAATAATAATAATAATAATAATAATAATAATACATTTTATTTGTATAACTCTTTATCACATACTCAAAGTGCTGAACATTGTAGAATAAAAATGGAGGCAACACATGATTACAAATTAAAGATAAGTTATAGAGTTCAAGTGTTTATAAAGGCTAGGCTAATTAATAACGATGACAAATGATAATTAATGACTCATTTGAATTTCTTTCTGTTTTATTCTTTCTCTCCTGTAGCAAGCTACAAACCAAGATCCACAGGGTGCCAGAGCAGCACTATGACGGACCATGACACCAGAGAGCCAGAGTCCCTGCTTTGGTAGTCATACTCAACCATAGTGATGGCGCTCCTTTCCCATATGCCTATATATAAACTACTGCACTCACACACAGAGCAGTGTGAATGGGCAGGGAGAGCCCACCAACCTCCACGTAGGTGATGGGGAAGATGCCCGTCCGGCCATGCAGCTCTCCTTCATACCAGTTGCGGTCCACTTGTCGTGTGATGTACACCGTGTCCCCCTTCCTAAAAGTAAGCTCTCTGTGAAGCACAATGCAGGGCAGATGGACAGGGCAGGGCAGTTATAGGAGGAGGCGGAACAATGCAGTTGTTAGTGTACATCGTTTCATGTATCACTACTACACAGTCATACATCAAATTGCAAATCATATGTGAGGTCAGAGCAGGAGTGAATAATCCTGTACAAGATGAAAGTTATGGATGAGAGAACAAATGAATGAATGAATTAATCAGTTATTACTTAATATTTTCTGGTCAGTCTTTACATGTTGTATGATTTAGTTGACTGAGTTGACTTACTTTGCAGTCTGGGCCTTGAAGTCATATATTGCTCTGGCTGGTTGTTTCTGTGGAGAGCATAGAAATAGTGCTTACAACATGGAGATGTACTGTAAACCAAGCCGGATACTATGCTGATACATGTCATAGTCTTCGCTCGCGTGCAATCTCATCTAAATGAGTCTACCTCGATTTATTATCACTCGTTACAATTTAAGTATCAGGTATTTTACCTCAGTGTTATCTAATGAGAATATACCTAGCTTGACCGTGACATGAACTGGCGAACGCACCGAGAGCCTATGGCAGGCATGTGAAATGAGATCGCCTTACCTCTGTCGCTTCTGGTGTTGGTCTCCTGCTCTGAGGAGTGTAGCGTCCCACATCTGGATAAGAGTAGTCCTGGGAAGGTTCTGGATCGGGAGGGAAATCGAGAGGCGTTGGTAAAGCTCGCATTTAAAGGGTGCGTTTTGCCTTTCCTCTAGTTGCCAAGCAGCACCGTACAGCAACATGCGTAAGGGGAACGGTATGTACAAAGGAAAAGGTCATATGTGGGGGGTGCATCTGGGGTGAAGTATGAAGGGGAGTGATGAATTAACTAGAGAAAAACAAAACAAAAACAACATGTCGTTTCCCAAAAGCCCTTGCCGCCCTCACACACTCGCCTTGACCTACTGAGTCTGACGTGCTGCATGGTGAAGGTGATCTTGGCCCACTCCAACATCTCCCCTACCTCGGCTAAACCACACTCTGCCTACTTTATCATGCAGGGGGGAGGCCCATTTATACTCTCGACCTGCTGGAAATGGATCTTCAGCATGGAACAAGTGTATTTATACAGCGGGCTCAGTATAGGGAGCTGGACTCTGTGCCAGCAGCTCTGCGGTCCATCCCCTTGCTCTGGACAATCTGCTTAAAGGGACTTGGCACAGAGCTCCACCGGCGAGCAAGCTGTCAATCACTAACAAACAGCAATCAGATATATCCTGACATGTATTTAAAACCAATTAAAATGGAAGTGTGCATGCTGGACCAATACTAAGCTGAATGCCCTCTCAAGGGGGTTAGGGGCTGTTTAGATCAATATTGTCTGAAGTAAGAAACAACTGAATATGCTAATAGAAGAGGTTTGTTGTGTAAGCTAAGAGTCTCATACTATTTATTTTAAACTGCCTGGCACATTTCTATTCATTGACTCCTTGAAAGTGAAAGTTGTGTGCTTGATTCAAACATGGTGGCTGGCTTGTTTGATGTAGTTAACCTCTGGTACAGAATTGCACCCACCCCCTCACAGACTCACACAAAATATGTAAATGATGAGAAAAGTCACACCAATATGACACATGACATCACATCCTCACAAATAAAAAAACACCAAAAAAAAAACAACATGAGGAAAACAAACAAACCAAAGGAACTTCAAATGCTAAATGAAACAGAGCAAAAACAAATGGCATTGATGGGGATGAAAAACAACACAAATATCACCAGCTGAACCGAGTGATGCAGAGGCTTCCTTCACGTGCTTTAGCGATGAGGGCTGATGGGAGATGGAGTCATGCTTGCCATTTTTTTTCCCCAGGGGCAAATCCTCAGTTCAAACTACTCAAGCACATTCACAGGGGCACAAGGTGGAGCATGGTAATGTCGGAGAGGAGAGTGGGGAGTGGGCTGAGACTGGACGGAGAGAGTAATGGACAGAGCTCAAACACAAGAGAAAGGGGCAGGCAGGTGGCAATGGGAGGGGTGCTTGTGTTGATTTGGGATGGAGAAGAGGGCAGGGGGGGGGGTTTGGGAGAGTGGAGCTGAATGTTGTTTTTTTCTGATCCACCTTCATAGCCGTGCTCGGAGCAGGAGCCGTTGAGGAGGAAGAGGCCCTCCTGTCGAGTGACGCTGCCGCTGCTGCTGCCGCCGTGGGTGCGCTCCGTGCGGGCGTGGCAGGACGCGCTGCGGGGCAGCCGGTGCGAGAGTTCCGGCGGGCCCCAGTCCTGGCTGGCCATGCCGTCCGGCTGAGGGTGGCGGTAGCGCTGGCTGGGGCTCAGGCTCTGGCGCCGCGGCAACGGGCTGCCGGACGGCCCGCGCAGGAGCGCCCCGAGCGAGGAGTGGCGCTCGGGGATGTCCGGCAGCAGCTCGGCCAGCAGACGGCGGAGGATGGTGCTGTCGGGCAGGCTGCCGCGGCGCTTCTCTGCCTGGATGTGGTCGTAGATGTCCTTCAGGGCCGAGTCCAGCGCTTCGTACACCGAGCTCTTGGACCGCGGCAGGCGGCCGTGTTGGAGGGCGGCGGACGACGAGGCCTTCTTACGGCGGAATGGCACGGGGCTGACCAGGAAGGCCAGCTTGTCCAGTCCCGAGTCGGCCTCCTCCACCCGCAGCTGTTGCTGCTGCTGCTGGTGCTGCTGGTGCTGGCGGTTCTGCTTGGCCCGTTCGTGCTTCAGCATGGTGGTGAAGCGCGTGTAGGACGCTGGGCAGTTGCCTTTGCAGGTGCTGACCAACTGTCGGTGGTGCTGGAAGTACTGGTGGTGGTGGTGGTGGTGGGGACGGAGGGGGTGGTGGTGTGGCTGGTGGTGGTGATGGAGGTGGTTGTGCCCGGGCGCGTAGAAGCTCTCTGACGACGTGAAGGAGCAGTGGTCAAAGTCGCTCTCGCTGCAGAGCGACGAGCCCTCAATCTGGATGAAGTCGCTCAGGTCGGACACCACGGCGTCCTGCTCGCTGTCCGAGTAGTCGTGCTGGTGGTGGGACGGCGGAGGCACGGGCAGACGCAGGTGGTCAGCCGTGATGTGGATGTGCACGGGCGTCGGAAGCGACAGCGGCAGCGCGGGCGGTGGCGGCTGAGGAGGGTGGGCGTTGACCCGCGGGCACTGGGGCCGACCCTCCGGCGGGTTCCTGGCTGGCGGCTCCTCGTCCAAGAAGGAGTCGGTGGAGAAGCTGCGCTTGGGGCTGGTGCTCGGACGCGAGGGTGGACGCGACCGGCCGCCCTCGGCCCCCAGGTTGGGCATCGACTTGGACTTCTGGATCATCATCTCGAACTGGGAGATGCGGTTTGGCACCATGTTCTGGGGAACCTCGTTGTTGCCGCTGCCCTGTGCGCCGGGCGAGCGGTCTTTGCGCTGCTCGCGCTCGTAGTCGTGGATGCGCGCCTTGACCGAGCAGATTACTTCGGACTTGATCATGTCGCACCGGTTGATGTGGTGCATCCGCCGGTAGAGCTTGAGGAAGCCCGGAGTGTCGTGCGCTGACCGGTGCCGGACGCGCTCCCGGTGCCTATCCGGACCCTCGCAGGATCCGTTCATCTCCTGGCTGGCGGCGTGCCGGAGCGAGCCAGTGCTCTCTGACCGCACCTGGTTCTCCTCAGCGCCCCTGCCCACATCCTCCGTCAGCAGGTCGTCGCAGCTCCTGGACTTGAGCTTGGGCGACGTCCCCTCCTCTGAGCCGCCACCGACGCCACCGCTCCAGGAATCCGACTCGAGCTGGTCCGAGCGCCAGCCGTTCTCGAGATGGGAAGAGCTTCCCGAGACCGACAAGGGGACGACAGAGACCCCGTCGTCGTTTCGGTCCACATTCTGACACGGGGGGATGGAGTCATGCAAGTTATCTGGGTCGTGACTTAAGCCATTGAAAGCGGTTGAATACATAGTGCTAAAGTCCCCACCTTAAAGGCATCCAACAAGAGCAGCATGGTAAGAAGAGAGACACACACGAACAAGACATTAACAGGTGCGCAGGGCTAGACTTGGCCAGTGGCATCAAGAGATCAAGAGAATATTCTACCCAGAAGCAGAACTGGAGAGAGACTATGACTACGCGAGAGGCAAGCTCCCTTTGAAGCAGCAAAGACCACTATTGAAAGGCCACAGGCTAGACTCATCACGACTCCATCATAAACACTAAATTATTCATCCCAAGAGCTAATGCTTGTAGGGGTGGAGAGACCCCTTTTTTAACAGACCCCTTTTTTTTCCCTTTCTTTGTGTTAAAATGCAAAACACTGCTACATGACTGTGCTTTCCTTTTGTTCTGTAAATGCATCTCCCCCTCCAGCTCGCCCTCTCTCTCCAGTGAGCCGTGTTGTGGTTGTTAGTTGTTGTTGTTTGTTTGCTTCTGAAGAGCAGAATGTAGGTCACGCCGCTGCTTACCTTTGGATCTGGCGGGGGAGGAGGAGGTGGAGCTGCTCAGGGGCTTCTTCTGGGTGTAGCCGGCGCGGTGTGGCTCAGTGCTCTGGGTGTAGCCGGCGCGGTGTGGCTCAGTGCTCTGGGTGTAGCCGGCGCGGTGTGGCTCAGTGCTCTGGGCGTAGGTGCTCCGTGGTGGGTTGGCGATCGGGGCGTAGCCAGCACGGGGGGGTTCGGCGCTTTGGGCGAAGCCGGCACGGGGCGTCTCGGCGAGGAGGAGGGAGCCCGGGTGGCTAACGCTCTGGGGCACACTCTGGCTGCTGTGTGGCCGCGGCTGGCTGGACGTCGGCTCCGACTTTCGCCTCTTACGGTTGTCACTGGCAGAACTATGATTACAGGGCATGATAAGAATATGGTATTATGAGTACATTTACTACAGTAACACATGACAGTAATGTTTATTGTAAATATTCATGCAACACTGTTTAACTACATGACAATATGGCATCTTGTGAGACTATGGTTTAATAATTCTGTGACGGGGAGATTGTCTCTTGTGTTGTTTGTCATAATCAGACACAGTGACACATGGACCAACTGAATACATTGGAACAAAGCCTGAGGGTATTTCTGTTAAATCTGAAACACAATGTAAGAGATCATAATGTCACCTCACAAGGTCTACAACCTGCAGTCATTTGTACTGTACACTACAAAAAGGACTAGGAATCATTATAGCAGCAATTTTGCACCTCCATTAAAAACTTGCAGTAACATTATATGCTTGTATTCATTTGTAACTCTCACAATGGATTTATAAAATAACTTCAACTGTGGCCACAGCTGGCTTGAAACTGCACCTGCACCAGAGAGGTGAAATGTACAACACACACACACACGCGCACAAACACACACACACACACACACACACACACACACACACACACACACACACTCTGGGAACATTGCGACATATATCATTGGTCATGACAGGGCCAAACTGCTAGGAGGCTCTGACAGGAGTGTGGAGTCCAAATGTCCTCAAGCCACCACATGCACACGCACCGCGCGCACACACACACACACACACACACACACACACACACACACACACACACACACACACACACACACACAAACCAATATACAATATATACACACAAACCAGTATATTTATAGGGCAAATGCATATGCAATATAATTTACTCACACAATCTAAATGTTAATCTAAATGTTCTCACAACGTTAGCATATGAAAGTGAGAGTGCAGGCTTGGCTTACCTTGATGGTCGCTCCAGACTCCTCTCTGTTGGGGCTGGATACAGGGGAGCCTGAAAGAAAATCACCGACAAAACAACAGTGACTTCCTCTCTCTAACAGTTCACTTCATGTAAAACGCAGCCTCTTAATTGGCAGCCGAGGCTGCTTGTGAAAGCACTGGAGCTCCTCTGGAGACACTGCCTGCTGGATTCTCCCAGTGGTGTCAACAACATCTCAACCCTTGCTTTGTCTGGCGGTCTCAACATGTCTGCCTATTCTTATAGGATGAAAGACATAAAAAAACCCAAAAAAACCAATAAGAACCTCTGAGAATCCTCCCTCCCGTGCGCATGCCTCCACTTACCAGCGTTGCGATGTCGTACAGGGCGGGGAACTCCTTGTACGCATGGCTGGAGTAGACAATCATTTCCCCCCTTCCTCGTCGAGGCCCTAGGGCAGGATCAGCAGCTACTGAACAGGCCCCCTGCTCTCGCTCCCTCTCTCCCTCGCCCCCCTCTCTCCTCTCCTCTCCTCTCCTTTCCTTTCCTTTTACCCCTCTCTCTCTCTTCTCTCCACTCCTCTCCTTTCACCCCTCTCTCTCCCTCTCTCTCCCTCCCTCTCTCTCTCTCTCCCTCTCTCTCCCTCCCTCTCTCTCTCTCCCCCCTCTCTCCCTCTCTATCTCTCCTCTCCACAGGCAGTGGACCCCTCGGTCACTGTGTGTGTCTTTTTTAAACCGCCGTGTTATAAGTAGGCCCCACCATGTGTGGCAGCCGGAATGCGACCGCGGGGCTGTGACACATTTGTGGGAAGGCAACATAAATATGGGTTCCTAAGTGGCAGTTGGCCCCTCAAGCTGGCTCTTAATTGGGCCGCAAAGCCCCCGCGCCACCACGTTAAGGAGCTCCCTCTATGGGTCCTGTGGTAGACTTCCAACCATAACTGTGATTGTAGACACCCCTTGACACCAACCATAACTGTGATTGTAGACACCCCTCACACCGTCAAATTGTTGTTTCTACCTTTGCTCTGAACTGTAGGGCATCATTTTGACCATGCTGTGGGTTTCTACTGCGGAAAAATTTTCAAATTGAATGCGACATTCTAGCGGCATTTCCGCTAATGCAAGCCAGTCCCAATCAATCCAAAAGGAAATGCACTTGCAAATGGATATGTTCTACACATTCATTACAGTGCAAGGTTTCTGATTATTTCCCCCATGGGGAAATACACTGTTGGTGACAACAATAAAGGACACGACTTTCAATATGTTGGAAATGCGAGCTGGCTATTTTTGCATGGACAGAAAAAAAAAAACTTGTGATGTGTGTAATGTGATCCAGAACGCCCACGCAGGAGAGCAGCACACTTCAACAGAATGTCAACAGGTCCCCTGACTTGCTACAGCCACTCTGGAGAAACACTCAGACAGAAACACTGGCGTGAATTGGAATAGACTGAGGTACTTCCTCATTCTACATTAGAGGATAGCCAATACAAGTTGTAATCAATTAAGGAATTTGATATTTACATTCTCAAACATGACCTCATTACTGCACCTTACTTGGCAATTGACCTTGATGAGCAAATGAGGAGAGGAAGGTTCATTAGAGAAGATGTATACCTGTCAACACTCCCGTTTTTCCCGGGTTTCTCCCGTATTTCAAGGTCATCTCCCAGCACCCTCCCGTTTTGTTATTTCTCCCGGAAAACACCCATAATTTGCATGGCCATCAAACTTTATTTTAAAATCATTGATCCATTCAGGTTGCCAGATTGTGTATGAAGTACACCCTACACATACACGATCACTTAGTTTCAATTTCAACCGTTTTGTCATAGGCTAAAACCTGGCAACCCAAAACCCAAATAAGGAAGCGGGTGCCAACTGCGCAGCCTGAGTCTCGTCGTAAGCAAGCGGGCTAGTTGAATGGCCTACTCCAGAACTAGCTGTTGTGAACTAGCTGTTGGGAATTTAATTGATTAACACATCACATAAACTGTTATTGAGTGTTGTTGATACACTGAACTTGTTCCCTCTGAACCAAATCTGACAGCAAGCAGTTTTGGAGTTTTGGAAGTAGGCTGCAGGCAGGCAGCTGGTGGATACATAACTGGCATGCGTAAGGTAATGGTAATGGTAAAAGCAACGACCGAAATGCAGTGTTGAAACACGTGTATGAAACCTATTAAATATGCAAACACAGATCCGGTATAAACACTGACCCCCCCCCCCCCCCCCCGGAAAAAAAATCTCCCGTTTTTGGAAAGCTAAATGTTGACAGGTATGAGAAGATGTGGTGTAGCTTCTTAATGCTCCACACACTCACAGCTTCTTTTATTACTTTAAATGTCTGTGGTGCTCGTTCTGTCTCTCTTTCTTTGGGATTGTCTTTGTCAAATGCGCGCGCACACACACATTCTCTCTCTCTCTCACGCACAAACGCACGCACACACACACACAAACACACACACACTGTTTACCTCTGCCTTGGCTCGATGTACACTCTCTGGGTTATAATCGAGGCGTTTTTTGGGAGGCTTTGGCCAGAACAGATGGGCAGGAGGACAGAGAGGAGACGGGATGAGATGGCATGAGGTCAATGCAGGGGAAGAAAACAAGGACAGTTACACACAACCCAGGACTGCTCAGTACACTTAGAGAGGTGCTAGACACACACACACACACCACATGACCAAGTGGAAACCAAAAACATGCTAATCTAGTGCGACTACTACCACACACAAGGCCACAGCACACACATATCACACAAGCAAATTAGCTCAAAGCGGTAAAATGTGTGTATTTTAATACGTATCTGTGCAAGTCTTACAATGGAGATAAATTGAATCATGTGCTTCTCTTTTAGTTGTCCAGTTAACAGTCCTATGTTTAGGTGAAATATCCTAGTCCGAATAATGAATACACACACTTGCAGAGGACAGAAGGGTCAAACTCAAAGGGCCTGTTGAGAGGGTTTGCAGGAAAACGAGTGCATTTGGTCATCTAATTCATCTTCACCTTTTTGTTTAAAAGACGGGATTACTGCGCTGAATCCAAGTGTTAGCCACACATGCAACTTGGCGATCGCATGACCCTTTCAGCCACAGAGCAACCCATAAGGGGACATTTCCCTTCAAAAGGTCTGTCGCTAAAAGTCCCATAATGAACACACGCCACTTTCTAGCAAACACACACATACACACTATTCTAGTGCTCCTGTGCGCTCAACACACACACACAGTGGCAATCATGAACACTATTTTAGTGCTCCTGTGCGCTCAACACACACACAGCTGTGGCAATCATACACACTATTCTAGTGCTCCTGTGCGCTCAACACACACACAGTTGTGGCAATCATGCACACTATTCTAATGCTCCTGTGCGCTCAACACACACTTCAGCGTCACACAGCTTTAAAGTACAACACAGTTGACTAACGTGGCAGAGGGAGGGAGCAGGCTTTCTCCATTTCAGCTGACATGATCATTTGTTTTTGTACACTACCACTACAGTACATGGTAGTGGGCATGGTCAACTGTGCCAAATATTGAGTGCTCCTTTTCAACTGCCATTTTAGGTCTCACCACACACCAGCAATATCAACCACAACAATCAGTTTTGACATGGTAATGGTGATCTACAGTCTACATGTTCAAAAGCAAAAACTCACTCCACATAAAGTACTGATCTATGTCATTTTTCTTCATATCAAACAGTTACTGGAGGCACTAACGCCTGTATTACAGTATTGGCCATCGTGCAAGAACAAGACACATTTGGGTTCTTCCGATGTACATAAAACACACACACAGCTAGAATAGAGAATAGTGGTCAAATAATGCTTCAAGGGCCTACAATTTCTGTCTCTTCATAGGCTTTAACCCTGTCCCTCAAATGAAAGAAATTAATGTGTCAGAAAACATATGAGACAGGTGAACCTAGATCAGTACTTGTTCAGAGAACATATGACATAGAGAGGAACCTAGATCACTTGTTCAGAGAACATATGACACAGATGAACCTAGATCTAGACTTAAGACAAAACAGTTCTCAGATGCCTTCTGCTAACTGCACTTAGTTACAAATTCTGAATCTGCCTGTAAATTATTCTATCTTGTGTCTTTTATTTTGTCTTTTTAATCATTCTTTATTTTTTAAACGATTTTACCTTGTGCGTTTTTATGTTTTCTTTTTTATTATGATATTTACCTTTTAAACTATTCTTTGACTATTGCCTTTCTATGCTTTTATCAGATATGCCTGTTTGTTTTTGTTTATGTAAAGCACATTGAATGACCTCTGACTTGACTAGATCAGTACTTATTCAAAGTGCAATATCCAGCTGCATGCATTCTCAACACGACAAAGCAGCCTGTCTCTGCAGATATACCACAAGCCTGAGAAGTGCACACACACACATACACACACACACACACACAGTCAGCTAGCCTGCAGGCCACTTACCGGCCGTCCAAACTCCAGCTCAGAAAAGAACTTATACCAGGGCTCATTCTCTAAGTCTAACTCATCTAGGTCTATATGACCCGTCTGAAGAGAGGGAGGGAGAGAGGGATGAGAAGGAGAGAGAGGAGAAGGAGAAAAAATGACAGAAGTGAGCAGTATGTACTCACACACTCACACACACAGACACATGCTCACACTTAGAGGTAAGTTTTGTGATAAAACAAGACAGCAGAGAAATGAGATGAAGGATGAGGGACTGATTAATTATGCAGGTCCACGGAGTCTGCTGATTAATTACTGTACAACTTCAGAACCCGTCTCTTTAGAGACCTCCATCTTTTTTTTTAATGAATTATGCAGTTTTTCAATGCGGATTCTTTTTCATAGACCACTGAGGCTTGACATTCTGTTGCACAAACACAATCAATCCACCAGGGGGCAGTGTAGCACTGAGGATTTGTTGCCTTTGTGCACAAAAAAACAGAAACAGAAACATTGACAGAAGAACACGTCCTCCCTCTGGCGTGTGCGCTACACTCCCTTGATGCCTGTGCAACTTAGTACATTTGTACAGATTCAGAATTCCACTGATCATGTGATGAGAGGAATTTCAAGCAGTCAAAGTCTGTGGCTGGGAGCAATACTACAGCAACTATGCAATAAGTAATGAAGCTATGCATCATCTTAGGAGGAAGCCTTCTGAAGGCTGACTTTGAGTTACTCCACTTCTGGGAACTTGTGTACCAAAGAGGTGTGCGGGAACACTTCTCTACAGAGTGACAGAGGCAGGAACAAAACAAAACAACCTGATTACTTTGGGGTGTGGTTCTAATGCCAGATTGATTAATTGATCAAATCCCAAATGTAATGCATGCTTGGTCAGCCTGTGGGAAATTAACTCTTGACAGGGAGTTTACGTGAACATCATTATACAGCTATTACAAAAAGCTAAGCCATGTGCACGACAGCCTCTATATCACGGCCTCCTCAGAGACCAACAAAAACAGCAACCTCAGCACTGATGCATTGTGGGCCTGAGCCTGCGGGTCAATAGGGGCACCAGGGGCAGGCAGTGCGGCTGCAGTGGCTATCTCATCAGTATCGGCATTACCACCCCCCCCCCCCCCCATCTCCTTACTCAAGGCTAAGAATCCATCTTGTGTCTGCAGCTCAGGCCTGCTATTGAGAAAGAGCCCTGGGCCTAAGGAAAGGCGGCTTCTGTGTGCGCTCAGGAGTACAAGGAAAAAAAAAACAAGAAAACAAGAGAAAAGCCTGCCCAGGATCCGTGACTCACTCCAGCCACTTCACCTGACGAGGGCTGCGGCTGCTCAGCAGAGTGCGCCGGCTGCTGCTCGCGTCCTAAAAAAAGACGGCCGCCATTCTCTACTGAGGTGACCGCACGGCGGAGAGAGAGAGAGAGAGAGAGAGAGAGAGAGAGAGAGAGAGGGAGAGAGAGAGAGAGAGAGAGAGAGAGAGAGAGCGAGAAAAGAAGCCAGGGATTGTAGTCCAGTGAGCCCACTTACTGCTCTCTCCTGCTCCAAGATGGAGGATTTGCCCGGCTCGTACTCGAAGATGCTCCTGGGCTCGGCGCGGTACTTGCGAGTATCTACTTTTCGGTCAGGAGGTCCCCAGTCATTCCTGAGAAGAAAGAGATAGAGAAAGAGATAGAGAGAGAGAGAGAGAGAGAGAGACAGAGAGGGAGAGAGAGGGAAAGAAGAAAACAACAGTCACAACTGAAAGAGCAGGACACCATTATCTTTACACAGGAAGTTGCCCAGGTAGGCAGTCTGGGAACACAATTAATGTACACAATACTCATGGATAGTCAGGGATAACCAAAGGCTCAACTCGCCAGATATGACAGAATCTATGAAATATCATACTCTCCTGAGCTCTGAGCTTCACCTAATGCTGCAACATGATCTTCACTATGTCTATGTGTGGGGTTAAGGTTAAGGTTGGGGTTGGGGTCAGGGGTCGGCATGGAAAGTCCTGCTCACAACATGTCTGGCGTGCTGAGGTCTTGCTCGCGCTCCTTCTCGCGTTCGCGGGTCCGAGGGTGAGTGTGAGAGTGAGGCTGAGAGGGAGCTGGCGAGGCGTGGGGCACCGGGGACGGCGTGCTGCTCTTCTGGAAGGTGTATGTGCCGTTGTCTGACGCGCTCTTCGGGAGGGGTCTGTACGTGTGGGTCTGGGGTGCTGGGTGGGCCTGGATGGAGTTGGTAGTGCCACGCTTCTCTGAGGACAGAAGATAGATAGATAGATAGATAGATAGATAGATAGATAGATAGATAGATAGATAGATAGATACTTTATTGATCCCCAAGGGGAAATTCCAGAAGGTGCATATCAGTACATGAAGATGAACTGGAGAGGATATTTGGCCTATGTGACACATATACACACAAAAATGAGCAAAACAAATATGAAAAATGACAATGACATGAAACTTACCACTGCTACTAATTGGATAAACATTCTGTGTGTTTACATAATCATCTGTAACATGAAAGAAAAAAACAATGTTCAAAATCTGAATGATAGAAAGAATATGCTGAAAGCTTAATTGAAAGAAACAGTTCAAAACCTTTTTGACAGAAAGAATATGCTTAAAGTCTAGCTGACAGAAGGAATATGTTCAAAACTCCATTGACAGAAAGAATATGCTCAAAACCTAATTGACAGGATTTAAGCCAAGACTTCAGCCAAACTGGCCTTCTCTGCTGCGTTGAGTTAGGGGAGTAAATCTACTAATTGCCTGGCACCTAATGCTTGATAAAGTGACGGCTAAGAGGCTTATGGAATGAGATAATTAAAGGATGATAATGAGGCAGACAGAAGGCCGAGGTCGTGTGTCATTCTGGTCCATTTGGTCTGATCCCTGACCTCTTCTAATCCACGAGGTCAGCCTGCACTGGCAGTTATCGTTGTTGGGGCTGCACAGTCAGTTTCCAGTAACGATGGCACCCCCCCCCCCACAACGTAATCCGTCAACTGCTGAGCAAAGCCTTTTTATTGTCGCTCGTTTCTGTCGATGCTGGGCAAGTCCTTGCAGTGCAGACGCATGCGTTGTTCTGCAGTGGCAAATTCTGACCACATGGTATGGTGAATAGTACAGTGGCTAAGCTTTTCGTTTGGGACATTTACTGTCAGTTATCAGTCACTGAGGAGGCCTGTTTGTGATTGCCATTATCCACTTATCCACACACTAAGCTTCTGTTAGCCCCTCTTGTTAATCACCATAGCCATCCATCATTTCTATTTGCTTATTGTTTGTTTAAGATCTGCCAGAAAAAAAACATGGAACTCGTATGTGATGGATGATGGCAGAACAGATGTTTTGGTAGGTTTATGTCTAAACACGCCCCCACCCCTCCCCTCAAACACTGTTTTTAATGTGGTGGTCAGAGTCTTACCTGTTCTGGGTACAACGTGAATCTGCTTGAACATGGTCTTGTACCAGTCCTTCGGCCTGTCCACACTCTGGAGGGAGAGAGGGGAGGCAAACACAAGGTGGAAAGACAAACAAAAAAGTTGTAATAGTCACCACATTGTAGTCGTGCTTATCAAAGCTCACTGTGTACACATCCTGAAGCCCCATCATAGATACAGGCCCTCTACTGCTGTTATGAAGACACACTGCACTATCAGGCTGCAGTTGGCCGTGGTAGCTTGTCAATATCACTGAACTTAGCAGCCCCCATATTCTCCCAGAGGCTAAATAAAACCCTCTCTGGGAAAAAGCTATTTGCAACCAGGACTCTGGGGGTTGGCTCGATCCAGATGGCCAAAGATTGATTCGAGATTAATGCCATAGTTACCAATTACAGACGCAGCTGTGGGCTATGGATGTCCACATCTCAGTGGACAGCCATTCACTGACTATGCAGGACTTTATGGTCTCTTGCTTTTGGTTCGTCAAGAGTTTTAGTGAGATAAAAAAATATGGTGTTTACTTGGATGGAAACTGTCCAATACAAAACACTATAAAAGAGCACAACATTTTATGAATGCAATGCAGTGCTTTACCAGATGTTACAGATGTTTCCTTCAGAGCGTGATACACCTCCCTAATCTCAGTCTTATCTGGCTGTAGCATCATTACATTTCGCTATACAGTCAAACAAACACAAAGCATTCAAAACAACACAGAAGTCTTTCTATAGGATGCTCTCATTCAAACATTCACGACGACTGACCGTTCGAATGGCGATAGGTATGCCGGACTCATCCACGGGGCCGATCCCAGTGTAGTGTTGAGGCTTTAGCGAGGGTGTTTTCCTGGCCTCCTCCTCTCTCTCCTGGACAGGAGCTGGAGCTGGAGCTGGCGATGTTGCGGGAGCCGCGGGGGCTGTGCTGGCCTGGACAGGACCACTGCTGGGATCTGTGGAGGCAGAGGAGCAGGGAGGGAGGGAAGGGGGGGGGGGTGGGGGTGAGCGCTGCGATCAGGTTGGATAACTGGAGTTTGCGGCTGTGCTGTTTAGAC
This sequence comes from Alosa sapidissima, assembly GCF_018492685.1. Taxonomy (NCBI): domain Eukaryota; kingdom Metazoa; phylum Chordata; class Actinopteri; order Clupeiformes; family Clupeidae; genus Alosa; species Alosa sapidissima. Next base: position 20,875,066 of record NC_055976.1, on the reverse strand, counting down.
TAGTCCACGCTCCCATGTTTGATTGCTGGAGAGCGTAGATGGCGTCCGTGTATCCTCTCTGTCATAGATGATACAGGGATTATGGCAGCAGCTTGAGAGAGAGAGAGAGAGAGAGAGAGAGAGAGAGAGAGAGAGAGAGAGAGAGAGCGAGAGAGATCCCGCTCAGGTCTGAACCGCTCCCAGGCGAAGCGTTGAATGGGGAGAAAATGGGAGAGATGTTGTGAGCGAGCAAAATCTCGCAATCCGTTCCCCCCAGCCCGCAAAAAAAAAAATGGCTGTGGCTCTGATCCTCAGACAATAGAAAGCCTCATAAACACACACACACACACACACCACACACACACACACACACATACACAAACATAAACTCTACGCACACACACAGACACACTAATCCGACTACTGCAGGCCCCCTCCCCTCCACTCTGACCCCCCCCCCCCCTGCCAAAAACACTCCGTCACTCAGATTTGCACTTAATCCCGTCACTTGCTGCATGGGATTAGACCGATCACTCGTTGCAGGGTGGGGGGCACCACCAAGACAGCGTCAATGAGGCATCTGCAGCCACCCCGCCGGCATTTCTGCCATCTGTGCCCGGGCAGAGCTCTGCAGTGCCCCCTGTGCCAGTTAGCACCACGTCCGCGCCCTGGCACGACATCTGATAACTTGTGAGTGCGGTAGGTCAGAGATATCGCAATGTTCACAACTGCTGCCACCCAGCGCTAGCGACGCGAGACACCATCGTGGCATTTCTCAGAAAAGGTGAGAAAAAAAAAAACAGAAACGCTTGAGCGGCATGTTTGGAATTTCTCCGATGACGTCTTTCCAGAACAGGTGCCTAAAAAGCAAAACACTGAGGAATGTGTGCTGTTTGTTTCTAAACTGCCAGTCGCTGGCGAAGGCTAAATACCATCTGGCTTTTGTGGGCATTCCTGTGATTAGTGGGAGAGGGAGCCGATACTGACCGGTGCTCCGGTGGGACGCCGACAGGAGCGACAGGCCCTGGCTGAAGGCTGGCGGCGGCGGGTACGCAGACGGAGAGAAAGGCCTCTGGAGGTGGAGGCTGTAGCCGCTTCCTGGCACACCGAGGCTCCCGTTCACCGTCATCTGGCCCTGAGCCAGGAAGGAAAGGTGGGGAGAGGGGAAAGGCAGAGAAAGAGACAAGTGTGTGTGTGTGTGTGTGAGAGAGAGAAGTGTGTGTGTGTGTGTGTGTGTGTGTGTGTGTGTGTGTGTGTGTGTGTGTGTGTGAGAAAGGGACAAGTGTGTGTGTGTGTGTGTGTGTGTGTGAGAGAGAGAGAGAGAAGTGTGTGTGTGTGTGTGTGTGTGTGTGAGAGAGAAGTGTGTGTGTGTGTGTGTGTGTGTGTGTGTGTGTGTGTGTGTGTGTGTGTGTGTGTGTGTGTGAGAGAGAGAGAGAGAAGTGTGTGTGTGTGTGTGTGTGTGTGTGTGTGTGTGTGTGTGTGTGTGTGTATGTGTGTGTGACAGAGAAAGAGAGAGGGAAAAAAAGATAGGGAGGGAGAAAGAGAGAGAGAGAGAAAAAGAAAAAGAAGGCTCAAACACAAGGAATAATTATATCCATTAAACATTCCCTGTGGTGGCAGTTAGAACTGTGCAACGTATTTATGAAATCACTGTGCTGTGGCGGAGGTGAGGCTCGTAACAACTACACTAAACAGCACCCTGTGATGGGGACCCTTTTACCGCCCAGCGCCTGTCAGCATCAGCGTAATTACCCAGTGACAACTAGCAACCCGACTACCCAGTGATGTTAGTGGGGAGAGAGAGAAGATTAGGGGTCGGCTGTGTTGTGACTGGACACACATACATACTGTCATGGCTAACATAGGTTTAGTCAGAATTAATAAACGATTATAGGACAGTGTTGCTGATGCTCTTTCTGTTAACTTGTTAACTTAATTTAGTCCAATGAAGACGAGAGAAGCATGGAAATGTGATTGAGGAAAACAAACACTAGTAGGACAGACAAGAAGGATTGAGAGGAGCAGGATTAAGTTGTTTGCTCTGCAGTAATGATGTTAGCCCCCCCCCCCCCCACACACACACACACACACACACTAAATTTGGCACCAATGATTACCAGCACATTATGGGTTTGAGGAGAAGCAGGATCTGTAAGGCAAAGGTGATTAGTAGTTGCCCTGAGTTTCCCCTGAGGGGGCAGGAAGGCAAATGAAACAGAAAAAGAGGCACCGAGACCTTAGGCAGTTTAGGATGGAGACACCTAGGAGTGTGTCAAAGAAAGCACCTGTCAATCATAGAGCAGGGGAGGAGGCTCAGTGCCCAAGGGCTTAACATGTCATGTGTGACGGAGAGATCAAAAGGAATGGGAGAAGACAAAGAGAGAGAGAGAGAGAGAGAGAGAGAGAGAGAGAGAGAGAGAGAGAGAGAGAGAGCAAAGACATCAGGACGGAAAGCAACTGGAACAGTGAGTGAGTGAGTGGTGGTAGAAAGAGTAAAAATGGCAATAAAAGGAAAGAAGAAGAAGGAACGTTGAAAAGAGATGAGAGATGACTTCTGAAGTGAGGCAGACGTGAACTCAAAACCACAAGACAGGACAGGAGGTGAGAGACCCAAGGGCCAGTGCGTGAGCGCTGCAGAAGTGGAAGGAGAAGCCTGGTGTATATTTACATTAGCGGAGCTAGCGTAGGTTAGCGCGGTGTCGTCGGTGAAGGCCGAGTTCTGGCTGAGCGTCGGGGACGGGGTGCGCGAGCGCGAGCCCCGTCCGGCCTCCGAGCCCTGGCAGGCCCGCAGCTCCTCCAGCAGCGCGGCCGACACGTCGCTCTGCAGGCTGCGCGCCGAGTACTGGCTGAGGGCCGACGCCGCGCCGCCACCCTGGGCCGCCCGCGGGTCACCCAGGGGGGCCGCGAGAGGAAGGCTCAGCGGGGGCGGAGGAGGGGGGAACGGGCCGTCGAGCTCCACCACCTGCTCGGACGGGGGGCGGAGGAGGAGGGGGAGGTTGTGGGGCGGCGGGACGCCCCACGGGGGCTGCGGAGCTCCTGCGGCGGCGGCAGAGGAGGGCGCCGGCCAGCGGGTGGACGAAGCCTCGGGCTAAACGGAGAGAAGAGGAGAGAGGAGAAGAGAAGAAGAGAGGAGAAAAGCAGCAAAGAGTGAAAACGTGATGGCTGAGCCACGAGCATCAGGAAAGCCTGAGAGATCCCACAGGCTAGAGAGTGCGACTACCACATGAGAGATGATCAGTGATGATCAGTGAAAGCAAATTGTGAACTTAAGCAAATGAATACAATGAAATACATGAGTGGCAAGGCATGGCAAGGCCTGTTAAGGTTAGGTCTGTGAAAAGAAATGAGGGTTCAAAATGTTGTAATGGAACAAAAAAAACATCACATTTGATGAGTCCATCATTTCCTTGCTGGTGCTGCATAAGAGACTGAGAGTGTGATGGATTAACATGAAAACACAACAGGAGAGAGGCATTTTGTTATGAAAGCTCTGAGAGGATTATGTATGTATGTGGCCTATTTTCTTTGCATAAACCTTTCTGAAATCTGAGCTAAATCTAAGTTACATTTCTGCAAACCTCTTTCATGAGAGCGTGAAGATGTACTCTGACACTCCCATTGAATTGTTTATATCTCTGGGAGAATCTTCAGAGATTTGCGTTTCATCTCCACTCTTACTTTTGAAACATTTTCCCAGAGGGGGAAGAAGTTCAGGGGATTTGAAATTATTAGGACTGAAACTGTCTCACAATGCACTTCATACATCAGCAACTTTTTACCATGAGTTGCAAAAATCCACTCAGCTTCACTTTTTGAGAGCTACTGAACAAGCATTAGTCTTTAATGAGTTAGTTTGCTCTACAATGGCACAGCATGAGACAAGTATATGGCTCTAATATGGCACGGCATACTGTCTGTATGAGTAAGTAAAACAAGTAATGGTGGGTACTTGTTAGTCTCAAAACAGTTTGAAACACTTGAGTACCGCGTGTGCCCGGGTAGTGGGCAGCGGTGGACGGGACGATGCCCATGGGACCACAGGCTCCAGGCGCCGAGGCTGGGCTGATGGGCTGGGCTTGACTCGGACGGAGAGGCAAGACACATGCCATCCAGGCTGCGGGTCGTCGGGCCTCCAGCTGGTCAGCTGCTGGTCAGCGACAACAGGCACACTCTGTGTGGCTTGTCGCTCTGCGGCTGGGGAGACGCTCCCTCCTCCTACCTGAACGTTAACGGACAGTGCTCTGGCATCAGCCGCTGGGCTTGGTGTAGTAGTGCGGCCTCTGATCAGAGGCCCACGAGAGC